>NC_091992.1:111582897-111897795 GCF_044704955.1 Pristiophorus japonicus
TGGCTTTCACCAAAACTGTGAATGCACAGCGAACTTGTACATATTTGGTTTATTTCTGCCACTTGGTTACACTGATTAGACCATTCAGGTTTACCTAATTCCAGGTAATTGGCACATCTACTCTGATTTGCTTGTCATTGGTAGACTGGTTACATGAGAAGTGTCTTGTCCCCAACTGTTGCACCTGTGTGTCACTGTACGATGTCTGATTAAGAACACAATGCAACCATTAATTCGGCGAACAGCTTCTATCTGGAATCTTGTTCTTTGAAACACAAACATAACAATCAGAATAAAAGCTCCTACACAAAACAATCTCTTAGAGAAAACGCAAATGAAGTTTTAAACTAAATCCAATTGGTGAGTTCTCTGAAAATTCAAGCCAAATTCTCAATTTCATTTGACAGAAATTGTATTCAAAGGGTCAGAATAACAACGTCGAGTGTGGTCAGTGCTTCGATGCTGGGGATGTTGGCCTGAGCAAGAACACTGACATTGGTGCATCTATCCTCCGCATATCGCCCGCATTTTCGACCCGAGACTCCCAAAGCAAGTGCTCTGCTCGGAACTTCTACACAGCAAGCGCACCCCAGGTGGGCAGAGGAAATGTTTCAAGGACATTCTCAAATCCTCCTTGATAAAGTGCAGCATCCCCACTGACACCTAGGAATCCTTGGCCCAAGACCGCCCAAAGTGGAGGAAGAGCATCTGGGAGGGCGTTGAGCACCTCGAGTCTCGTCGCCGAGAGCATGCAGAAATCAAGCGCAAACAGCGGAAGGAGCGTGTGGCAAACCAAACTCCCCACCCACCCTTTCCTTCAGCCACTGTCTGCCCCACCTGTGACAGAGACTGTAATTCCCGTATTGGACTGTACAGTCATCCGAGAACTCACTTTTAGAGTGGAAGCAAGTCTTCCTCGATTTCGAGGGACTGCCTATGGTGATTGTAATGTCTGTAAGCTTGTAATGTTTGTAGCGCTACACTGTGGATGTGGACGTATTATGTACTGCAATTGCACAGTTAATAATTAAACAGAACCAGGCAGATTTCTGGAGGCTTCCAAGAGAGTTGCATGCCATGTTGGGAGCTGGGTGTGCTGTGCTCTGTGAATATATCACATTTGGCGGCGAGATGGGATTTTTCGGATGATTTAAAGCTTAAATTTTGTTGGTGAAGGATTCAGCCAGCCGACAGAGAGACTTTGGAAGTTTTTGTTTTTGGAAAAAAGCTACAAAATCTGAGATAAAATACAGCACACGGTGAACAGCTAGAGATTAAAATGGCAGGTGTAATTGGACATTTGGGGGAATATAGACACGACCGAGAATGTTTTAAAGCGTATGTGGATCGGCTAGAAATGTATTTCATTGCAAATAACATAATCGAAGTTTCAGACAATGCAGTCCAGAACTGGGCTGTGTTGGAACATAAGAGAGCGATCTTCTTATCGGAGGTAGATCCAGCATTATATGACACTCTTGTAAATCTGCTTGTGTCTGACGAGCCAAAGGACACAAAGCTTAAAGAGATTTTAACAAAGCTGGAGCAGCACTATAACCCCAAACTGTTAGAAATTGCTGAAAGCTATCATTTCTGGATTCAGAATCAAAAGACTGATGAAAGTATCAGTGACTACATCGTTGCATTAAAAAAGCTTTCGATGCACTGTAATTTTGGAAACTTTCAAAACCGAGCATTACGGGATCGTTTTGTTTGTGGAGTGAAAAATGATGTGATCAGAAGGAAGTTGTTGATGACGGATCACTTGACTTTTGAGATTGCTTGTCGGACAGTGAGGTCGATGGGCATGGCCAAACAATATTCCCGAGAATTAAATAATAATTACGGTCGTCAGTCAACCGAGGTAAATCACCTGCAGGTTCAAAGTGAAAGACGGTGGGGGCCCAAAGTCTCAGAAACTGGAAATTCTACCAGAACGTCGAACTCGTGCTATAGGTGCCTGGGACAACACATTGCTCAAAGTTGTCCATACGTGAAGGCAGAGTGTTTCTTCTGCAGAAAGACTGCGCATCTTGCAAAGGCATGCCGACTGAAGGGTAAACCAGCTGTCAAAGCTGTGAGTCCAGCATTCAAAGCTATGAGTAGAAATCCCAAGAGACTACATAGCATGGAAGAACAACAACAGGACGAGGAGATGTTAGAGTTGCACAGGACCACAAGGTTAATGGACAGCGATTCGGAAAGCATCAAAATCCACATAGATGTTGCGGGATTCAAGATACCAATGGAAATTGACACGGGTGCATCCGTGAGTGTAGTACCGGAATTGCTGTACTTCGACAAATTGCGTGATTTCCAACTGGAGAAATCCAAGATAGAGCTGCGAGGCTACTCGGGAGAGAAAATTCCTGTGGTAGGTTATATCACCGTACCGATGAAATATAAAGATCAATTTCAGAACTTGCCTCCACTAGTAATGAAAGGAGACAAGCCTGCCTTACTTGGAAGAAATAGGTTGAGCTCACTGAAGCTGGATTGGAGTAAGATTTTCTGTGTGGAAGCGAGATTTTCATCAATGGATGAGGTTATCAAGAAGTATCCGAAGGTGTTCTGCGAAACGGGCAGTCCGATCCAAGGCTTCAAGGCGAGTGTCAGGGTACAGAAGGACGCTAGATCGGTTTACTACAAGCCACGTTCTGTACCATATGCACTCAAGGAGAAAGTTGAGCAAGAACTCAAAAGACTAGAGACTGAGAACATTATTTGTAAGATAGATCGATGTAATTGGGCTACACCCATTGTTGTTGTACCTAAGTCTGATGGTAAGGTAAGATTGTGTGGTGATTATAAAGTAACCGTAAACCAGGTTCTAAAGTGTATTGTCCCCAATTCATTGCCGATTATAGAAGATTTGTTCACAACACTGACAGGTGGTCAGATCTTCTCAAAACTGGATCTTACAAATGCCTACTTACAGCTTGAACTAGATGAGGAGTCCAAGTCATGTTTGACTATAAATACTCATCTAGGCCTATATCAATTTAATAGGCTACCATTTGGAGTGTCTTCTGCCCCTGCCATATTCCAAGGGGTGATGAACCAGATTTTGCAAGGTATTGAAGGGGTAGTATGTTATTTGGATGACATACTAATTTCGGCACCAAATAGGCAAATTCATAATAACATATTGAATGAAGTCCTCAAATGGCTAGAGAAGCACAGAGTATGAGTGTTTTCTCATAAGTGTGAGTTATTTAAAAACTCAGTGGAGTACTTAGGGTACAGAGTAGAGAAAGATGGTTTACATCCAACCATGGAAAAATTGGATGCAATTAGAAATGCACCCACTCTCAGGAATGTCACTGAACTTCGTTCATTCTTGGGTCTTTTGAACTATTATGGGAAGTTCCTACCAAAGTTGGCTACAGTATTACATCCACTGAATGAACTTTTGAAAAAACAGGTCCATTGGAAGTGATCAAAAGAATGCGATATAGCATTCAAGGAGTGTAAAAGCAAATTGTAGAGAGCACCATGTTAGTTCACTATGACATATCTAAGGAGATTAAGCTAGCATGTGATGCCTCTCCGTATGAAGTTGGACAGTGATCTCTCATGTATTAAGTAGTGGGGAGGAGAGACCAATTGCTTTTGCTTCACGCACTCTCAGTGCCAGTGAGAGTAATTATGCGCAAATTGAAAGGGAAGCTTTGGCATTAATTTTTGGGGTCAAGAAGTTTCACAAATAGTTGTATGGTTGTAAGTTTACCATCGTTACGGACCATAAGCCCCTAACAGCAATCCTCCATCCAAAGTCCCCAGTTCCAACATTAGTTGCAGCCCAAATGCAGAGATGGGCTTTGATTTTGTCAGCATATACATATGATTTTGAATACAGACGATCAGCTGATCATAGTAATGCTGATGCAATGTCTAGATTGCCTTCCCCATCACAAGTTGCACCCAATAGGGAAGAAGTGTTTTATTTTTCATACATTGATGAACTGCCAGTCACAGCTGCAGAGATTGGTAGAGCAACCAAACGTGACCCAGTGATGTCAAAGGTGTATGAGTATATTGCAAATGGATGGCCAAACCAGGTAACAGACAAAGATACACATCCATTTTTCATTCGTAGGAATGAATTATCAGCCGATAAAGATTGTATCATGTGGGGTGCAAGAGTGGTTATACCAAATAAATTCAGATCCAAATTATTAGAAGACCTCCATGACCAGCACCTGGGAATGTGCTTGACCAAGAGTTTTGCACACAGTTATTTATGGTGGCCAGGTCTTGATAAAGATATAGAGTACATCGTGAGTCAGTGTACATGTCAATCGGTAAGCAAGCAACCACCACCAGTACCATTACAGCCATGGAAATGGCCTCCCAAGGTGCGGCAAAGGCTACATATTGATTTTGCTGAGTTGGAAGGACAACAGTTGTTCATTGTGATTGATAACCGTTTGAAGTAGATTGAGCTGTTTCCAATGTGGAAAATAACAACAAGTAAAACATTGGACATTTTACGAAAATTATTTTCTTCATTTGGCCTCCCTGAAGAAATTGTTTTGGATAATGGACCACAATTTCATTCAGAAGAATTTGCACAATTCATGAGCAAAAATGGTGTGAAACATACCAAGGTTCCACCATACCATCCTGCTTCGAATGGTGCAGCAGAGCGCACTGTACAAATTGTAAAACTTGCCCTCATAAAACAAATTGGATCACAAATTGGCTAATTTTTTGATTACATATCGAAATACTCCTCATACTACTACTGGTAGAACACCAGCAGAGTTGTTTCTCAAACGACAGCCTCGAACCAGGTTCTCGTTGTTAAAACCAAATTTGGCACAGTCAGTAGAAGAGACACAATTAAGACAGAAA
Organism: Pristiophorus japonicus; assembly: GCF_044704955.1. Taxonomy (NCBI): domain Eukaryota; kingdom Metazoa; phylum Chordata; class Chondrichthyes; family Pristiophoridae; genus Pristiophorus; species Pristiophorus japonicus. Next base: position 111,587,755 of record NC_091992.1, read on the forward strand.
GAGAATCCTGATAGAGGTAGTGTAAAAGAGAGAAGTGTGAAATTAAACTAGAAGGTGAGAGTGAAGAATCATCACCATAAATGGTTAAAGTAGTTACCAGGAAGAGTGGTGAAGATATGTGTTCCTAGCACATATTTGGAAAGATGTTTGATGATGGACAGGTTAGGTTTGTTCATATTGATCATATTTTACCTACAGACATGGAAGGAGTTGAAGGTGGGAATGATTCAATTATTTCTGACTCATCAGATAGTTTTGATACACCAGTAGCAAATCCTAAATGCAATGTACTGGAAACAAATCCAGGAGAGAATCAGAATGAAAGTCTGAGTCCGAGTCAGGAAAACAAAGAGCCTGAAGTTAGAGTGAGTTCAAATGAAAATCAAGGAAATTCTATGGAGGAAAACGTTCCTCAAGATGAGCCTCAAATGAGTGTGAAATCGACACCAGGTTTGGAAGGTTCTGTTCGAGAGCGAAGGTATCCTTTTCGAAACAGAAAACAAGTGGTAAAGTTAAATTTGTAAATATGGGAAAAAAAAGTTTATATCTGTGTTATGTATAAACATGAAAGTTATGTATGATGTTTGTTATAATAACTTCTTCATTAAGGAGGGAGAAGTGTAATGTCTGTAAGCTTGTAATGTTTGTAGCTCAACACTGTGGATGCGGACGTATTATGTACTGCAATTGCACAGTTAATAATTAAACAGAACCTGGCAGATTTCCGGAGGCTTCCAAGAGAGCTGCCTGCCATGTTAGGAGCTGTGTGTGCTGTGCTCTATGAATATATCACAGTGATGAGAATGACAAAGATCTGGAGTTAAACTAATCCTCTTCCCTGAAAAATGTAACAAATTTATTTTCACCTTCATGGTTGTTAAGATGTTTCAGTAAATATAAATATGCATGTTATTGATATATCTTCATGTTACACAAATATGACATCTCAAGCAAGGCATATAATGTTCAGTACCAATAATGCTTTGGACATTACAACAGTGACTACACTCCAAAAGTACTTCATTGGCTGTAAAGTACTTTGAGACGTCCAGTGGTCATGAAAGGTGCTATATAAATCCAAGTCTTTCTTTCCTTCATGTTGAAGACCATCGTGCTTTCTGTGTCTGCTTCATACTTCTCGAACTGCAGTATGTGCTGCAAAGGTACAAGCTACACTTTGTAAGCAGGGAAGGGGTACTGAGGTGAATGATCCGCCAAGATCTTATTGAATGGTGGTGCAGGCTCGAAGGGCTGAATGGCCTACTCCTGCACCTATTTTCTATGTTTCTATGTTTCTAAAACAGTGCAGCAATCAGGAAAGGCCAATGGAAACTGGGCCCAGCATATCAGGTCAACGAATTGGCAAAACAATTTAATAAAAACAAGGTGGTGAAATATTCATTGAAGATCAGAATACATTTCATCTCTGGGACTTTAGTTCAAATCCAGCCCAAACTGACAGGCTGAAGGGTTCCTCCTCTGTTTTCTGGCTGGAAGTACCCTGTGTGAAATGAGTTTGGGCAGTCCGAATCCAATTCCTAGTGTGCACAGGTCTGCAACACAAAACAGCTCCTAATTTGTTACCGCTTGGCAATTTTACTGACCTGCCGCAGGGTGGTTGGTGTGAAATTAAATATAGATTGCTACACTGGCACTGTAACTGGTGTGCTTCTGAAGTTGGGGCACATTTTGGTGGCAGAATGGAAGGATCTAGCTGTGGTATGCCTCATTAGGGAGGAGGATGGGGTTGTAAGCTAGCTGGAGATGGTGTATCAGGCAAGGAGTCCACAAAAGAATAAACTAGGAGGTAAAATACACACTGATTTAAAATATACATACATAATTGGGGATTTCCTAACATTCGTCCTGCCATTACCATTTTCAGGAATCCAGCCCCTCCACCGGCCTTTTGTGAACCTGAGGAATCCTTCAAACAGGCCATGCATTGCCAGGCCATTTGTCTTCTTACAATCCTCAGTTCCCAATCACTTATACTGTGGAGGTCAGGAAGTCCTCCAACCTACACCATCCATTCATCACTGAGGAATTTTTATTCAACAATTCTGCGTTTTTCTTAGTAACCAAGTTTTATTTTCACCTTGATGTTTACATGACATTGTTCTATCCATTGCAAGTATGTTTGTCAAAGCACCTGAGGAATGTTGCAGTATTGATGAATTAATAAAGTTCTCAGATGTAACTTGAAAATTCATCAGCTATGCTGGTCTGATATATTGGCATACGAACATAAGAAATAGGAGCAGTAGTCGGCCATATGGTCCCTCGAGCCCGCTCCGCCATTCAATAAAATAATGGCTGATCATTGACCTCAACTCCACTTTCCCGCCCAATCTCTATATCCATTGATTCCCCTAGAGTCCAAAAATCTATCTCAGCCTTGAATATACTCAACGGTTCAGCATCGACAGTCCTCTGGGGATAGAGAATTCCAAAGATTCACAACCTCTGAGTGAAGACATAGAGGAATTCTTGCATGACCATAAATGGCTTAGACATTTGAATCCATTTTCTATTTTGTTTCATTAAGGTCAACAAATGTTATCAAACTAGGTGAGCACCATGGTTAATTTTAAACACAGACATTGAATTTAACCTTCATGCAAAGAAGTAACAAGAAGATTCCAGCAAACCTAAAAATTTCATCAAATATAATAGCACTTGGTTGGTCCTGAAATAATGACATTTCCAATATATTACCAAGGACATCACTGCCTCCAACATAGCCGGAATGGGAAGCATGCTTTTATACTTTCATATTGTCATCTTTGCACTTAGTAAGTGTGACAAGCACACCTAGTCAAGTATAATTGCATTAAATAAAAGATCAAGCTGGCTGCACACCATCGCATTATGCTTTCAGAAGGATCTTCCTGACAGCACTATTATAACATTTTCATTTGTTACACTATCTATTCTGAAGGTCTCTCAGCGGCAATACTTCATTTCTGATATGGATTACATCCTGAGGGACTGGATTGGGCCTGCCCATTCATTTAGGCTGTTCGGTAAAATTTTTGAAGCTGTGCTGTCTTCATGAAAAATTCTTATTTTAAAATGTAGTAATTTCTTCATTAAACTAGAAAGCAAAGAAATGACAGGTGAACATGTGAAATGTTCGTCCACCAATTTCATCAATAGTAATTTGGAGATTTTATTTTCTACAAGCACACCATATAATGACATAAATATCTTCCAAATGCAGCAGGTTGTCATGTGCATTCAATGTCACCATAATGGAAATGGTCTTCTGGCACTTGTACCTTGGCAAAGAAGGCCTCACACCTTTAATTATAATTTAAGTTATTACTCTGAAAACTTGGCACAGAAGCTAAACTACAATGTGTATATACATCTGTTATTCTGAGAAATGCATGTCAGGCTGGCCCCCAAAAAAATGAGTGATTTGGTTGTCCAGACTATCTTCTATTCTGTGCTGTGGTACAAACACAAATCAACATTGCTGATGGGTTAAGCGAAAAGGATAAAACACAAACAAGAGTGCTCCATTTTGTCATTGAAATGACCAGAAAGCCATCCAGATTATACACAAGTATAAAGCAAGGATTAGACATCGAACATTTTCACCATTGACTCTTGGCAAGTGAAGTGTATTTTTGGGTCAGTGGTTTATAAGATCATCATCATCATCATCATAGGCAGTCCCTCGCAATCGAGGAAGACTTCCGCTAAAAGTGAGTTCTCAGGTGACTGTACAGTCCAATGCGGGAATTACAGTCTCTGTCACAGGTGGGGCAGACAGTCGTTGAAGGAAAGGGTGGGTGGGGAGTCTGGTTTGCCGCACGCTCCTTCCGCTGTCTGCGTTTGGTTTCTGCATGCTCTCGGCGTCAAGACTCGAGGTGCTCAGCGTCCTCCCGGATGCTCTTCCTCCACTTAGGGCAGTCTTGGGCCAGGGATTCTCAGGTGCCGGTGGGGATGTTGCACTTTATCAAGGAGGCTTTGAGGGTGTTCTTGAAACCTTTCCTCTGCCCACCTGGGGCTCACTTGCTGTGTAGGTGTTCCGAGTAGAGCGCTTGCTTTGGGAGTCTCGTGTTGAGCGTGCGGATGATGTGGCCACCCAACGGAGCTGGTCGAATGTGCTCAGTACTTCAATGCTGGGGATGGTGGCCTGATCGAGAACACTGATGTTGGTGCATCTATCCTCCAAGGCCGCGCCGTGGATCTTGATGACCGGGGCGGCAGTGCTGTGTGGCGGGGTCAGGTTGGTGGAGGACCTTTGTCTTACGGATGTTTAGTGTAAGGTCCATGTTTTCATATGCCTCGGTGAAGATGTCGATGATGGCTTGGAGTTCGACCTCTGAATGTACACAGGCGTAAGCGTCATCCACGTACTGTAGTTCGATGACAGAGGATGGGATGACCTTGGATCTAGCCTGGAGGCGACGAAGGTTGAACAGATTCGCATTGGTTCTATAGTTTATTTCCACTCCAGCGGGGAGCTTGTTGAGAGTGAGATGGAGTATTGCAACGAGAAAGATCGAGAAGAGCGTTGGCGCGATGACGCAGCCCTGCTTGACTCCTGATTGGGTCTATGGTGGATCCATTGCTCAAGATCACAGCTTGCATGTCGTCGTGGAGTAGATGGAGGATGATGACTAACTTTTGGGGGCAGCCGAAACGGACCTAAAAAATAGATGGTGGGTGGAAAAAGCACAGGAGATTCAGCAGCTGGCCGACAGCCATGACGTGCAAGGATTCTTCACCACGGTTAAATCCACCTGCAGCCCAAGCACTCAAGGCCCCACCCTACTGCTGGCCAAGAACGGGGAGACACTCATTAAGAACACTGAGGCAGTCAGGGCCCGTTGGAAGGTGCACTTCGAAGATCTCCTTAATCAAGACTCTGCCTTTGACACGAGTGTCCTCGACTCCATCCCGCAGCATGCTACCCGCCACCATCTCAGCAAGACCCCAGCCCTGCACGAGGTAGAAAAGGCCATCTGTCAGCTCAAGGACAACAAGGCATCAGGAGCATATAGAATCCCCGCTGAGGCACTAAAGTATGATGGAGAGGCACTATTGGCACGAATGCATGACCTCATCTCTCTCATCTGGAAGGAGGAGAGCAGGCCAGGAGACCTCAGACACCGTAATCGTGACTATCTTCAAAAAAGGGACGTCCGACTACGGCAACTACAGAGGAATCTCCTTGCTGTCAGCCACTGGGAAAGTCATCGCTAGAATCCTCCTCAACCGTCTTCTCCCTGTGGCTGAGGAGCTCCTCCCAGAGTCACATTGCGGATAACGTCCACTGAGGGGGACAACGGACATGATCTTCACCGCGCGACAACTACAAGAGAAATGCAGGGAACAGCACCAACCCTTGTACATGGCCTTCTTTGACCTCACAAAGGTCTTTGACACTCTCAACCGCGAGGGACAATGGAGTGTTTATAAGATGCATGCTTGAATGCAGCTTGTGTCAGAGGTCAAAGGGAGAACTATGGAAACTAGCCTTGAAAACAGTGTGTGTGAGACAGATGGAGATTCATAATCAAGACACTGAAATCGGCATATCTGTAAAGGTTTATTGTTGTGATTGAGAGAAGTTTCAATGAGTTAAGGTTTAAGATCAGATAAGATATTTCCAAGTATCCATGTAGATTTTGGGATAGAGGTGAGGACTAAATCATAAACTTCCATGTAATTCATTTCTGTTACATGAGAAAACACTCCTGCTCCTGCCCACAAGTAATCCTCACAGAAATAATAAAAATGATTTACCTTGGCCTCTTCTGACCACTCTGCTGCCTCCCACCAGGTTTCGATGGTGGCTTTGGCACCGTGCAGGCATCCCAATTTTTCTAGTTAAAATCGTGTTGCGACTTTTAAATGTTAAGTAGGCCCCCTGCCAGCTTGGGACAGGTTACCCACCTGAACAATTTTTTTTGCTAGGAATACGTAGGAAATGCAGTGTGAACCCACAGGCCGCCATTTTAATTACTTGAATGGGGCGGGCTGATTTCAAATTGGGTCTTTTATTTCTGCAACCCTCAGTGTTGTAATCTACACAATTGCAAAAGAATTGTGGTGGCAATAAGATTAAGATAAAGATTGTAGAAGAAGGTCGAACAAAATCTTGCCTTGGAAATACATTAGTAACTATGGTATCTGGCTCATACAGCAAGAAATAGAATGGAGTTATGAATTACCTTCAGAACGAATGACTCAGTTTTTTGCACAACAGGAACCTCCCTCCAAGACTTGCTGGAACATCATGTATTGCGTGCATCCAGAGTTATGTGTCAAACTTTTGTCATCTAGACTTGATGTATACCTTTTCGTTTTTGGAATGCTGTGTGCAATAGTATCAAAGTTAAAGCAAAATCAAGCAATATTTGCTCAACATCAATTCCTGAGGGCTTTTCTGAATGGTGTCCAATTCAAATAACATGTTAATGAAGCTGTCGAAAGAATGTGCCCCTGGCTTTATCTAGACCCGCAGTGGTTAAACCAATTAGCCATACAAATGAAGCTTGCCATTTGTAACAAATACCTAAAAGGGTCAGCTGTGTGTCATATTTGATTTTAAAAAGATTAATGAGTATCAGCCAGTGGAATACAGAAAGTAGAACCTGCTTCTTGTATCGAAACTTGGGTCACGGTGCATCCATGAAAATAGGAGCAGTGAATCATCTAATGTTCGCTAATGGTGTTAAACATGACTTGCCTGCACTTACTGATGATATTGTGATAATCCATCTCTATATGGTTCTCGATGCTTTGATTATTTGTTAGTTGTTCACATCGATTGCTTTTAGGTACATAAAATTTGTCAGGTGAAATGAGCATATTTCATACGCGGAGAGAGGGAAAATTACTATTGGTTAATACAGAATTACAGGCTGTTGTCACAGTGGATAGGTTCAAGTGAAATGATTTCTTCCTTCAGCTTCTTTAATCTCTTCCCTTTCAGAAAACCAAACCCAACGTCTTTTTATTTTAGCTTTGCCATCCACCTGAACAGGAAGATAGGAAATCTGTTTAAATGTCACATCTAATGGATAGATTAGCAGAGGAGATTGTCTCCACAGAGGTATACTTCAAAAATTACAGAAAAGTATGGGTTCATTAAACTCAATTATTGGTAGCTGAACTGTGTCTTCCTAATTCTATCCTCGATGTGCATCATAGGCCCAGATTTTGAGGTCAGCGGCGAACATATAATTCATCATCATCATAGGCAGTCCCTCATATAGAGAATGACTTGCTTCCACGCCAAAGAGAGATGAGTTCACAGAGTTCAATGAAGGACCTAATATTCCGGATCACGAACTACATGTTGAAGGGTGGAAGATGCCTGTGCATGGATTTTTTTAACGTGTGGTGGCCTTTGCACACCAGCCACCACACGGGCTTGACAGAGCCAGGTCTTGGTCCAGTGGCAAGGATTAACCAAGACGACTGGAGACCAGCTCTGCTGCGCGGACCTAGTGCGCACATCTATCGCAGTGTGGGCTGGCCCGTGCTGCCCCTGGGCCCTCGCCTCTTCTGGGCCCCAAACCCACGCCTCTCCTGGGCTCCGATCACATCCCTCTACGAACTCTTGCCGCTCCTTCGCCCCGACCTTGCCACTCCTGCTGTACCTGCCCGCACTGCAGTCAGCCGTCGCCCTCCTGTAGCAGCACCCGCTGCTCCCTGCAGTGGTATGCCACCGCAATGCATTAATTACACTCACAGCTACCCACAAACTTTTCGTGGGCTTTTGCGTGGCATCTTATGGTCATTGGGTGTCCGAAACAGCCGGCGCTCCCTACAGGGGACTGGGGCCTGTGTGAACAGGGCAAGCAACAGCTGCAAGTCCTGACCCCGGCATGCAATTGGGTTTTGCGCCCTTCCAACAAGGTGGAGTGTTGTCTCAGGCACTCCACCTCATTGGAAGGATGATCCCAGGGCGGCAGCGCGGCGCTACAATGCCTCTCCCCTTCAGTTAAAGGGGAGGCCACTGTGCATTTAAAGGGGGGCCCTTTGGTGGCCGCTACTGGGGCACCAGGGACACGCTCAACTGGGTCTGTGGCCCAGCACCCAAAAGGGAGTGCCGGGCTGCATGATGGCGGCCCGATCGAGGTGAGGGCTGCCATTGTCGGGCCAACTGAAGAGGCGGCTGACAAAATAAAGTGGATACCAGAGCTCAGCGAAGACAGTGCCGACATCAGCCCCTGCCGGTCTCGCGAGACAATTTCCCCCATGGCCGCAAATGGGTCATTGTGCACAGCTATGATGTCATCGTCTGATGCAGGCCAGCCCGGGACACTAACCGCAGGGCGTGGCGCTACCGGCAAATTGCCCCCAAAATCTCTGGGGCAATTTTGTCCGAGGCATTACCGCCGCCCGTGCCTGGGCCAAAAACCTCATTGCGCCCCGTTAGCACCTCCCGGAGACTTAGCACGCTGTTAAAGATTCACTTACACTTAAATGAACAAGCTCTAACTTTTCCTGGCGTGCTTAGTGGGTATCTAGTAGGTAAGTACCGCAACTTCATGCCCTTCATGTGTTTGAATGCTGTGTCACGTGGCAAGGTACCGGTGTAGCAAAGCTTTTGGAGGAGCAACTTCTTGAGTTCCGTGTTTAACAACACATGTGCAGAGGATGGAGCTTGCTGTCCGATTTAGTCCTTAATAACAGTGAGCGTGGATAGCTTCATCGTTATCGCTACCATAAAATTTCAGCCATTGTGTTGCCTGTGTCAGAGGTAAGTAAGGGGAGCCAAGGAGGAGAGAAAGGAAAGGTTTACAAGCAATCATTAAGTCATTCTTGCTGGAATTTAGAGACATGTATACATTAGCGTTGATCCACAGGCTTCTCTTCTTTCTGTAGATATTTTCTAGCGTCAACAGTAGGAGACAATATTAAAGCATAAACGTCCAAGAACCTTCATCATAGTTTTATCTGGAATAAATGCAATGGCCTAGACATTTGTTGACACCACACCTGTTCTACAAGTATAAAACGAGCACCTGAGCATCCAATATGGTGGGTGGCATGTGAGCGCACACTCTGCACAGGAAGTGTATCGTCCGCCATACTGTGAAAGGCTGAAGTGTAGGAGTCCAGGGCCTGTGCTTGAAATAAGGGTTAGGCACTTTACATATTCTAATAGGGCACCTATCACCTATTTCAGAACCCCCATCATGACATCGGGCTGCCTTGAACACAGCTGGCATATGGGCTGCTGCGTTCATGATAACCATGTCTCCATGCAGCCTAACCAGTGGTCTCTAAAGTTTAAAATAATACTTACCTGAATGTGGAGCCAGGAGGAGCAAGAGTTTTGAAGCTGATATGCATTAATGCTCACAGTTGAAATAGGGAGATGTCTCACACCACAGGGAAACTAAATGGATGGGAGACAAGAGGTGAGACTTAGGGCAGAGATCAATGATCAAGATGTTATTTTAAGGCTGTACTGAACATAAGAACATAAGAAATAGGAACAGGAGTAGGCCATACGGCCCCTCGAGCCTGCTCCGCCATTCAATAAGATCATGGCTGATCGGATCATGGACACAGCTCCACTTTCCCGCCTGTTCCCCATAACCCCTTATCCCCTTATCGTTTAAGAAACTGTCTATTTCTGTCTTAAATGTATTCAATGTCCCAGCTTCCACAGCTCTCTGAGGCAGTGAATTCCACAGATTTACAACACTCTGAGAGAAGAAATTTCTCCTCATCTCTGTTTTAAATGGGCGGCCCTTTATTCTAAGATCATGCCCTCTAGTTCTAGTCTCCCCCACCAGTGGAAACATCCTCTGTGCATCCACCTTGTCAAGCCCCCTCAAAATCTTATACATTTCGATAAGATCACCTCTCGTTCTTCTGAATTCCAATGAGTAGAGGCCCAACCTACTCAACCTTTCCTCATAAGTCAACACCCCTCATCCCCGGAATCAACCTAGTGAACCTTCTCTAAACTGCCTCCAAAGCAAGTATATCCTTTTATAAATCTGGAAACCAAAACTGCACGCATTATTTCAGGTGTGACCTCAACAATACCTTGTATAACTGTAGCAAGACTTCCCTGCTTTTATACTCCATCCCCTTTGCAATAAAGGCCAAGATTCCATTGGCCTTCCTGAACACTTGCTGTACCTGCATACTATCCTTTTGTGTTTCATGCACAAGTACCCCCAGGTCCCGCTGTACTGCGGCAATTTGAAATCTTTCTCCATTTAAATAATAACTTGCTCTTTGAATTTTTCTGCCAAAGTGCATGACCTCACACTTTCCAACATTGTACTCCATCTGCCAAATTTTTGCCCACTCACTTAGCCTGACTATATCCTTTTACAGATTTATTGTGTCCTCCTCACACATTGCTTTTCCTCCCATCTTTGTATCGTCAGCAAACTTGGCTATGTTACACTCAGTCCCTTCTTCCAAGTCGTTAATATAGATTGTAAATAGTTGAGGTCCCAGCACTGATCCCTGCAGCACCCCACTAGTTACTGGTTGCCAACCAGAGAATCTTTTATCCCGACTCTTTATTCTCTGTTAGTTAGCCAATCCTCCATCCATGCTAATATATTACCCCCAACTCCGTGAACTTTTATCTTGTGTAGTAACCTTTTATGTGGCACCTTGTCAAATGCCTTCTGGAAGTCCAAATACACCACATCCACTGGTTCCCCTTTATCCACCCTGTTTGTTACATCCACCAAAGAACATGACTTCCCCTTCATAAATCCATGCTGACTCTGCCTGACTGAATTTTGCTTTTCCAAATGTCCTACTACTGCTTCTTTAATAATGGACTCCAACATTTTCCCAACGACAGATGTTAGGCTAACTGGTCTATAGTTTCCTGCTTTTTGTCTGCCTCCTTTTTTAAATAGGGGCGTTACAATTGCAGTTTTCCAATCTGCTGGGACCTCCCCAGAATCCAGGAAATGTTGGTAAATTACAACCAATGCATCCACAATCCCTGCCGTTACTTCTCTTCTCTTAAGACCCTATGATGCAAGCCATCAGGTTCAGGGGATTTAATTGCCTTTAGTCCCATTATCTTACTATGTACCGCCTCCTTAGTGATTGTGATTGTGTTAAGTTCCTCCCCGCCATAGCCCCTTGACTATCCACTGTTGGAATATTGTTTGTGTCTTCTACCGTAAAGACTGATACAAAATATTTGTTTAGAGTTTCTGCCATCTCTATATTCCCCATTACTAATTCCCTGGCATCATCCTCTAAGGGATCAACATTTACTTTAGCCACTCTTTTCCTTTTTACATACCTATAGAAACTCTTGCTATCTGTTTTTATATTTTGTGCTAGTTTACTTTCATAGTCTATCTTCCCTTTCTTAATCATTTCTTTAGTCATTATTTGCTGGCTTTTAAAAGCTTCCCAGTCTTCTATCCTCCCACTAGTTTTGGCTACTTTGTATGCCCTTGTTTTTAACATCACTCAACCAAGAGGAATCTGAGATTACAGGTTTAGGCTAAGTAAACTGGCAAAATATATAACAACAACGACTGAACTTCAAAACGACTTCATTGATTAAAAAGCACTTTGGGACAACATGAGGTCATGAAAGGTGCTATATAGATCCAAGTTCTTTCTTCGTTTTCTTTATTGGATCGAAAGTGGCACGGATAAATGAGAAATGTTGTTCAAGAATTTGCCCCCACCATAGCCCCTGCTTCTTGTTTGGGAATTCTATTTCCATGGCTTGCTTTGCTCAGGTCGTCTCCATCATGCTTTTCTCTGGTTAAATACCTAAAAGGGTCAGCTGTACATCAGATTTGATTTTAAATAGCTAATGATTATCAGCCACTGGACACAGAAAGTGGAGCCTACTTGTAGAGAGAAATAAAAACAGAAAATGCTGGAAATACTCAGCAGTTCAGGCAGCATCTATGGAGAGAGAAACAAAATTAACGTTTCAGGTCGATGACCTTTCATCAGAACTGGAAGAAGTTAGAGACGTAACAGGTTTTAAGCAAGTACAGAGGCAGGGAGCGGGGGAGGGAAGGATAGAACAAAAGGGAAGGTCTGTGATAGGGTGGGAGGCAGGAGAGATTAAATGACAAAAGGGATGATGGGGCAGGGTTAAAGGGGATGGTACTGGGACAAGTAAAGAAACAAAAGATGGGTCTAGGGTCGGCCTAGATGGGAATAGCAGGATCATGCCAACTGCTGCGGGCTGAAAAAATGGGAGCGGTGGTTATGGTTTGAAATTGTTGACCTCAATGTTGAGTCCGGAAGGCTGTAAAGTGCCTAATCGAAAGATGAGGTGATGTTCCTCGAGCTTACGTTGAGCTTCATTGGAACAGTGTAGGAAGCCAACGATAGAGGTCAGAGTGGGAGCAGGGTGGAGAATTAAAGTGACAGGCGACCAGAAACTCGGCCTCGCGCTTACGGACTGAATGGAGGTGTTCCGCAAAACGATCGCTCAATCTGTGTTTGGTCTCCCCAATGTAGAGGAGACCTCATCGCGAGCAGCGAATACAGTATACTAAATTTTAAAAAGTACAAGTAAATCGCTGCTTCAGCTGGAAGGAGTGTTTGGGGCCTTGGACGGAGGGAAGGGAGGAGGTTAAAAAAAAGGGCAGGTGTTACATCTCCTGCGCTTGCACGGGAAGGTGCCATGGGAAAGGAAGGGGAGTGTTGGGGGTAATTGAACCGTGGACAGGGTGTTGCGGATGGAACGGTTCCTTCAGAATGCTGAAGAGAGAAGGGAGGAGAGGGGAAGATCTGTTTGGTGTGGCATCACACTGGAGGTAGCGGGAATGGTGGAGGCTGGTGGGGTGGAAGGTGAGGACAAGGTGAGCCTTTGGGAGGGAGAGGAAGGAGTGAGAGCTGAAGTGCGGGAATTGGGACGGATAGAGCTGAGGGCCCTATCACCACAGTCAAGGGGAATCCTCGGTGAGAAAAAAGGAAGACATATTGGACACAATAGTATGGAAGATGGCATTGTCAGAAAAGATGCAACAGCGACAGAGAAACTGGAAGAATGGAATAGAGTCCTTACAGGAAGCGGGGTTGGAAGAAGTGTAGTCAAGGTAGCTGTGGGAGTCAGTGGGCTTATAGTGGAGATTGGTCGACAGCCTATTCCCAGAAGTGGAGATAAAGAAGTGGGAAAGGTAAGGGCAGATGCGGAAATGGACCATGTGAAGATGAGGGAAGGGTAGAAATTGGAAGCAAAGTTGATTCAAATTTCCAGTTCGGGTCGAGAGCAGGAAAGGCCCTAATACAGTCATCAATGTACTTCGTCAGTTGGATCGCGTGGGGCTCAGGTTGAAACGCTCGAAGTGTGTTTTCCTGACGCAGGACGTCGAGTTCTTGGGAAGAAGAATTGCAGCAGACGGCATCAGACCCACCGACGCCAAGATGGAGGCCATCAAGAACACGCGGAGACCACAGAACGTGATGGAGCTGCGGTCGTTCCTGAGACTCCTTAACTATTTCAGTAATTTCCTACCTGGGTTGAGCACCCTGCTAGAACCCCTACATGCGCTACTGCGCAAGGGAGACGACTGGCTATGGGGTAATTCACAAGAAGCTGCCTTTTAGAAAGCCAGAAATCTGTTGTGTTCAAACAAACTGCTTGTCCTGTGTAACCCTTGTAAAAGATTAGTGTTACCATGCGATGCGTCGTGATACGGGATCGGGTCTGTGTTACAACAGGCTAACGAATTGGTGATCTTGCAACCGGTCGCGTATGCGTCCAGGAGTTTGTCCAAGGCCGAAAGGGCCTACAGCATGATTGAAAAAAAGGCTCTGGCGTGCGTCTATGGGGTAAAAAGAATGCACCAGTACTTATTTGGCCTCACGTTCGAACTTGACACTGACCACATGCCGCTCATATCGTTGTTCTCTAAGCGCAAAGGGATTAACACCAATGCCTCTGCCCGCATCCAAAGATGGGCGCTCATGCTGTCGGCATCCAACTATGTAATCCGCCACAGACCGGGCACAGAGAACTGCTCAGATACTCTCAGTCGGCTGCCATTGCCCACCACTGGGGTGGAAATGGCACAGCCAGCAGACTTGCTCATGGTAATGAAGGCATTCGAGAATGAAAAGTCCCCTGTTACAGCCCGCCAAATCAGGAACTGGACCAGCCAGGATCCTTTATTGTCCTTGGTAAAAAAACTGTGTCCTCCATGGGAGCTGGTCCAGTGTCCCAGCGGAGATGCAGGAGGCGATTAAACCGTTCCACAGGCGCAAAGACGAAATGTCCCTGCAGGCGGACTGTCTGTTGTAGGGCAATCGCGTAGTCTTGCCCAAGAAAGGCAGAGATACGTTCATTTGTGAACTGCACAGGACCCACCCAGGCACTGTAATGATGAAAGCCAGAGCCAGATCCCATGTGTGGTGGGCCGGCATCGACTCAGATTCAGAGTCATGCGTGCGCCAGTGCAACACTTGCTCTCAGCTGAGCAATGTACCCAGAGAGGCACCGCTAAGTTTGTGGTCGTGGCCTTCCAAACCGTGGTCAAGGATCCATGTGGATTATGCGGTCCCATTTCTAGGCAAAATATTTTTGGTTGTTGTGGGCGCTTACTCAAAATGGATTGAATGTGCGATAATGTCTGTAAGCATGTCCACGGACACTATTGAAAGCCTATGAGCCATATTTGCCTCGCACGGCTTGGCTGATGTCCTAGTCAGCAACAATGGGCCGTGCTTCACCGTGCTGAATTCAAAGAATTCATGACCCGCAATGGGATCAAACATGTCACATCTGCCCCGTTCAAGCCCGTATCCAATGGCCAGGCAGAACAGGCAGTTCAGACCATCAAATAAAGCTTGAAACGCGTGTCGGAAGGCTCCCTGCAGACCCAGCTGTCCCGAGTGCTGCTCAGCTACCGTACCAGACCCCATCTACTCTCCAGGGTTCCCCCAGCCGAGCTGCTCATGAAAAGGGCGCTAAAAACAAGGCTCTCTCTTGTCGACCCTGATCTCCATGATCACGTGGAGGGCAGGCGGCATCAACAAAGTGTGTACCATGACCGCGCAAATTTGTCACGTGATATTGAGATTAATGATCCTGTGTTTGTGCTCAATTATGGACATGGTCCCAAATGGCTCGCTGGCACGGTCACAACCAAAGAGGGGAGTAGGGTGTTTCAGTTAAATTGACCAATGGACAAATGCACAGAAAATCAGATTGCGGTTCACCAACAGCTACGAACAACCCGAAGAAGGCACTACCAACTTTGACCCTCCAACACACACACACAAGTGGCAACTGACATCATGGTTGACCACAAAGCCGAACTCACCATCCCCAGCAGCCTGGCAAGGCCGGCTGCCCAGCAGCCCAGTGAAGAACTAACCAACTCACCCACACCCACATTTATACTGAGACGATCGACAAGGGAGCGAAAAGCCCCAGATCGTCTCACCTTGTAAATAAGTGTACTATTAACTTCACGGGGGAGTGATGTTATGTATTTAACCCCTTGTAACCTGTATTACACTACCACCAGAGGCCTACCTGTTGGAGTCCCAAGGGATCCTAGCATCCCTTGGGAGCACAGTATATAAGCAGGCCGCCCACAAGATACCTGCACTCTGGAGTCGCATTAAAGGAGCGAAGGTCACACTGAGTATTATACACAGTACTCAGTTTCATCCTTTATTATGAGCACAACACCTGCATTCTCTGATCATCCATCTCAGCTCCGTTATAGTATAACACCGCCTGGGCATCATGTAAAGTTTCAGATTGTTGAATGTTCCTTAAGATAATCTCATCACAAAAGGATATTTGCATTGAGATCATTCAAGGACTGGCACTGTTGCTTAATGTTTCTAAATGTTCTTTGCACTATATGTTTCTCAATGCTCTGATTATTTGTTAATTGTTCACATCGATTGATTTATTTTAGGTACATAAAATTTGTCAAGAGAAATTAGCGTATTTCATATGTGTAGAGAGGAAGAATTACTGTTGGTTAATATAGAATTACAGGCTGTTGTCACAGTCTATTTTTCATTGGATAGGTTCAGTGAAATAATTTCTTTCTTCAGCTTGTTTGATCTCTTTTCTTTCAGAAAACCAAATCCAAAGTCTTTTTATTTTAGTTTTGCCATCCACTTGAATAGGATGATAGGAAATCTGTTTAAATGTCACATCTAATGGATAGATTATCAGAGGAGACTGTCTCCACAGAGGTATACTTCAAAAATTACAGAAAAGGCACAGGTCTATTAAACTCAATTATTGGTCGCTCATGTGTTTTCATGATTATATCCTAGATGAGTACTAAAGTGTTGCTTGTGTCAGAGGTTAGTACCGACAGCCAAGGAGGAGAGAGAGAGCAATTTGGAATCAAGTTGCAATTAGATCTGCTCTGAATTATTGAGCTGGTTATAACTGGTTTTGAAGTGAAGCATGGTGTTTGATACTTCTGTTCTTAAAAACATTGCCAAACATCTATAAACTGATCTTGTGAGACACGTATACTTTAGCGTTGGCCCACAGGCTTCTCTTTTTTCTGTAGATATTTCTTAGTGTCAACAGCAAGAGACAATATCAAAGCATAAATGTCCAAGAACATTTATCAAAGTTTTATCTGGAATAAATACAATGGCCTAGACAGTTGTTGACACCACGCCTGTTTTACAGGCATAAAACAGGGATCTAAGTGTCCAATGTTGTGGTTGGCATGTGAGTGCATCGCCTGCCATATTGGTAAAGGTTGAAGTGTAGGCGTCCAGAGCCTGTGCCTGAAATTGGCCTATCACCTATTTCAGGATCCCCATCCCGACATTGGACTGCCTGGAACACAGCTGGCGTCTGGGCTGTTGCATTCAGGGTAGCCAAGTCTATATGCAGCCTAACCAGCAGTCACTAAAGTTTAAAAAAAATAATTACCTGAATGTGGAGCCAGGAGAAGCAGTACTTTTGAAGCTGATATACATCAGTGTTCTCATTTGAAATGGGGAGGTGTCTCGCACCACATATTGTACAGGGAGACTGAATGAATGGGCGACAAGGGGTAAGGTTGAGGACAGAGATCAAGATGAAACAAATAGTACCAAAACATGGGGCTAGAATTTTGCCAGACTGTTGTTATTTGATAAGTAACGCCATTTTAGTGAAAAAATAAGAAAAATTTCGCCATTTTTTAATGGGGTAAGTTTGATCAAAAAATACCCTCGTCATTAAAAAACGGCGTTGCTGGAGGAATCATGTTGGAAAACACTGTCCTCCCCAACTTTACCACGAGGCCGATACAGAAGAAAAAACATCCCCAAAAATGTTCAAAAATAAAAAAATTAAAATTGAGAAAACATTCCCAAAAGCATTAACAACAGAATCGCTGAAAGTTTTTTTTTTAATTCAACTTATTTTTTTTGTAGGTCTTCTTACTTACCGGCATTGTTGAAGCTGCAACACCAGGGTTTTTCAAAACGGTGTTTTGCGAAGCGAGTATGGCGGTGCCAAATGACCAAACTTAGGTGCTACATTTTTTTTAGGTATGGCATTACTGAAAATGTTGATATTTTGACAACACCATCCTTAAGGTTTGTGGAATTTTAAGCAGTTTATTTTTAGGACAAAAACTTTGTTTTAATGTGAAAATATCATGTTAAAACGCATGTTGCGGTGACGAATTTCTGGCCCCTAATATCAAAAGATGCAACTAGCTCTAGCCAAATCAATTGTTTATTTATAAACAGAAAAGGCTGGAAATCTCAGCGGGTCAGGCAGCGTCTGTGGAGAGAAACAGAGTTAATGTTTCAGGTCTGTGACGAAGGGCCTGATGAAGGGTCACAGACCTGAAACGTTAACTCTGTTTCTCTCCACGATGCTGCCTGACCCGCTGAGATCTCCAGCCTTTTCTATTATTATTTCACATTCCAGCATCTGCAGTATTTTGCTTTTGTGCCAATTATTTATTCGTTCAACTGTAGAGTCTGCTGCCTTCGGAAACAAAGCATTGGAAAATCTTGGAAAATTCTGGAATTTCTAAAAGGAATAACGCTAAACTATATCATTACAAGTCAGAACATTTGCCAAATATTAACACATCAAATTAGTGGTGATGCTCATGCCAGCAAGTCAAAAAGCACTTCTTCACACAAAGGGAAATCTGACATTTTCTGCCCCCACAAGCTGTTGAGGCTAGATCAATTGAAAATTTTAAAACTGAGATGCATAGATTTTTGTTCGGCAAGGGTATTAAGGGCTATGGAACCAAGGCAGGTAAATGGAGTTAAGATACCATGATCGAACTCATGGCGGAACAGTCTCGAGGGGTTGAACGACTTACTCCTGTTCTTATGTTCCTTCCCGTGTAAATATGAAATTGGAACAGTAAAGGGAAAAGCACAATGCACTCAAGATGGTTAAATGATGAAAGCAGCATTACATTATGTACCAAAATGCTGATCAGGTACTCATGGATGATATCTTAAAAACACAGGCCCAGAAATTTGTCTCAGGCGGTGTCACAAAGCGGGCAGTATCGGATCGTCCGCTCGTTATATGCAGCGCCTGAGGTTCAGTTCTAGTGACTGTGATGGAACGTAATATCAGGCACTGCGTATAACGGGCGGCCGATTCGATACCGCCCGCTTTGGGCCACCGCCCGAGCCGAATTTCGTCGCCGCGTTGTGCACGCCACAACAACCAATAGAATGAGTTAACTTGAGGCAGCAAGCTAATTTTCACTTTGTATGAGACATCCGACATAGTAAACCCAAAGGTCGGATTTATGAGCTTAAGTACCAAATAATATGACAGATGGGATGAGAGAATAATGATATCATTAATTGCAAGCAAAGCTAAACAAGATAACTGAAGCAATACAATGGTGAATGAGATGACTGAGCAATGAATTACAAATTGTAGATAACAGAATACATTCAGGAGCACGCAATGGGACTGATGAGATAATAGGATAGATTTTCTAGTCCCAGTAAAATTTGGTACAGAGTGGCTAGGAGCTAGTGCACAGCTTGCGAAAAGTGCAACAAATGAATTGCACAGAAATTGTGGGCCGTTTATTTGCATAATTAATCAAAGCTCTTTGTTGCCTCCTGCAGAGAGATAACACGATCGAAAACTTCCACTTTCGGTCAATTGAAAACAGTGCAGCCACATAAAGAAAAACTTGCATTTATATAGCACCTTTCATAACTTCACAATGTCCCAAAGCGCTTTACAGCCAATAAAGTACTTTTTGAAGTGTAGTCACTGTTGTAATGTAGGAAATACAGCAGCCATTGCGCACAACAAACTCCCACATGACAATGACCAGTTCACTTTTTGTGACGTAGATTGAAGGATAAATATTGGCCAGAACAGGGGATAACTCCTCTGCTCTTCCTCGAAATAGTGTCACAGGATCTTTTACGTCCACCCGAGAGGGCAGACGGGGCCTCGGTTTAACATCTAATCCGAAAGACAGCACCTCCGACAGTGCAGCACTCCATGAGCACTGCACTGAAGCGTCAGCCTAGATTTTTGTGCTCCAGTTTCTAGAGTGGGTCTTGAACCCATAACCTTGTGACTCAGAGGCGGGTGTGCTACCCACTGGGCCACAGGTGACACATAAGGGTAAGAAGTTGTGTGTGGGAGGTAAACATTCTTAGAGCTCATTAAGGGCATTTCAACCCATTGGGAGCCTTTCTCAAGGCTGAAGGAATAAATTTCAGCAAAATAGAAGTAAAAGGAAACCCAATGTGCAGGCATGAAATGGAGTGCACCCAACCCCCATCTTAGTGCTGGTGAAGTGGAAGCCAGGGTGCATGAGGTGAGTGCAAAGAAGGTAGGCATATTTGGCAGCCCTGCCTGGGCACTCCTGTTAGCTTGCTCAGAGGTCCTGAAATGAGCACGAGGCACCGGTTGAAGTGATCTGCCCAGCCATTGCCAGTGCCTTACCTGTGGTATAATTGTGCTGCAGGTCACATAGCATGAGCACAACTCTGCGAGCTCAATTAGAATGCATGCACAGAGCACTTTGGGCTAAAGTGGGACTGCACTTCTCCTTGTGTTTGCAGTAGTGTAAATCTGGAACTCTCTCCCCCAAATGCTGGTCAATTGGAGCTTTCAAGACTGAGAGTGATAAATTTTGTTCGGTAAGGGTATCATGGGATAAGGAGCAAAAGCGGATAAATTGAGTTAAGTTACTGATCAGACGTGATCTAACTGAATGGCTTGAGGGGCTGAAAGGCCTCCTCCTGCTCCCATATTACTCTGACATGGTTGACAAGGAGAATAAAGTTGGAAGAATTTAACAGAAGGTGGTGAAGTACAACTCCGCTCCAGATAAGACATGATGTGGTGAGGATGTGTAAGGGGTGAGAACTTACAAGAAAGAAAGGGGCTGCGCATTCACAGAAAAATACTTCGGGAGACACTAGTAAACTCACATAAAAACACATAGTACACATCATAAACCCAATATAGAGATTAATAAAAAAATAACTACTGTATGTAAAAACCACAACTGAACTTGAATCCCAATGATCAGAATTTGAATATATTAACCAAATTTAGTCTAATTCAGATATTTGAGATTGGATGTGTGTGGCCTTAAGTCTCCCTATATTTGTGTGACCTTATATGTATTCTAAAACTTCCAGATACATAGAACCTAAGTATATGCGAGTGCCATGAGTGCTGATAAAAACGCGACTCTTTTAGTTGAGACCTTGTGTGCACGCTGAATCACAGAATAGAATCATAGCATGGTTACAGCACAGGAGGAGGCCATTTTCGGCCCATCGAACGCATGCCGGCTCTCTCAAGAGCACTTCAGCTTGTCCCACTCCACCACCCTTTCCCCATAGCCCTGCAATTTTTTTTCCTTCAGGTCCTTACCCAATTCCCTTTTAAAAGCCATAGATGAATCTGCCTCCACCACCCTTTCAGGCCGTGAATTCCAGATCCCAACCACTCGCTGCATAAAAAGGTTTTTTCCTGATGTCGCTTTTGGTTCTTCTGCCTATCCCCTTAAATCTCTGTCCTCTTGTTCTTGACCCTTCTGCCAATGAGAACAGTTTCTCTCTATCTACTCTGTCTAGATCCCTCATGATTTTGAACATCATGACTCATTCTAATATGTATATGTGAGCACTGTTTGACTTTTTGTGTAGCATGATTCACTCAGATTTGTACACCTTGCAAATTACATCACGTCCAAAATGAATGATATCACATATAAAACAATACAAACAATATCCTTCTGCATACATCGGACAACAGTTGACATATCATGGCAGGAGCTCCTGTGCAGCACATATGTTGTTGTGAAGCAATTAATGGCAGATCAGTAAGTGGTTGTAAAAGGAAAGTTGGCAAAATTTAAGTCAAAATTCCTGAAAGTCTCATGACCTGATAGTTGGTAAACATTCTTCTAATCCCTCAGTGTCCAGTAACCATGAAAGTATATGCTCCCATGGTGGTGATGCACCTGAAAATTTAATGAGAGGATTGTGCAAACCCATATTTGGGGAAATATCAGGTTATTTCCCAGTAGTCTGGTGTAGAAGATTATATGGTTTTATGACAGGGATGTATCCAATCCCTTGCCATTTATTGGTAGAATGTTCAGCAGATACTGGGGCAATGATGTACTCAAAGTCCTCCCAGTCAGTGATTGAAGTTCGCTGTAATGTTTGTATTTGTGAGTATGCTCACAGGTTTGTACAACTGTTGAGTTGTGAGTGGCTTAGCCAGTCACATGATGTTCACAAGACTCAATAAAACCCCAGCCAGTTGGGGTCAGAAGATCTTCGATGAGGCAGATGGCTGTGAGCCTCGTGGATGAACTGGTAAAGTGTAGTGTGATTGTTAAACCTTTGCTAAGTAAAACAACCAGTTCTTAATAGCAAAGTGTTGCTATGAATTCTTAAGCAAAGAATCCATGAAGCAAATACATTACATTCGCCTTTAAATCCGAGCAGTTACATGAGTGGATGGGAAGAATGTGTCCAGCTTGCAGTGGGATGTAGAGGCAAGTTTGCATTCAATCCTGGAGAGTCTACTGAAGGGGTCAGATCTGCTTTCTCAGGGAGTCTAATGGGCTGCAAGATTTGCTATGGTGGAATAGTGGAGAGAGTTAAATCCATGTTCCATGTGAGTCCGTCGGGGAAGGAAAAGACATACCTATATCCCGCAGCAGTCTAGTGGGGAGCATGTATTTACTGCCTGACAGTCTAGTGGAGGAAGCATATTTGAATTTTCCTCGGCAGTCACTAAAGAAAGAAAGACTTGCATTTATATAGCACCTTTCCCAACCGCCAGATGTCTCAAAGCGCTTTACAGCCAATGAAGTAGTTTGTAAAGTGTAGTTACTGTTGTCATGCAGGAAATGCAGCAGCCAATTTGCACACAGCAAGCTCCCACTGACCAGATAATCTGTTTTAGTGATGTTGCTAGAGGGAGAAATATTGGCCAGGACACTGGGGATAACTCCCCTGCTCTTCTCGGTTTGATGTCTCATCCGAAAAACGGCACCTCCGACAATGTAACACTCCTTCAATACTGTGCTGGAGTGTCAGCCTAGAATTTTGTGCTCAAATCTCTGGAGTGGGACTTGAACCCACAACCTTCAGACCCAGAGGCTACCCACTCAGCCACAACTGACACTGACAAAGGGTTGAGATCCATGTTTCTTGGCAATCTGATTGGGAACTTGAACACAGCATTTAAAGTTAGGAGTTACCATGGTGATATTGCAAAAGAAGCACTACAAGCACATGCAGATTACTTGTTGAATTTTTGTTCGCCTGTATTAATTATAACATGGGCCATTTACAAAAATCGACAGTAAAAGGCCTTTTTAAAAATGGAAGTATTTGAAGCAAAAGAGGATAGGATAACTATCACCACAAAGGACTGACAAGATAGCTGTTTCAGAGCTGGCACAGTCGCAATGGGCCAAATGGCCTCTTTCTGTGCTATAAAATTCTGAGATCCTGTAACTGATGACCAATGCAATCAAATGTGGGTTATTAATCATTTTATATGAGTACTCATGATATTTTTGGATAATAATACCTCTAATGGATTTTTAACTGAAAAATGTAACCGAAGAAAAATAAATTAAACAGCTTTACGGTGTCACAATTTCCTTTGTTATTGTGTCATCAGATCAGGGAGAATATGATTGGTGCCCTCACTAATGTCTTAAAATTGGGGATTTTACCAGTTTTAAAGCATGGTCAGGTTAGATATAAAAGCAGTTGAATATATCAAGGACTCTTCTTCTGCATAAACACTAATATATGCTCCACTTTCCATTCTGTATTACATCTCAGTCCTCTTCCTGACATCTCAATCTGTCTCCGTCTGTCATACTCTGTAAGGCTGTCAGCATCATCGATCATTTATTGATTGGTTTAAATAGAAGTAGTGTCAGTTTTGAGAGAGAGATGCAGCAGAAGATGTAGCAGTGGCAAAGGCATAGCCAGGCCCTGCATATCATTAACATAATATTGTCAACTTAGAGTCATTCACTCCTTCTTTATCCAGGCTGAAAATAAAACGTTGTTCTTTCAAAGCTTCAATTGGCAACATTCATTCTTAAAGGGGAACACAACCTTGAAAAGCTTGCTACAAGACGATGCATTTTCTATGGATTCTAAAAGTTCCCAAAGATGCTGTGAAATGATTTCTGACAAGTCAGATTAGTAACTAAATGTTAAAACATGACTGGCTGGAGCAATTAGAACTCTGCACTATAGATAGAAGGGCACAGGGTCATATCTGCAATCATCTTTCTACCTTCTCTCAGATACGAGATCCCTTGCGGAGACCTCCCATTTCCTGGAGATGGGAGGGAAAGGTCAGAGGGGATACATTTCCGCACGCCTTTTTTCTGGTAAGAAAATCAGACACAAGCCAGTTGCGCCCGATTTCCGCCATTAAAACGCTCTCCCCAATTTCCTTCACGCTTTTTGGTTCTTTCCATCAGCCGCCTGCTGAGTCCCGACTGATCTCATTTACATATGTCAAATGAGGGTCAAGGCCACGGTGAATCGTCCGACATCCAATTCAACACTATCTGATTACCCCGAGGTGAAAGCATCTGAGCTGGTGCCTGGGAGTGATCAAACAAGGGCTGCAGGGGCTTAGTTGGAAAGGGGTTGGGGCAGAGGAACTCAGGACAGGATGGTGCTGCAGGGTCCCCAGGATGGCCTAATCTTCGTCATCATCATCAATCGCTCAGGAAGAAATCTATTTCGTGCTGCTTTGCCTCCTCCTCTGCCCCTGTGGTGGATGCGCAGGAAAGGGGTATGGAAGCTAAGGATGGGAATGGATAAACCCCATTTGGATTACATCATCAGCAAAAGTGGTTTAGTAAGGTGAAGAGTGTGTTGGTGCTCAGATTAGGTCAGAATGAAAAGGAAGAATCATAGACTCTTACAGCACAGAAGGAGGCCATTCAGCCAGTCACGCCTGCGCCGACTCTTAGAAAGCGCTATCTAATTTAGTCCTACATCCTAGATTTATCCCCACAACCCGGAAAATTAGTCGTCTTAAGTGCATATCTAATTGCCTTTCAAGGGTTCCTATGGAATCTGATTCCAACGTCCTTTCAGGTAGTGCATTCCAGATTTTAACAACCCTCTGTGTGAAGGAATCTCTCCTCATTTCCCCGCCAGTGCCTTTGACAGTTATTTTACATCTATGACCTTTGGTTACCGAGGAAACAGTTTCTCTTTACTTGCTCTATCAAAACCCCTCATAAATTTGAATACCTCAATTAGGTTTCTCTTAACCTTCTCTGCTTGAAATGAGAAATACCCAAGCTTCTCTAAACTCTCCACATAACTGAACTCCCTCATCCCTAGCATCATCCTGGTAAAGCTCCTCTGTACTCTCTCCAGATCCTTGACATCCTTCCTAAAATGTGGTGCCCAGGATTGTACACAATACTCCAGCTGAGGCCTAACCAGAGATGTGTTAAGATTTAGCACGATTCCTTATTTTTGAATTCAATGCCCCCAAGTATCCACAGAAGGAAAGTGTGTTATCTTGCTGAACCTGGTGCAGTCATTGAACTTTTTCCGGTACAGCTTTGTCGTTTTAAACATGAGAGAGATAGCACAATGTCATTGTCACCTGCCTCCAGGTGACACACATGTGATATTTCTGGCAGGCTTGCTAGCATGCACACACAGAAGTCCTGCCTTCAAACTCTTTGAGGAGGACTTGGATGTCGGAATCAATAGCGTTCTGTGTTCCTCTGCTGGTTGGCACCATGCCCTGTGGCCTACTTGGTGCAATATCTTTCCTCCCTTCAGGCAGTCACTTCATCAATGAGCTTTTGCAAAACCATGGAAGGTTTAAGAACATAAGAAACAAGAGCAGGAGTAGGCCATGTGGTCCCTCGAGCCTGCTCCGCCATTCAATAAGATCATGGCTGATCTGATTGTGGCCTCAACTCCATTTCCCTGCCCGCTCCCCATAACCCTTGACTCCCCTATAGTTCAATAATCTATCTATCTCAGCCTTGATGTATTCAATGACTCAGCTTTCACAGTTCTCTGTGGTAGAGAATTCCACAGATTCACAACCCTCTGAGAGAAGAAGTTCCTCCTCATCTCCGTCTTAAATGGGTGACCCCTTATTCTGAAACTATGGGGCCGAAATTCATCAACTCACCATCCCTTGCCGCCGATATTGTTCTTGCAGTGCACTTTCGAGGTGGCCTGGAGTGGGCCGGAGGGGAGAGTCGCCGGGAACCGCCCGCTGACGTCAGCGGATGGCCGAGTGGCACAACTGACCTCCTGCTCGCCGAGCTCCCGTATTGATGCAGGCGGGAGTCGGCGCCAGAATGGGGGGTGGCTCGCTCACTGCAGGCTAGTCTGTTCCCGACAGTAAGTGTGAAGAACCTGAAAAAAAGCTTAGTGAACATTTTTTTTACATTTCCACAGCTACTTACCTGGATGGGGTCCCCTGAAGGTCTTCCGATAATTTTTTTTTAAATTTCTTACTGTTGATTTCTTTTTTCAGGTCTTTGACCCTCCATGCTCGGTGACACTTGGGCGGCAAGCGCTTCTGCCACCAAGAATGAGACCTCCCGCCCACTGCTGCCCAGATTGGCGGCGTACGTCGTCCATTTGCTGCCCGCCGACCTTCGAGAGATCTCGTCGATGAATATCCTGCCCAAAGTACCGTCCGGTATGTCGGTGGCCATCAGCAGCACTTGGGTGGGCAGAGGCCTTGATGAAAATCGGCCTCTATGTCCCCTAGTTCTAGATTGCCCCACCAAGGGAACCACCCTCTCTGTATCTACCCTTTCAAGCCCCCTCAGAATCTTATATGTTTCAATAAGATCACCTCTTATTCTTCTAAACTCCAATGACTACATTAACTTCACAACAAATTGCAGAGTGCATGCACTGAAATTTTTGGTAATGCGCTACATTGAACCTTTAAGAAATTGTGAGGTATGCAATTTAGCCATTGGTACACAGAGGTTTAGCTGTACAGCTTCCAATTTCAAACAACATTCTTACAGCATCATTTAGAATGCATTGCTGTCTCGGGGATTAATGTTCACTGGCCAGATAGTCAGACTGCATAAAATTTATACTCTGGTATCAAATAATTTCACATGGACATTTTAACCTTTATTTTAAGAGCTGCATTCTTTCCTAAATTGAAATTTAATTAAATGGTCAAAAGTGCTCACTTCAATCAATTAATCCTGAAAACTGTTTAGAAGATTTTCTTGCAGGAGTATTAACATTTAAGCCTGCTATATGTATTTTTGTTCCGAAACCAGTCATTTTAGATGACCAAACCTCTCTGCACAGTGGAATAAAACTGATGGCTTTTTCAGGACTAACGTATTAACATCAAGTACAATTGAATTCCGTATTTTAATTTTGATTCATTGCAAAATACAGCAGCCTACCCGTTTCGGAGCACACATCGATTTAGAGTATAATAATGAGGACAGAAACGATTTGCATCTTGTGGGGGAGGATTTGCCTAATTACTTACATTTATCACAATTGTTTAATTCGCAATGCTGATTTCAATCTGAAGGACATCTTTGCAAGATAATCTGAATAGTTTATAAACCGACCTGCTCCTAAACTGTTGCTGAAGAAAAATAGAATTTAATGGGAAAAAAGTGAGGAAAAAGTAGACAAACAGCAAACAGACGTTATTTTATCATTATTACTTTGTTTTAAAAGCAACGTTATATACAGGGGAAAGAATATTGGCCTTTCACCTCTGGGTTCATACAATCATAGAATAGTACAACGCAGAAGGAGGCCATTCGGCCCATCGAGTCTGTGCCCGCTCCTTCGAAGAGCTATCCAGTTAGTCCCACATTCCCCTGCTGTTTCCCCATACTCTGGGTGTATTTAAAATATTTATCTAATTCCATTTTGGAGGCGACTACTGAATCTGTATCCACAGCCCTATCAGGCAGTGAATTCCAAATCCTAGCTACTCGTTGCGTAAAAACGTTTTTCCTCGTGCCGCCTCTGGTTCTTTTGCCAATCACCTTAAATCTGTGCCCTCTCATTATCGATGCTTCAGCCATTAGAAACGGATTCTCGTTATTTAGCCATGTCAACTGTAGCACCCTCGCGTCTGAGTCAGAGGTTGTAGGTTCAAGTCCCACACCAGAGACTTGAGCACAAAAATCCAGGCTGATAGTCCATTGCAGTGCTGAGGGAATTCTGCACTGGCAGAGGTGCTGTCTTTCGGAAGAGACATTAAACCGAGTTCCTGTCTGCCCTTTCAGGTGGCCATAAAAGATCCCATGGCACTATTCCGATGAAGAGCAGAGGAGTTATCTCCTGTCTCCTGGCCAATATTTATTCCTCAATCAATATCTGAAACAGATTATCTATTTATTATCACATTGCTGTTTGTAGGAGCTTGCTGTGTACAAATTGACTGCCGCATTTCCTACATAATGTTACATATGCAGACCATAGATATACTCTCTGTGTAGTCACTGTATAGTTGCATAAGATGGAGACTTGTTTACCTGATGTACTATCAATAAGGTTTACACTGGGTATATACTATGCAGGCATCACTCGAGGGTGCAACTGGTGGAGACCGGGGTTTCCTGCCCTGGTGGCGGACGCTGTATAAAAGGGCAGCCACCATGCAGCTGCCTCACTCTGGAGTTACGAATAAAGGACCAAGGTCACTACAGTTTGAGTAGAACACATTGCCTCGTGGAGTCATTCATAAGTACATTACAGACATAACAACTGGTGACGAGAATACGGACTTTCACGCGATTATGGCTACCTTTGGCACACTAAAAGACTTCACAGAGGGTGATGATTGGGATGCCTTCACGGAAAGGCTCGAGCTATATTTCGTGGCAAACGACCAGGCAGGGGAGACGGGTGCATCGGCAGAGAAGCGCAAGGCTATACTGCTGACCAGTTGTGGGCTCGAGGTTTACCGCCTCATCACGTACTTGCTGGCACCCACGAAGGCGAAGGATAAGACATTCGATGAGCTGACTAAACTAATTTGCGACCAACTAAAACCAAAAGAGAGCATCCTCACGGCCAGGCATAGATTCTACACTCACTGCAGAACCGAGAGCCAGGAGATTGCAAAATATGCTGCTGACCTCAGGAGACTTGCGGCACCGTGTGATTTTAGCATGCACTTCAACGAAGCATTGCGAGACATCTTCGTTATAGGAATTGGCCACGGGGGCCTCCTTCACAAGCTATTATCTGCCGACACCACAGTCAACCTGCAGAAGGCCATCAGCATCAGTCAGGCATTCATGACCTCAACCTGCAGCACCAAGCAAATTATTCATCCTGTGGACTCAAACCCAGCAAGGACTGTACTCAGAATGGTGCCTTTCACAGGCAAGACTGTAGAACGTGGCTCTACCCAGGGCAGAGAGCACAGACCTCAGGGTTCCAGAACTCAGAGTCCGCCGAATGGCACTCATCGAGTAGCACCATGCTGGCGTTGCGGAGGACACCATAGGGCTCACCAGTGTCGGTTTGCTGAGTACATATGCAAAGCCTGAAACACGAAGGGCCACCTCCAGCATATGTGTAAAGAAATACAACTCACCGTCTAGCAAAGGAGTCGGTAAATGACTTCGAATCCAGCAGGGAGTATGATGATTTGGCCAGAGAGGCAGCTCAGCCCCAAGAAATGGTGTATGGAGTGTATACCTGCACCACCAATTGTCCTCCAGTGAAGATGGAGGTCGAGATAAACAGCATTCCAGTCTTCATGGAAGTGGATACGGTAGCGAGCCAGTCAGTGATGAGCCAGGATGCCTTTGAGAGGCTATGGAACGAAAAACGACCCGAGCTAGTTCCAGTACAGGAAAAGTTGCGCACCTACACCAAGGAGCTGATCCCAGTCCTTGGTAGTGCGGATGTAAGTGTAATCCATAATGGCGTGGGGCACAAGTTACCTCTGTGGATTGTTGCAGGTGATAGTCCAACGCTACTCGGAAGAAGGTGGATGGGGAAGATCCAATGGAGATGGGAAGACCTCTTCACTCCAGCAATCGATGTCCCCCATGCTTAGAGGCAGAACAAAACATCACCTTCGCTTGGGCCAGGCACCAGAGAACAGACCAGCGCAGCACCTGAGGCACAACCCATCCATCACGACTGCGTGGCAATGATCCAACCGAAACGACCTAAAAATACCTTCCCAACTCCAGTGGCAGGACTCCTGGGGAGGAAAATC
Organism: Pristiophorus japonicus; assembly: GCF_044704955.1. Classification (NCBI taxonomy): domain Eukaryota; kingdom Metazoa; phylum Chordata; class Chondrichthyes; family Pristiophoridae; genus Pristiophorus; species Pristiophorus japonicus. The sequence continues at coordinate 111,617,423 of NC_091992.1, forward strand.
GAATTCACAGGCACTCTTCCAGCTTTTGTGGCAGAATCACGGGACAGAAGGATCAAGGCAGTCGACCTCGAGGACAGAGGCAAGGTGGCATTCCTACTGCAGCGAGGTGCAGCGTGGCTGAAAAAAAGATGACCGCCCCCAGACCTCGAGGTGCAACGCTGAGGGACCAACTCATGGTGGCTAACAAAGGATTTGATTAGGGTAAAGCCAGCAGGGTTCTCTTAAAGGAGACATTGTATGCATGGCAATCAATGTAACGAACCGATTAAGATTGTGAACAAAATGTTGTTGCGAGATGTCGGGAATAGAATGTTCCCAAAAGTGGCAAGCGAGTGAATTCAGGAGGGTAAAGACGCTGATCCTGATACCCTGCCCCAAGTCTATACCACACTGCAGGCACCCGATGGCACTATTTGCCACGGACCTGGAAATGAAAACGGCGCCAATACCTGCAGTCGGCCGCCATTACCCACCACCCGGGTGGAGACGGCGCAGCCCCCAGACCCAGTCACTACCCCGGCCATGTCCGGGAGTGAAAGGTCAGAACCAATGAGTTCCCCAAATGGGACCTGGAACAGCCAGATTCCCAACACCGTTAGAGAGCAGGCAGAAAATTCTGCAGCCCTCAAAGGAGGACAGGGAGGCCACTCACATCTGTGGCTCTGCCCACCACTAGGCAATGGCAAAGGCCGAGTCCTGGCAAGGTGAGCGAACCAAGCCCACCCCGCTAGCAGGGCGCGCAACGCCGCCATCAGATGACTAGGACCCCGTCCAGTTGCTCTGGAACCAGCATCCTTGCATACCTGTACTGCTACCTCAGTACTGACCATGACTGAACCATGAATGCAATCTACCCACTCTTGATGCACGACCGTAAAATGTAACGAATGTAAGTCACTGAACCAAGGTGTCACGATACAAACTGTTTTTTTTCTTCCTTTCTTTGTACTTGCACTGTGTCTGATCCTGTATGTTAATGTAACGGGCCAGCTGCATGATCTCACTGTTGGGGGGGGCGGTGGGGGGCGGGAATGGATGTATGTAACCATGGACACACACATGGATCACACCCAGAACCCACTGGAACCTCCACTGCATCATCGAACCATCCAAACTGGTAACCACTACCCAACATTGTGGCAACAGGACTTGGGGTTAACAGGGAGAGAGCCAAGCCAAAGCACAGCCAAGGTGCAAGCGCTATAGGCAATTAGATCTAGGGAGAGCTAAGCCAGAGCACATAGTGCAAAGGTAATTGGCCCAAAGGACGTGGGGGAGAGTGATGTTAGTAATGCAGACCATAGATATACTCTCTGTGTAGTCACTGTATAGTTGCATAAGATGGAGACTTTTTTTTACCTGATGTACTATCAATAAGGTTGACACTGTGTATATACTATGCTGGCACTACTAGAGGGTGCAACTGGTGGAGACCGGGGTTTCCTGCTCTGTGGCAGGAGCTGTATAAAAGGGCAGCCACCATGCGGCTGCCTCACTCTGGAGTTACGAATAAAGGACCAAGGTCACTACAGTTTGAGTAGAACACATTGCCTTGTGGAGTCATTCATAAGTACATTACAGACATAACACATTACAACAGTGACTACACTTCAAAACGTACTTCATTGACTGTAAAGTGCTTTGGGACGTCAGGTGGTCGTGAAAGGCACTATATAAATGCAAGTCTTTCTTTCTATTTACTCTATCTAAATTCTTCATGATCTTAAACACCTCTATCAAATCTCCTCTTAGCCTTCTCTGCTCCAAGGAAAACAAACCCACATTCTCTAGTCTATCCATGTAACTGTAATCCTTCATCCCTGGAACTAGGTTGTGGGTTCAAGTCCAACTCAGGTGGATGAGAAGAAAGCAAATCTGTTGGCTGTAAAAGTCCTTTGTGAAGTGAGCTTAGGCAATCTCAGTCACGTTCTTCATGATCATGGACCGATAGACAGGAGTGCCCACCCCCCAGTGCTCTTGGGAGAGTCCCCCTTTTACGGAGTTACTTGTGCTCCCCTTTCCTAATTCACTTGCTTCTTTCTCAATTAAATAATGTGGAAAAAAAGGCTTCCTCCCCTCTTTACCATGGAGGAGTTGCTTTATCTTATTCCCCACTTGTAGGAACCCCTCCCACAGAATAAAACTGTCCCTTTTTCAGCACTAATTAGCAATATCAGGAACGAAGTTTGGTATGGCATGTGGAAAATGCCATGTTGGTCGGGGGGATGGTTGGGATAGATTGAAGGGAGTTGTGTTCTGTACTGTACCTGGTCTGGGAGTACCAGCACAGGAAAACGCTCCATTAACAGCACCATAAGAACATAAGAACATAAGTAACAGGAAAAGGAGTAAGCCATACGGCCCCTCGAGCCTGCTGCGCTATTCAATAAGATCATGGCTGATCTGATCATGGACTCAGCTCCACTTCCCCACCCGCTTCCCATAACCCCTTATCCCCTTATCATTTAAGAAACTGTCTATTTCTGTCTTAAATTTATGCAATGTTCCAGCTTCCACAGCTCTTTGAGGCAGCAAATGCCACAGATTTACAACCCTCTGAGAGAAGAAATTTCTCCTCATCTCTGTTTTAAATGGGCGGCCCCTTATTCTAAGATTGTGCCCTCTAGTTCTAGTCTCCCCCAGCAGTGGAAACAACCTCTCTGTATCCACCTTGTCAAGCCCCCTCATAATCTTATATGTTTCGATAAGATCACCTCTCATTCTTCTGACCTCCAATGAGTAGAGGTCCAACCTACTCAACCTTTCCTCACGTCAACCCCCTCATCCCCGGAATCAACCTAGTGAACCTTCTCTGAACTTTCTCCAAAGCAAGTATATCCTTTTGTAAATATGGAAACCAGTATTCCAGGTGTGGCCTCACCAATACCTTATATAGCTGTAGCAAGACCATGAGCCCATACCTCAATAAGCTCACAGACTTTATAAAGATATGTCCCCAATCGGGCCAAATACATTGTTCTGAGCACCTCAGAAAAACAAACACTTGGCTCTTTCGGTTCTCTGTAAAGAATCCTAGTGAAACCCTGTTTCAAATACAAAGAAAGACTTGTTAATAAAAACAGAAAATGCTGGAAATGCTCAGCAGGTCAGGCAGCATCTGTGGAGAGAGAGAGACAGAGTTAACGTTTCAGGTCGATGATTAGTTCTGACGAAGGGTCATCGGCCTAAAACGTTAACTCTCTTCTTTTCTTCTCGCGACAATGCGCTCCACTTCCTGTGAGAGGCGGTAACCCCAATTTCGCCGCCGGGGTGGGACTTCCACGCCGGCCACAGGAAGCCACTCCCTGACTGGGTTGCTGCCCCCAAATCGGGTGCTGGGGAATGTCTTCCCCCAAGTTGTTTATTTTTAATTCATTCTCAGGACTTAGACATCGATTGAAAGGCCGGCATTTTTTGCCCATCCCTAGTTGCCCTCAGGTGATGGTGGTGGGCCTTCTTTTGGTACAATTGAGTGGCAACCTAGGCCACATCAGAGGGCAGATAAGAGTCAACCACATGGGCGTGGCAACTAGAGTTACATGTAGGCCGCACCACTAAGGATGGCAGGTTTCCTTCCCTAAAAGAACATTTGCGATCCAGCTGGATTTTTACCACAACCTGCAGCTTCGACATCACTTTTACTGAAGTGGAGATGTTGTTGCAAGACCTCGGTGTGAGGAAACATAGAAACATAGAAAATAGGTGCAGGAGTAGGCCATTCGGCCCTTCCAGCCTGCACCGCCATTCAATACGATCATGGCTGATCATTCACCGCAGTACCACTTTCCAGCTTTCTCTCCATACCCCTTGATCGCTTTAGCCGTAAGGGCCACATCTAACTCCCTCTTGAATATATCCAATGAACTGGCATCAACAACTCTCTGCGTCAGGGAATTCCACAGGTTAACAACTCTCCTAGTTGCCTCATGGAAGGTAATCCTGCTTTTCACTCAGGACAGCAGTGCAGCCTGACAGGCGATGGTGCTGAGGGTTAACACTGTGTGCACTACCTACAGACCAGAGAACAGATGTAGAAGTAGCACCACCTTCACAAAGCTGCGACGGTAAGTACCATTTACAAGGCAGATAGCTCAAGTATACGCGTCACAAAGCATTACCTGTCAGTCTCTTGTACAGTTAGAGCTGTTTCATGCCAAGCCCTCCCATAACATTATAGTTATTTTTACAATAACCTATAGTTCTTTTGTTACTTGTCATATATACTGAACTACATCTTCAAAGTTTTTCACACGTAAAATCGGTGTTGTTTGACGTAGCTGCACTGTACATAGTCACCTATTCATAACCAGAATGGACTGCAGGTTAGGTGTGTCATGTATGCAACCTTCATACAACTGTAACCTTCATGTAACTGTAACCTTCATGCAACCACACTGTACACTGTATATATGTCTTGGAAATGCACACCTTGACCACACCTGGGCACTCAGGTATTTAAAGGGAGGTCCCACGCAGGGTCATCACTTCTTGGTCCTGGGAATAAAGAAAGATCACGCAGTGACCGTGTCTGCAGTACATGCCTCGTGTGATTCAGTAGCAAGGTGCAGGGGCACCACAAGGTGTATGGCTGATATTGTGCAAATGCTTGTTCAATTTACCATATGTCTAGACTACTGCCACCACAACAAGGTGATAAAAAGGGAGCAGACATGAACTGGAGGAGGCCTCAGAAATGAAAATTGTCAACTCCCCTAGGGGATGCTACCATGAGCATTTTTGTAAAGAAGACCATTGATGGAGCAGACTTTCTCCAAGATCTTGTGTTGCTAGGCAACCAGGAAATACCGTATTTGTGGTGCTTTAAAACCAACCTACATCATTAACTTTAATTGAGTTGCTGACCACAATGGGATGCCTGAAGCAGCAGGTCTAACTCCCTGACCACTGCTGAAAGTCTGGTCTGTGCGAGCATGATATTTAAACAAAAAAGAAATCTCTTCCTTTTTGGAAGAGATGCTTCAATTGCAATTAACTTTCCAATAAATTGGCAGACAACATTCAGTTCTTTTTATTCATGAAATACACCCCCAACTGTTCCAACAAAAAGAAAATCTCAAAATAAATTTAAAAGACGCAAAAACAGAATAACAATTTTCAACAACAACAGTAACTTGCGTTTATATAGCGCCTTTAACATAGTCAAACGTCCCAGGACACTTCACGGGAATATTGCAAGACAAAATGTTTGACATTGAGCCACATAAGGAGAATTAGGGCAGGTGACCAAAAGCTTGGTCAAAGAGGTAGGTTTTAAGGAGTGTCTTGCAGGAGGAAAGAGAGGTAGAGAAATAGAGAGGATTGGGCAGGGAATTCAAGAGCTTGGGGCCTAGGCAACAGAAGGCACGGCCACCAATGGTTGAACCATTATAATCAGGGATGCCCAAGAGGGCAGAATTAGAGGAGCGCAGATATCTCGGGGGGTTGTGGGGCTGAAGGAGATTAGAGGTAGGGAGGGGCGAGGCCATGAAAGGAATAGTAAACAAATATGAGAATTTTGAAATCGAGGCATTGCTTAACCAGGACCCAAGCACAGGGGTAATGGGTGAACAGGACTTGGTGCGAGTTAGGACACGGGCAGCCGAGTTATGGATCACCTCAAGTTTACATAGGGTAGAATGTGGGAAGCCTACAGGAGTGCATTGGCGTGGTCAAGTCTCGATGTAACAAAGGCATGGATGAGGGTTTCAGCAGCAGATGAGCTGAGGCAGAGGCAGAGATGGGCAACGTTACAGAGGTGGAAATAGGCGGTCTGAGTTATACTGCGGTCATGTGGTCAGAAGCTCATTTCAGGGTTAAATATGACACCTGGGTTGTGAAAAGTCTGGTTCAGTCTCAGACAGATGTTAGGGAGAGGGATGGAGTCAGTGGCTAGGGAATGGAGTTTGTGATGGGGACCGTAAGCAATGGCTTCCATATTTAATTGGAGATCATTTCTGTTCATCCAGAACTGGATGTTGGACATGCAGACTGACAATTTAGAGACCGTGGAGGGGTCGAGAGAAGTGGTGGTGAGATAAAGCTGGGTATCATCAGCGTACATGTGGAAACTGACGCTGTGTTTTCAAATGATGCCACCAAGGAGCAGATGAGAAATAGGAGAGGGCCAAGGATAGATCCTTGGGGGACACCAGAGGTAATGATTCGGGAGCGGGAAGAGAAACCATTGCAAGTGATTCTCTGGCTGTGACTAGATAGATAAGATGGAACCAGGCGAGTGCAATCCCACCCAGCTGGACGGAGGAGAGGCATTGGAGGAGGATGGAGTGTCAACTGTGTCAAAGGCTGCAGACAAGTCAAGGACGACGAGGAGAGATAGTTTACCTTTGTCACTGTCACAAGGAATGTCATTTGTGAGTTTGATGAGAGAAAAGAATACACGAAATAAAACGATCAACAGCCATCACAAAAATGGTATTCGCGAAATCAGCGGTGATTGAATAAAACTTGAAAAGTGAATCAACATTTTTAGGCTAATATTTTCTTGGACAACATGAAGCAAGGTGTGCGGAGGCTCGTGTGGAGCATCGACCTGTTGGGCCGAATGGCCTGTTTCTGGGCTGTAAGATTCTATATAATAACTTTATTTCACAAAGAGCTTCCGTTAGGCTCACATCAGATGGGCGAACAAAAAACACAGTGTGATCCTGTTTTCAACAGATGGAGAATTAGCCTGCACACAATGAAGATACATTTGAATACATGTTGGCCCTGAATTGACGGCCCTTACACGCCTGTAGAGGCCCCGCAAGTTTCGGGTGTAGGCATGCAATGCGCATGCGCCTAAACCCAGAATTGCGGGCCGTCAAGAATCCTCTTGCTAGTTCGCTCGCATCCGAAAGAAAAGGGCAGAGAGTTGGGCTATTTGCGAAATAAGGTAAGTTTATTTTTAGACCCTTTAAATTATGTAAATTTATTTTTGAAAAAATTAAATTTTTGTTTTAAACAATTCATTAAATGCCATTTTGATTAATTTTAAATATGTGATATGTTTTAAAAAATTATTTTAACTGTATTTTGGGGGTATTCCCATTCATATTTATGGTGATTCCGTATATACGTAACTCACCACAAGTATGAATGGGAATACCCCTACTTGGATTGGTTGGGCCGGCCCACGTGATCCCAGGTACGGGTGTGAGGCACCTGCGTCTCTGGGATACATGGGCCTTTATGAGGGCCTATGTCTAGAGGCCCAGGACCGCAAGTCTCCCGGACCACCAGGTAAGTTCGTAGATATATTTCAGGTCGGAGGCATCCGCCTGCGGGAAGCCTCCGACTGCAATTTCTACACCAATGATATTGAAATTAATATCATTTACATAGAAACATAGAAAATAGGTGCAGGTGTAGGCCATTCGGCCCTTCGAGCCTGCACCACCGTTCAATAAGATCATGGCTGATCATTCACCTCAGTACCCCTTTCCTGGCTTTCTCTCCATACCCATTAATCCCTTTAGCCGCAAGGGCCATATCTAATTCCCTCTTGAATATATCCAATGAACTAGCATCAACAACTCTCTGCGGTAGGGAATTCTACAGGTTAACAACTCTCTGAGTGAAGAAGTTTCTCCTCATCTCAGTCCTAAATGGCTTACCCCTTATCCTTAGACTGTGTCCACTGGTTCTGGACTTCCCCAACATCGGAAACATTCTTCCTGCATCTAACCTGTCCAGTCCCGTCAGAATTTTATATGTTTCTATGAGATCCCCTCTCATCCTTCTAAACTCCAGTGAATAAAGGCCCAGTCGATCTAGTCTCTCCTCATACGTCAGTCCTGCCATCCCGGGAATCAGTCTGGTGAACCTTCGCTGCACTCCCTCAATAGCAAGAACGTCCTTCCTCAGATTAGGAGACCAAAACTGAACACAATTTCATGTGAGAGCACTATCGGCTGCCAGAGGATCACACACAGCACACAATGATGGTGGCGATCTCAGCCCAATTTCCCAGCCTATCGCTGGTTTTATTCTGCTGCCACCATGCCAGCTGAAAAATCTCCCCTGCTTTTCCTCAAGTTTTTTGTTTCCTACTTGACCGATTTTTGGGGCGTGGTCATCTCTTATTTTATTCCTCCATCATTACTTCATTCTTCAAATTTACTTGATGTCAATAGAACTCTTCTGTTTTTTGATATAATTGTGAACATTTTGAGCTAGCATCCAGTTTCTGATACAAAAGCCCAGTGGGAACATTTCTGTACCGGATGTGGAAGTCACAGTGACAAACGGAATGTACAGAATTCTTATCCCGGAACCATCTTTGGGTTTAGTTTGGAGGGGCTTTATTTACATCAGATATTGCTTGATCTTTTTTTTTCACCAAAGTTTCTCCATTTATTTTAAATGTCCTCTCTGTGAATGTTTGCAGTGTGACATTAGGCTTTGCAATAGTCCTCTATTATTGAACGGTGAGGAAAATTACCATTTCCGCCAACTATACAATTAGTAAATACTGTTCTGTTAAGCAGTAAAGTAAATATGCAATTAAGCCAGTTATTAAGGGATGAGATGACTTGAAAGGCACCCGGGAACTATTTTTTGGCACTAATTAAACTTTAATTAGAGATGGTATTGAGGCATTTTTGAACTAGGATTTAAGTATCCGAACTCTATTCAAAATTTGCTTACAAGTGGCTCCTGCAACACATTATTGAACAATTTTGTTATAGAATATCATTCCAATTTGACTGTTGGGTGACAAATAGGGAACTATCAAGTTTGTAAGCAAATTATGAAATAAAATTGCACTAGCTTAAAAAGTATTTATGTTTGTGATTCGAGCAATAACCAATATTTCATTGAAGTAAATGGTACGCTTTCAAATTCAGTAATAGTCACAAGATCATTTTGTAGGAAGAATAAGGAGGCCACATACTGCTTAGAAGATAAAAGTCTAAATGGGATAGAGGAGCAAAGGGATCTCAGGGTACAAGATACATAAATCACTAAAGGTAGCAATGCAAGTTAATAAAGCCATAATAAAAACAAACAAAGCACTGGGGTTCATTTCTGAGGGATAGAATTGAAAAGCAGAGAAATTATGTTCAACCTGTGTAGGACCTTGGTTAGACCACATTTGGAATACTGTGAACAGTTCTCGGGGCCAGAATTCCCCTGTTCCATGCATAGCGTTGGCGCCTCTGGGGGGGCACTAACAGGGCACAAAACTGCTTTTGCCTGGGGTGGGGGGAGCACTACCTGCACCCGTGAAATTGTGCGGGAGTTAGCGGAGGCACGGAAACTGTAGCGCCGTTCCCCAAGAGGTAGCGCCCCAGGCCGCTGTGCCTCCGGCGATGCTGTCATCGGCTTGCGCAGTGACCCCTTTTCGCCCCATGTCGTAAATTGGCGAGCACATCGTGAGCCCGCCACAGGTGATGCCCGCACCTTAGCCTCTGGGGGGGGGGGGGCAAACCGGGCCGATCACCCATCGCGGGGCGAACCTTAAAGGGGAGGTGCACTGCATAGCACGCCGGCATCTTTAATTTCCCCCCCCCTCCCCTTACTGGTCGGGCCATTCACCGCTCCTTTCGCGGGGTTTGGGCCGCAATCGTGGAGCCCGGCACTCTGTCTCGGTGCCGGGCTGCGGCCACAGCACCCCTTAGCTCTGGTGGCCCATTTGGGGGGCATTAAAGGGCCTGCAGAGCTCGCAGCGTCCTTCCCCTTTAACGGAAGGGGAGCGTCGTTGAACCGCGTCAGCGCTATGTGGAGAAGCTGTGTAGCGCCCCCAAACCTGCCCCAAAAGGAAGTGGAGCGCCAACATTACACTCCACATCCTGTTGGGGACGGTAACCGGAATTTCGCGGCCTGGGCGGGACTTCTGTGCCGGCCGCAGAAAGTCCCGCCACTCCTTGGTTACCGCCCCCAAACAAGATTTGCCCTTATTGCATATTATAAAAAGGATATAGAGGCACTGTAGAAGGTGCAGAAAAAATTTGCAAGGATAAAACCAGAAGTGTGAGGTTATACCTATCAGGAAAGATTGAACAGGCAGTAGTTCTTTTCTCCAAAAAGAAAAGGGTGACCTGACAGAGGTCTTGAAGATTACGAAAGGGTTTGCTAGGTAGCTGTACAGAAGATGTTTCCACTTGTGGGACAGGCCATAAATACAAGATAGTCACTAATAAATCCAATAGGTAAATCAGGAGAAACTTCTTTACTCAGAGTGGTTAGAATGTGGAATGCGATGACACCCAATTTTCTAATTTTAACAAGTAGCTAATAAATAATATACGCAGTCGCATGAATTTTTAAAAAATCAATACAAAGTCAGCAGAAAATTAGTTGACAGGTAAATTAATTCTTGCTCCGTCTAAATAGGACAATGCTTAAAAGATCCCAACATGTGCATGAAGAAGAGACTCGAGGGGCCATATGCCCTACTCCTGCTCCTAATTCTTATATTCTTCTTAAGGACAACAACAACTTGTATTTATATAGCGCCTTTGTAGCTTAATGTAGTAAAATATCCCAAGGCACATCACAGCAGTGTTAGAAGACAAAACGAATATATTTGACACCAAGCCACATAAGAAATTACAGCATATGACAAAAAGCTTGGTCAAAGAAGTAGGTTTTAAGGCGCGTCTTAAGGAAGGAAAGAGAGGTAGAGAGGTGGAGAGGTTTGGAGAGGGAGTTCCAGAGCTTAGGGCCCAGGCAGCTGAGGGCACAGCTACCAATGGTTGAGCAATTATAATCGGGGATGCTAAAGAGAATTTGAAGAGCGCAGACATCTCGTGGGGTTGTGCTGCTGAAGGAGATTACAGAGATAGGGAGGGGCAAAGCCTTGGAGGGATTTGTAAACATGGATGTGAATTTTGAAATTGAGGCATTGCTTAACCGGGAATCAATGTAGGTCAACGAGGACAGGGGTGATGGGTGGGCGGGACTTGTGCAAGTTCTCTACAATGCTGTAACATCCGATATTGGAATACAGTAGTACGTGAACCTCAGCATCAGTCCTTTTCATAGAAACATAGAAGCATAGAAAATAGGTGCAGGAGTAGGCCATTCGGCCCTTCAAGCCTGCACCACCATTCAATAAGATCATGGCTGATCATTCACCTCAGTATCCCTTTCCTACTTTCTCTCCATACCCCTTGATCTCTTCAGCAGTAAGGGCCATATCTAACTCCCTCTTGACTATATCCAATGAACTGGCATCAACAACTCTCTGCAGCAGAGAATTCCACAGGTTAACAACTCTCTGAGTGAAGAAGTTTCTCCTCGTCTCAATTCTAAATGGCTACCCCTTATCCTTAGACTGTGTCCCCTGGTTCTGGTCTTCCCCAACATCGTGAACATTCTTCCTGCATCTAACCTGTCCAGTCGGGTCAGAAATGTATATGTTTCTATGAGATCCCCTCTCATCCTTCTAAACTCCAGTGTATGCAGGAGCAGATGATCCAGTCTCCCCTCATATGTCAGTCTAGCCTTCCCGGGAATCAGTCTGGTGAACCTTCGCTACACTCCCTCAATAGCAAGAACGTCCTTCCTCAGATTAGGAGACCAAAACTGAACACAATATTCCAGGTGAGTCCTCACCAAGGCCCTGTACAACTGCAGTAAGACCTCCTTGCTCCTATACTCAAATCCCCTAGCTATGAAGGCCAACATACCATTTGCCTTCTTCACCGCCTGCTGTACCTGCATGCCAACTTTCACGCACTAAAAGGAGAAAAATCAGAGGAAAGCAAGAGTTAAAAGGAAAGTATATCACAAGTTTCTAAACCAATGGTAGATAATAGAAAAGCCTCATATCCCATATCTGTGTAACATCCATCACATCCTTTGAAAGAAGTAACAACAAATATTGCCTAGGATTTAAACAACAAACTCGTATCTTCAATCATTTTTAGATGCCTTGACACTGAAAGTGCTCGAATGCGAGAGGACTACTTCAGTTACTGTTCTTTCTTCTTTATAGATTATGCCGCCCCCTCTTCCCTCATAAATTATTGTCGCTCTGCAATTACTGTTCACATTTACAGAATAGGCTCCTACGGAGAACTTTCTTTCACCCTTAATTGTTCTGCCAGCACAACTCACAGAAGCACTGGGGTGTCTGCAAAGTAAACACACATGATGCTGTTTCATGGTTTTGTGCTTTCAACACAAGAGTGATCTGCCTATATAAAGTTGAAAAAACGTGTGATAAAAGACCAATTATTTTTCCCTTATCTTGCATTTTGGTGCAGTTTTTCCATGAATTCCCTTGTGCAGCATCTCAGCTGAAAATATTTGGGTACAAATAAGCCCTGGGGCCTGACATGCTTCTGCCCGTATATTATGTGTCATTGTTGTCACATTTTGCAGCATCTGACCCCAGAACGGAGTGTGAAATATGATATGAATTTTATTCTAAAGCAACACCATCAAAACAGATGAATTGGTCATTAGTCCCATTGTTGTTTCTTGGTCCTTGCTGAGTGCAAATTGGTAGCTGGATTTATGTACAAGATGTGCAGTGACTACATTTCAAGAGTCATTCACTGGCTGCGAAGCACTTTGCGATATCCTGATAACAGCATCCCTGGCCATTTGTGTTCGACAGCAGGGAGAACACCAAAATTACAGGGCGAATTATCAGGCAGGCATCAGCTGCTGGCAGTGTTAAAGTGGTACCTGTGTTTTTTTTTAATTTTAAATGGGTTAGAACATAAGAACATAAGAAATAGGAACAGGAGTAGGCCATACAGCCCCTCGAGCCTGCTCCGCCATTTAATAAGATCATGGCTGATCTGATCATGGACTCAGCTCCATTTCCCCACCCGCTCCCCATAACCCCTTATCCCCTTATCACTCAAGAAACTATCTATTTCTGTCTTAAATTTATTTAATCTCCCAGCTTCCACAGCTCTCTGAGGCAGCAAATTCCACAGATTTACAACCCTCTGAGAGAAGAAATTCCTCATCATCTCTGTTTTAAATGGGCGGCTCCTTATTCTAAGATTATGCCCTCTAGTTCTAGTCTCCCCCATCAGTGGAAGCATCCTCTCTGTATCCACGTTGTCAAGCTTCCTCATAATCTTATACGTTTCGATAAGATCACCTCTCACTTTTCTGAATTCCCATGAGTAGAGGCCCAAGCTACTCAACTTTTCCTCATAAGTCAACCCCCTCATCCCCGGAATCAACCCAGTGAACCTTCTCTGAACTGCCTCCAAAGCAAGTATATCCTTTCGTAAATATGAAACCCAAAACTGCACGCAGTATTCCAGATGTGGCCTCACCAATACCTTGTATAACTGTAGCAAGACCTCCCTGCTTTTATACTCCATCCCCTTTGCAATAAAGGCCAAGATTCCATTGGCCTTCCTGATCACTTGCTGTATCTGCATACTATCCTTTTGTGTTTCATGCACAATTACCCCCAGGTCCCGCTGTACTGCGGCACTTTGCAATTTTCTCCATTTAAATAATAACTTGCTCTTTGATTTTTTTCTGCCAAAGTGCATGACCTCACACTTTCCAACATTATACTCCATCTGCCAACTTTTTGCCCACTCACTTAGCCTGTCTATGTCCTTTTGCAGATTTTTTGTGTCCTCCTCACACATTGCTTTTCCTCCCATCTTTGTATCGTCAGCAAACTTGGCTACGGTGGGGCAGAATTACCTAATTCCCAGATCATAGATTGGAGGCCATACAGAAGAAGGTCCTGCAACAATGAATGGAGAGGAAAGGGTCACCCAGCAATAATTTTTTCTGGAGACCCCCCCCCCCCAACCCCCTGCAACATGAATTGCCCTTTTCAAATGGGTGCTGAATGTCTGGAGTGTTGGTCAAGTGCTCCAGTCACATGATGAGACTTACCTTTCATTTGGATTAAATTTGAGGCCTTTATGAGTCTTGCTTACAATCCGTGCACAGGCTTTAAGCACTCTGGCCAACACAGTCATGTGGACCCCTTGGGTCATGGGGCACAGAGTAGACCTCAGGCCACTGTGCAAAATAACTCCACTGCCCGTAGCATGGTGCTTTCCATCGCATTAAATGCCTCTGTATATCATTTATGAGGTTGCGCACTAATGGTTTATATGGCTGAGTTCAATTCTGTTTACTCTTCATTATCTTCATCAGCATGTACCTCACCTCACATCCTCAATTTATATACACCACGAGTTTGCTGAAGATGTGGTAGCAGTGTGGAAGAAAGAATGTTGGAGCTGGAGTCAGAGCATGGTAAATTAATGGATACAGAGAGGATATTTCCACTCACAGGGGAAACTAAAACTAGAGGACATAGAATAAGGAGCCGCCCATTTAAAACTGAGATGAGGAGAAATTTCTTCTCTTGTAAATCTATGGAATTCTCTGCCTCAGAGAGCTGTGGAGGGTGGGTCATTGAATATATTTAAGGCAGAGATAGACCGATTTTTGAGCGATAAGGGAGTAAAGGGTTGTGGGGAGCGGGCAGGGAGGTGGAGCTGAGTGCATGATCAGATCAGCCATGACCTTATTGAAAGACAGAGCAGGCTCGAGGGGCCAAATGGCCTACTCCTGCTCCTATTCCTTATGTTCTTATGTTCTTATAACCTTCAATGCACAGATTACATTTGCCTGTTGGACAGCTGTGTAGAAGGGCACCAAAGATTAATGAAGAAGAAAGGGTAAAGCAATTGTGGAGAATCAGCACAGTGTCGCAGAGACCATTGCTGCGGAGGAGAAAATCAAATAAATGAAGATGTTGAATATTTAGGATTGGGCAAGACAAAAGATGGTGAATGTAGCATCGAGAAAGAGTTGTCATGTCAAGGAAGTAGACCCGTGGAGCTGCAAGTCAGTTGGAAAGACTAATCTGGGAGTAGTGCCACCAGGTTGCAATTGATGAAGGTGTTGGATTTGATCATTTGCATGGTTCCAGACTGTTGTGTTCCTAACACAGATGAGGCTGCATACAGGGATGTTAAAGTAACAGTGACCTCAGTCTTTATTAAGACACTCCAGAGTGAGGAACAGGCCTTAGGGAACGGCTTATATACAGTGCTCCCAAGGGATGCTGCGATCCCTTGGGACTTCAGGGGATGGCAGAACATGGGAGTGCATGCTTTACCAGATACACAACATCACTCCCCCCCCCCCCCCCCCCCCCGCAAACAGAAAGTGAAAACTATTTACAAGGTGAGGCGGTCGGGAGCCTTTCTTTCCCTGATGGACCACCTCGGTACAAATGTCTGTTCTGGTGTGTTGGCTGTGCCCTCGCTGGACTGGCGTGTTGTTGGCCCTGCAGGGCTACTGGGTGAGCCTGACCTTGCTGGGCTGTTGTGCATGATGGGTTTGATTTCCTGGTCCGGGGTGGTGTGGTTGATCATTTGGTGTGTGTTGTGGGCTCGCAAAAGGTGGTGTCTGCTGTGGGTTGTTCAGGGCAGTTTGTGAACTGCAGCTTCGTTTGGTCCAGGTGCTTTCTGCAAATTTGTCCATTGTCTAGTTTGACTACAAACACCCTACTCCCTTTTTTAGCTATCACCGTGCCCACGATCCACTTGGGACCATGTCCATAGTTTAGCACATGCACAGGGTCATTCAGATCAATTTCCCGTGACACAGTGGCGCGACCATCATTTACATTTTGTTGCTGCCGCCTGCTCTCTATCTGATCATGCAGGTTGGAGTGAACCAGCAAGAGTCTGGTGTTAAGTGTCCTTTTCATGAATAGCTCAGCCGGGGGCACCCCTGTGAGCAAGTGGAGTCTCGTGCGGTAGCTGAGCAGTACTCGGGACAGGCGGGTATGGAGTGAGCCTTCTGTGACTCGTTTAAGGCTCTGTTTGTTTGTTTGTACTGCCCGCTCTGCCTGCCCATTGGAGGCTGGTTTAAACGGGGCCGAGGTGACATGTTTGACCCCATTGCGGGTCATGAATTCTTTAAATTCGGCACAGGTGAAACATGGCCCGTTGTCACTGACCAGTATGTCAGGCAGGTCGTGGGTGGCAAACATGGCCCTCAGGCTTTCAATGGTGGCAGTGGCAGTGCTTTCCGACATTATTTCACATTCAATCCATTTTGAAAAAGCATCCACCACCATCAGGAACATTTTACCAAGAAACGGGCCCGCATAGTCAACATGGATCCTCGACCATGGTCTGGAGGGCCAGGACCACAACCTTAGTGGTGCCTCTCTGGGCGCATTGCTCAACTGAGCACACGCGCTGCATTGCCGTACACAGGACTCTAAGTCAGAGTCGATACCGGGCCACCACACGTGGGATCTGGCTATTGCTTTCATCATTACTATAACCCGGGTGTGTGCTGTGGAGACCCGAGATGAACATCTCCCTGCCCTTTTTGGGTAGCACTACGCGATTACCCCACAACAGGCATTCTGCCTGAATGGACAGCTCGTCCTTTCGCCGCTGGAACGGCTTGATTAACTCTTGCATTTCAACAGGGATGCTGGTCCAGCTCCCATGCAGTACACAGTTTTTTACTCGGGACAGCAGAGGATCTTGGCTGGTCCAAGTCCTAATCTGGCAGGCCGTGACAGATGATTTATAATTTTCAAACGCTTCCATGACCATCAACAAGTTTGCAGGCTGTGCCATTTCCACCCCCGTGGTAGGCAATGGTAGCCGACTCAAAGCTTTCGCACAGTTCTCGGTGCCTGGCGTGTGGCGGATGGTTTAGTTATAAGCTGATAGCGCAAGTGCCCACCTTTGTATGCGGGCTGAGGCATTAGTATTTATCCCCTTGTTTTCAGCTAATAGGGATATGAGGGGCTTGTGATCAGTTTCCAGCTCAAATTTGAGGCCAAATAGGTACTGATGCATTTTCTTTACCCTGAACACACATGCTAATGCCTCTTTCTCAATCATGCTGTAGGCCCTCTCGGCCTTAGACAAGCTCCTGGAAGCATAGGCAACAGGTTGCAACTTCCCCACAATGTTAGCTTGTTGTAATACACACCCGACTCCATACGACGACGCATCACATACTAGCACGAGTCTTTTGCACGGGTTATACAATACAAGCAGCTTGTTGGAGCATAAAATGTTTCTGGCTTTCTCAAAAGCAATTTTTTTTTTTTCCCCCCATACCCAGTTCTCACCTTACGCAATAACACATGTAGGGGCTCTAAGAGGATGCTTACCCTGGTAGGAAATTACCAAAATACTTGAGGAATCCCAGGAACGACCGCAGCTCCGTGACGTTCTGTGGCCTGGGCGCGTTCCTGATAGCCTTTGTCTTGGCGTCTGTGGGCCAAATGCCGTCCGCCGCAACCTTTCTCCCCAGAAATTCCACTTCTGTTGCCATGAAGTCGCATTTCGACCTCTTTAGCCACAGCCCTACGCAATCCAGTCACTGGAGGACCTCTTCCAGGTTTTGTCGGTGCTCGATGGCGTCCCGACCCGTGACCAATATGTCATCCTGAAAAACCACCGTGCGTGGTACCGACTTGAGTAGGCTCTCCATGTTTCTCTGGAAGATTGCTGCACCCGACCAAATTCCAAACGGGCATCTGTTGTAGATGAACAGTCCTTTGTGCGTGTTGATGCAGGTGAGGCCCTTCGAAGACTCCTCTAGCTCCTGCGTCATGTAGGCCGAAGTCAGGTCGAGCTTGGTGAACGTCTTGCCTCCTGTCAGCGTCGCAAATAGGTTGTCTGCCTTAGGTAATGGGTATTGGTCCTGTAGCGAGAAAAGATTGATAGTTGCTTTATAATCGCCGCAAATCCTGACCGTGCCATCACTTTTGAGTACTGGAACAGTCGGGCTGGCCCACTCGCTGAATTCTACTGGGGAGATGATGCCCTCGCGTTGCAGCCTGTCCAGCTCAATTTCCACTCTCTCCCTCATCATGTGAGGTACCGCTCGCGCCTTGTGGTGAATGGGTCATGCCTCTGGGACCAAGTGGATCCGCACCTTCACCCCGGAAAAGTTTCCAATGCCTGGCTCAAAAAGGGAAGGAAGAACCTGAGTACATGAGGCCTCATCGATATGTGATAGCGCTCGGATGTCATCCCAGTTCCAGCAGATTTTGCCCAGCCAGCTCCTTCCAAGCAGTTTGGGGCCATCGCCTGGGACAATCCAGAGTGGCAGTTCGTGCACCATGTCCTCATAGGTGATTTTGACCATGGCGCTGCCCAGGATAGTGATAAGCTCTTTGGTGTACGTTCTCAGTTTCGTGTGGATGGGGCTCAGGACTGGTCGGAGTGCCTTGTTGCACCACAGTCTCTCAAACATCTTTTTACTCATGATGGATTGGCTAGCACCAATGTCCAGTTCCATGGCTACGGGTAAGCCATTCAATTTTACATTTAGCATTATAGGTGTGTGCACCCTGTGCACTTCAGCATCTGCCTCCTTTCTCTGAGGCTTGAAATTGCTTTGATCCACCATGGACCAATCTTCCTCTGCCACGTGGTGGTTAGCAGATTTTGCAGAGCTTGCAGCTCGTCTGCAAGCTCGTTGGAGGTGCCTCATTTTTCCACAGCTCTTGCAAACATACCCTTTGAAGCAGCATGAACTGGCTGAATGGAAGCCTCCACAATGCCAACAAGGTGTGAATTGCCTTGCATTCATCCTTTGTTGTGGACTCTGAGTCATCTGAGTCACCTGAGGCCTGCTGGCAGTTGCAGACTCGTGGTTTCTGCCCTGTACATTTCTGCTCACAAACACAGTTCCAGTAATTTATGAACATTGCTAGCACTTGTGTGCCGAGAGATTTGTTAGGTGTTATCACTGGTGGACATAAACGCCTGTGCTATCGCAATGGCCTTGCTGAAGGTCGGTGTCTCTACAGTCAAACGTTTGCTCCAGGTAGCCATCAAACTCACATTGTCCTGCAAGTCGCTTAGCTCGACGACGTAGCTCGCCACTTCCTGACCTTCAGATCGCTGGTACGTATAGAACCGATACCTCGCCATCAGCATGCTCTCCCTCGGGTTAAGACGCTCCCGAATCAGTGTACACAGCTCCTCATACGACTTATCTGTGGGTTTCACCGGAGCCAGAAGATTCTTCATGAGGCTGTATGTCGGTGCCCCTCAGACCGTGAGGAGGACCGCTCTCCTTTCTGCAGCGCTTCCTTCTCCGTCCAGCTCGTTGGCTACAAAGTACTGGTCTAGCCGTTCAACATAGGCTTCCCAGTCCTCACCCTCCAAGAACTTCTCCAGGATGCCCACAGTTTGCTGCATCTTTGCGTTGGATTTGTGTACTCGTCGGCAGTTGTTGTGTTCCTAACACAGATGAGACTGCACACAGGGAGGTTAAAGTAACAGTGACCTCAGTCTTTATTAAGACTCAGTCTTTATTAAGGAACAGGCCTTAGGGGCCGGCTTATATACAGTGTTCCCAAGGGATGATGGGATTCCTTAGGACTTGAGGGGATGCGCTCCCTGGTGACGGAACATGGGAGTGCATGCTTTACAGATACACAACACAGACAACTTCAAAATAAACTGACATCAACTTTCTTTGGGGTTTCAAATGTGGAGTTAGTAACATATCTACTAAAAGAGGCTTGGTCTGAATTGAGGAGACATCATAAAAGAATTGTGGGTGGAAAGACTTATGAAGGAATCAGAAAGTTAGAACATGAATACTTTGATCAGGAAGAATAAGAAAATGATAATTAATTATTAAATATGTTGCTTCAAAGGTATGATGAAAGGGAAAAGAAGAATGGGTAATCTAAGAAGATAGAGTAATAACATCAACAATTGAAGAGTTGCAGACTTAACATCATCAAATAGGCTCAAGATAGTGATTTTGGAGAAGAAAGTTCCATAACATGAGTATTGCAGTCCCCAAACTAATTTAAGCACATTACATTAAAGATGAGAGAGAAAAGTTGATAAAGAGGAAATACAGATGACAGTCCTTTCATGCTTTGAACATGTCTCCTCGGAGACTTGTGTGTCTATATACATTGATGAAAGTAAAGTCTTCGAGAGCAGTTTTCTTCCTGATTATTATTGATCCTGCTATGCTCCTGCCACAATGCAAACTGAACAAACAAACAGATTATATGAACAAGGTTGGATGTAACTGTTAAAATGTGTGATCACCAAACCCTTTTCTTTACACTGCATTTTGCAACAAAATCCTTCACTGTGCATTGTGAAATGTCATAATATCTGGTTGCTGATAAAGTCAGGAAACATAGAAACATAGAAAATAGGTGCAGGAGTAGGCCATTCGGCCCTTCGAGCCTGCACCACCATTCAATAAGATCATGGCTGATCATTCACTTCAGTACCCCTTTCCTGCTTTCTTTCAATACCCCTTGATCCCTTTAGCCGTAACGGCCATATCTAAAATGAACTGGCATCAACAACTCTCTGTGGCAAGGAATTCCACAGGTTAACAACTCTCTGAGTGAAGAGGTTTCTCCTCATCTCAGTCCTAAATGGCTTACCCCTTATCCTTACACTATGCCCCCTGGTTCTGGACTTCCCCAACATCGGGAACATTCTTCCAGCATCTAACCTGTCAAGTCCCGTCAGAATTTTATATGTTTCTATGAGATCCCCTCTCATCCTTCTAAACTCCAGTGAATACAGGCCCAGTTGATCCAGTCTCTCCTCATATGTCAGTCCTGCCATCCCGAGAATCAGTCTGGTGAATCTGCGCTGCACTCCCTCAGATTCGGAGACCAAAACTGAACACAATATTCCAGGTAAGACCTCACTAAGGCCCTGTACAATTGCAGTAAGACCTCCCTGCTCCTATACTCAAATCCCCTAGCTATGAAGGCCAACATACCATTTGTCTTCTTCACCCCCCCTGCATAAGCCCCAGACAGAAGCCGAGAAGCGCTACAATGGAAGCCATATAGCCACACGCAATATCGTTGAAAAGACAATTAGAGATCTGAAGCAGCGTGCCTGGACCACTCAGGGGGTGAACTACAATACCACCCTGAGCAGGTCGCTGAGTTCATTGTGGTGTGCTGCATGTTGCGTAACCTAGCTATCAGGAGAGGACAACAATGGCCAGATGGGACCGCCGGTCCACCTCAGGAGAGAGAGGAGGCGGAAGAGGAGGACGAGGAGTAGGACAAGGACCTCAGGGAGGACAATCATCCTGGCGGTGAACCCATGTCACTACGCCGCCCCCCCCCCCCCCACACACCACTGGAAAAGCCCCGTGGTCGTTACGCAGCTGCAAACTGTTACATCAGCATGAACGCTATGTGTGAAGTTACGTTGGTGACAGTTATAGTTGCATTACATTTCATCCTTGACAGGCCTGGCCATTGTTTGCACCCATTGTATTGATGTTTTACCTTACGTTATTAGAAGACACTTCACAACAATTATAAAGTTAAAAAATTATTAAAATGTTTTAAACAACTGATTTAAAATATTTTTTAACAAAGTATAACGCCCCCCAACCCCCAATAGTCAACAAAATGTTTTCAAGAATATAACGATAACATCCTCCCACCATCCTCAACAGTCAACAATCAACAAATGTTTTAAAATAATAATATAATAATATATGGCCCCCCCCTCCCTACCTGCGGCCATGCTTCCCTCCTCTAACTTTACCCTCCCCCCCATCGTAACTCCCACTTTCCTATTTAATCCCCTAGTAACGGGATCAAGACGTCTTGCAGCAGAGCATCTCAAGGACTGCTGATGTGGCGAGGAGGGGGTTGGGGAGTGGGGGAGGGGTGACGTCGGCAGAAGGACCTCAGTGGAGAAGACGTTTGCGAAGAATGGTCTTCCGAGTCAGAAGGAAGCTCTTCCTCCTGTCTCACAGCTCGTGCTGGATGGTGGTACAGAACCTCGGGGTACAGTGCCGTATCCCGAAACTATCGCGTGCCGCAAGGCATCGACAGAGTCGGTCGTTCGCCCCATTGCCGCAGCCATCTGCCCCATGCCCTCCGTTATTCCGGCAGGTAGTGTGACAATGTTGCCGGTCACCTCACCAATCGCCTGGAGGAGCTCTCGACCCATGTCGACGCTCGCCCTCAACAGTGACACCATGTCTTCGTTGACATCTGCCCATCGCAGCGCGTGCCTACCTCGCCGAGCCAACCTCCGCCGGGTCGGCGTGGGTGCTTGCCGACTCGAAGTGCCCTGCTGCAAGCCGCTTGGCCCCGCTCCTCCATCCGTTGAGGATGATGTGGCAGCAGGTACCATAGGTGACCCTTCAGGCTCATCATCCTCCTTCTCTTATCGTCGTCTTCTTCTTCCCCGTGGTGAGCACAACCAGCAGCAGTAGGGGTGATGCTGCAGGGGCCTCCCGTTGTGCCTGGGGGGCTGGAAAACATACTTGAGGTTAGTAGAAGAGAAAGGGAGGCATGAGAATGTTTGTGCTGCACTGGCATATGTACGAGGAGCAACACTACTGCAATAAATGTGAACAAGAGACGTTACATATGATGAACATGAGAGTACAGAAGAGTACAGAAGCTGCATGCATAACATTACATCATTCATATGTTATAATCAAATGGCATTAAATTACTTTAAATTAGCACTAGTTTACCATCGGTTTACACATTACTCACATGGCGCAACAACGGGATCTGCACCACCACGGGTGGCAGAACGATTATGTGTGCCCACTAAGGCTGCGGCACGTTCCTCCAGATTGGTAAGAGGATGCAGCTCAGCAGGCCCTCCTCCAGTCCGCCTCTGCTCCACCTGATTCTTAGATATCTTCCTCTGCAAACGTGACAAGAGCATGGCATAAGCTAATTGACTAGGTACTATTACGGAAACACAACAGATATTGTAATCCACAATTAGTCACCCCACATGCTATTCATCGTTAGCGTTAACGTTATATGCTAATACGGTTTCTATCCAATGGATGCATGGTTATAACGTGGACCAGTTCCCATATCTCGTGAGCCTCCTATCAACAAGAGCAGGCATTGACAACAAGATCCAACACCGCCTCCGCTGCGCCAGTGCAGCCTTCAGCCGCCTGAGGAAAAGAATGTTTGAAAACCAGGCCCTCAAAACTGTCACCAAGCTCATGGTCTACAGGGCCGTAGTAATACCCGCCCTCCTGTATGGCTCAGCGGCGTGGATCATGTACAGGAGACACCTCAAGTCGCCGGAGAAATACCACCAATGATATCTGCGCAAGACCCTGCAAATCCCCTGGGAGGACAGACGCACCAACATTAGCGTCCTTGTCCAGACCAACATCCCCAGCATTGAAGCACTGACTACACTTGATCAGTTCCGCTGGACAGGTCACATAGTTCGCATGCCAGACACGAGACTCCCAAAGCAAGCACTCTACTCAGAACTCGCCCACGGCAAACAAGCCAAAGGTGGGCAGCGGAAACATTACAAGGACACCCTCAAAGCCTCCCTGATAAAGTGCTGCCGGTCACACAGTGACCCAGCCTGGACTGGGGGAGAGCTGCCTGGCTCACTGTCTGCCCTGGGACACTTGGGACATTAGCTTTGGCCAGGCGGGGGTCTCCGAGCACAGCCCAGGGACACGGCGCCCCCTCCCATTACGGTCCTGTCATTACTGAGCTTAACAGCGGTCCTGCTCCCCCGCCCCTGGGGGACCTCCATCGATTCAAATAAACCACCTCCCTCCCGTCAGACGCCAAATGGCATGGCCCGTGGATGTGGCCTTTCCTGGAGATTGTATGCGAGAGGATTGGTGTCAAGCATTAGTTCATAAACACGATCTTATTAATTATTATCTCTGAACATAGATGTTATAATCTCATCATCATCATAGGCAGTCCCTCGGAATTGAGGAAGACTTGCTTCCACTCTTAGAATGAGTTCTTAGGTGGCTGTACAGTCTGAAACGAGAGCCACAGACTCTGTCACAGATGGGACAGATAGTCATTGAGGGAAGGGGTGGGTGGGACTGGTT
This sequence comes from Pristiophorus japonicus, assembly GCF_044704955.1. Lineage (NCBI taxonomy): Eukaryota > Metazoa > Chordata > Chondrichthyes > Pristiophoridae > Pristiophorus > Pristiophorus japonicus. The sequence goes on from NC_091992.1 coordinate 111,641,240, forward strand.
TGCCGCATGCTCTTTCCGCTGCCCGTGCTTGATTCCTGCATGCTCTCGGCGTTGAAACCCGAGGTGCTCAACGCCCTCTTGGATGCACTTCCTCCATTTAGGACGGTCTTAGGCCAGGGACTCCCAGGTGTCAGTGGGGATGTTGCACTTTATCGGGGAGGCTTTGAGGGTGTCCTTGTAGCGTTTCTGCTGCCATCATGGATGACCTAGACCCAACTAGCTGGGGTTTTATTGAGACTTGTGAACATCACGTGACTGGCTAAGCCACTCACAATGCAACAGCTCTACAAACTTGTGCGCATACTCACAGGTAGATACATTACAACCATCAATGCCACAATGATCTTTGGGCAGAAGATGTACTTTTGTAGTGTGAATACCCCTGGTAACTACTTTTCTTTGACAGTTAAACTGGTGTTTCTGCTTCGGCTATTTCAATTAGAATCACACTTACTAAAATTAACCTCTCACCCGTATTATAATTTTAAAAAAAATTTTATTCCAGCATACAGAAATAAGGAGTGAAGTTGCATCTGAAAAATAGTGTTCGAAATCATTTTGTTGAATTTCCAATTAACAACTATACTGTCGCAAATATCTATAATCTTGCATGAAATTGGTTTCCACTTTCTCAAAGTGTGTTACAATGTCAATGTGGCAAATATTTCAAGATTATATCAGTGAACTTTCATGAACCCATTTTTGGAGTAGGCCATTCAGCCCATCAAGCCTGTTTCACCATTCACTTAGATCATGGCTGATCTGTACCTTAACTCCATTTACCCTTCTTTTCTCCATATCACTTGATACCCTTACCCAACAAAAATCTAGCAATCTCAGTCTTGACATTTCAATTCACCCAGTATCCACAGGCTTCTGGGGGAGAGTTTTCTAGATTGCCACTACCCTACTTCAGTGCCCTATCTGACCAAAGATATTCACATCACTTTTGGGTATAATCCACATCACTGGACCAAGAGAATAGCTATGGCCAAGCCAGAAATTGTAATGCTAATTTAACAGGGACAATTTGGGTTGTATTTGAATTAGAAATTTTATAACCTGCAAATCAAAATAGTACTATTTTCTACCAAATCTTTACATGTAATCTCTCAGAGTGCAATTCAATCTGAAGAAAAAGAGTGAGTCGGCAGCATTGGTTTATAGAAAAATGTGTGTGGGATCTAAGTTTACTCTGACATATTTGGTCTACAAAGGATTAAAGTAGAAAACAGAAAATTGCCATTCTAAGATCAGACATTTAAAACAATTTATTTCAAGAAACCAATAATTACTCAAAAATCAGAATCGGCTTGTTAACAAAAAAAGCAGAAAAATCAAGCATTGGTTTATATACTGTATTTATAGAGCATTTTTTTTTAACAAGACAGTTACAAAAAGGCACAGTGGCAACATAACTGTCATTTCTACAATCATTTTACAAACTTCCAGATCAGGGAGGCTGCAGAGGGGAATGGGAGAAGGCGGAGAAGAGAGTTGGATTAAGAAGATGGACTTATCCTACTTTTTCCGGGGATGTAGCGGGGTTGTGTTAGTTTTCTTATGCAATTGGTGACGTGCTTCCATCTCACATTAACGTACAGGGATGTTCTGTGGGATTCGTAAAGGGAATTGTGTCTGGGCCTCCATTAATCCTATATGATGGGAGGGGATACAAAGTGTTCTGTTACATTGAACACAAGTTATTCCAAAATCAGAAGCGAGGGCAAAGACATTTTCAAGGAGCAAGACTAACCGGCATTTTCCTTTGTCCAAGTAGTCTGAATAAACTATTGTTTCTGACTTGAGCACTTTGATCAGTGGGACACATAAAACACCTTATTGCAGTATAATTGTAACAGGCCTTTCAATAATAGAACTTGCCGGGTTGCCCTTTAAACATATGGAAAAAGAACTAACGGACAAGAGAAGCATTTTGAATTTCAGAAACCAATCTCCATAGTAATGTGGTTTAACGTTAACTGCAATCGAGACAGCAGAGACAATTAAACTCCATCTGAACTGACCAGTATGAAATGTGGCACAAGTGCCGAACCAGGCTTGTACGATCAGCAGCGACGGCTGGAGTCAATCAACTCTGAACTGAACCAGGCTGATATTGCTCAGATGAGGTAAGCTAACATCATCATAGGCAGTCCCTCAAAATCGAGGAAGACTTGCTTCCACTCTAAAAGTGAGTTCTCAGGTGACTGAACAGTCCAATACGGGAATTACAGTCTCTGTAACAGGTGGGACAGACAGTGGTTGAAAGAAAGGGTGGGTGGGGAGTCTGGTTTGCCGCACGCTCCTTCCGCTGCCTGCGCTTGATTTCTGCATGCTCTCGGCGATGAGACTCGAGATGCTCAGCGCCCTCCCGGATGCTCTTCCTCCACTAAGGACAGTCTTTGGCCAGGGACTCCCAGATGTCAGTGGGATGTTGCACTTTATCAAGAAGGCTTTAAGGGTGTCCTTGAAACGTTTACTTTGCCCACTTGGGGCTCGCTTGCTGTGTAGGAGTTCCGAGTAGAGCCCTTGCTTTGGGAGTCCTGTGTCGGGCATGCGAACAATGTGGCCCGCCCAACGGAGCTGGTCGAGTGTGGTCAGTGCTTCGATGCTGGGGATGTTGGCCTAATCGAGAACACTGACGTAGGTGCATCTATCCTCCCAGGGGATTTGCAGGATCTTGCAGAGACATCGTTGGTGATATTTCTCCAGTCATTTGAGGTGTCTACTGTATATGGTCCTCATCTCTGAGCCATATAGGAGGGTGGGTATCACTACAGCCCTATAGACCATAAGCTTGGTGCCAGATTCGAGGACCTGATCCTCGAACACTCTCTTCCTCAGGCTACCGAAGGCTGCACTGGTGCACTGGAGGCGGTGTTGAACCTTGTCGTCGATGTCTGTCCTTGCTGATAGTAGGCTCCTGAGTTATGGAAAGTGGTCCACGTTGTCCAAGGCCGTGCCGTGGCTTTTGATGACTGGGGGGCAGTGCTGTGAGGCGGGGTCAGGTTGGTGGAGGACCTTTGTCTTATTGATGTTTAGTGTAAGGCCCATGCTTTCACATGCCTCAGTGAAGATGTTGACAATGGCTTGGAGTTCAGCCTCTGAATGTGCTCAGACACAAGCGTCGTCCACGTACTGTAGTTTGACGACAGAGGATGGGACGGTCTTGGATCTGACCTGGAGGCGATGAAGGTTGTACAGGTTCCCACTGGTTCTATAGTTCAGTCCCACTCCAGCGGGGAGCTTGTTGAGCATGAGGTGGAGCATTGCAGCGAGGAAGATCGAGGAAGACCTGCTTGACCTCGGTCCGGACAAAAGTCTAGGTGTGTCCAACAGGCACACATTTTTTATATTCTCTGCATTAAAAACTAGATATAGCAGCTCAGCTCAGCTCAGCCTGGACTTTTATACATCCTGACAAATACACCTAAAACAGTACAGTTGGTCTCTGTGCATACCCATCATATATGCTGCATAAGTTTAGATGCAAGTTTGCTCAACCTTTCCAGATATTTGAGAAAAAAGCATACTGGAGTATGTCCGGTCGAGTTACAGAATTCATGCAGACAATGTCAGTACTATAGCAAAAACAACAATTTGCATTGATATAGTGCCTTTAACGTAGTAAAACATCGCAAGGTGCTTCACAGAAGCGTTATCAAACAAAATTTCACACCGAGCCAAGGAGCTATTTGAACAGATTATTAAAAGCTTAGTCAAAAAAGTAGGTTTTACGGAGCAGGATAAATGTCATCTGCAGCTGTGATTATTGTTTAAAAAATAGGAACTCTAATCTGCAAAGTTTTTTAAAGAAAATGATAGGGCCAATTGTTTTGTCCCTCAATAACTGCTGATGAATTTTCCCAGACTTCATTTAAATCTGGAAATTATTAGAAGTAAATGCATCAACTATGTCATGTATCCTACATGGCTACTGTTGGTACTATCACAAGGTGTGCCACCAGAGGGCACAGCAATGGGAGACTTGTAGGTTACCTGTACAGGTGTGCCTGGCCTAGTATAAAAGGCAGGTCACCAGGTGTGATCCTCACTCTGGAGTTAACGAATAAAGGACTAAGGTCACTACAGTTCAAATACAACACACTGCCTCGTGGAGTCATTACTAGAGCATCTAAGGACACAACAAACTAAATCACACTAATGAAGTAAATATTCCATTTTGGATCTGAATTTTGTTGAATTTATAATTGGCAAGAGTTGCAATGTAGGAACATTATTATCTCCAGATCCCATGCTATATTGACTTGTATATACATACCATTGTTCCTTCATTGTCACTGGGCCAAATATCCTGGCATTCTCACCCAACAGCATCATGGGGCTTGCTATTTCCTACAGCGGTTGCAGGAGAAGCCCACCACCACCACCTTCTCTGGGCAACTAGGAATGGGAAGCATTATCCACATCCCAAGAAAACATAATGGGCATAAAATCGCGCTCCCAATGGGCGCGTACGAGGTGCGCATGCGCCCATAGGGTCCCTGCAAGTTCCGGGTTTAGGTTTACGAAGCACAGACGTCTAAACCCAGCACTTGCGATCTGTCAAACATTCTGTTGACGTAGGCATCCGAAACTAAAGGGCCTCCGCGGGCAATGAGTTGGCATCTGCCCGGTGAATGTCCTTCAAATTCTTACGACTGTAAAAAGCAGGCTTTAATCAGCATGAGACATTTAAAGCACATAAAAGATTTTTTTTTAATAACTTAAATATTTAAAATCCTGTAAAGTAATTTTATTTTTAGACCCTTTAAAATATGTACATTTATTTTTCAAAAAATTAAATTTTTGTTTTAAATAATAATCTGTGTTTTAGGGGGTATTCATATTCATATTCATACTTATGGTGATTCCATATGGAATGGAATCACCATAAGTAAGAATGGGGATTCCCCTACTCTGATAGGTTGGGCTGACCCACATGATCCCACTGATGCGTACGACGCATTTACTGGATACATGTGCGCCTATGAAGGCCTTCGCATAGAGGCCAGAAGTCTCTGAACCTCCGGGACCACCAGGTAGATTCGTAGGCATCTGCCTCTGACCGCAATTTCTGGGCCAATGTTAAAACAGATGAACTAATTGAGGGGCTTCAAACTATGTGCAGTCCAGGAGCCCAGGAAATCTGGCCCAAAGACCAGGTGACTTAGCTCTATTCGCCGTGATATTTATTATTCGCATGTTGGTCCTGTTTGCATTTTATGCGCTTGGTGATTTGGGATGATTTGTCCGTAGAATTGTTGGTTCATTGGTAACCTGTTAATGAGAAAGAAACTGGGACTGGACAATTCCCTATAGAAAAGGCTAGTCGTGTAATTCATATAATTTTTGTGAGGAGCATAATTTCAGGTTATTTGCACAGTACAATAGGCTTTTTAATTTGTTTTGTTACTCCTGATTCTCTATAAAGTGCTTTATAAATAGGTTCTAACAGCAGAGAAAATCCCAATATTCTGCAATCAAACTTGTTTTACTTTCAGCATCATAGCAAACTAATCTTTAAACTGCTAAAACAAAATGAAGACAAGTACCTTCACACTGTACACAAACTTATCGCACATCTGATACAAGATTCATAACTTTCCCCTTGTGTAAATGGCCCAGCGATTGCTATGGCTGGTCAATGAACAGCGCCTGCTGTTAGTTAGACTTGCCCATGCCCGTTTAATGCCAATGATATTTTGTGCTGGGAGTGGGTGATGGGAATGGTGTGGCACTCTCTACAGGGCATCTGGGATCTGGGTGAACAGGCCAAGCAACTGTGCAACTCCTTAACCAATCAGCTTGATGGATTGTGAAGTGAACAGCGCAAGGTCTGAACAAGGAAGTATACGTTTGAATTCCTCATTTTATGTCAAATAAGGTACAAAAAACAGAGAAAGGAACAAAAGAGATAGAAAGAGAAAGTGCTTTTTAAAAATTCCAATTAAACCTGAACGAACAACGCTTATAATATTTACTTTTCCAGTATCTGAGTTGTTGACTGGCAGTAATTAACACTATCACATCATTAAAAGGGTATTTAGATTTGAAATGACCTGACTTTCTGTGGTGAGTTTACTCCATATCTACTGTGCAAGAACAGGAACTTCCTGCTGCTCAATGCATGTGAATGAGAAGCCGGACAGTGAGATGCCGTTTTCATGAAGCTAACGACAGACAGGACGGCAACCTTTTGATTTCCACATTTAATCGCTTATCTGCCCTCACCTGAAGTTGCTGTGGCATTTGCACTTAAATAACGGCGAGCACCGTTAGCCTCGTCACTACTTTGACAGCAATGTTTGGGCCACTGTTTCAATTTTACTCCAATCTTCAGCCTATAAAAATGTTAAGATCTTTTCCCTCCCAATCTGAGGGTTGACATGCAGAAGTTATTTGCGCGCACCAATCTTTATTCCACCCATGGGCAATCACGTGAAACCACAACCAACACAGAAAAACAGCAATGATGTCTGAGAGGAAAAGGCAGCGATGACGGTAATTGATTTGCACAGATCCAGGAAATGAGAATGAAGACAGAACGCTCAACACAGATGTACATTAAATGTCAAGGATCTTTACTTGTTGTTAGATGGCGAAGCCCTTCTTCCTCCCAGAGGCTGGACATTGAGTCACATAAGAACATAAGCATCAGGAGCAGGAGTAGGCCATTCGGCCCCTCGAGCCTGCTCCGTCATTCAATAAGATCATGGCTCATATTCTACCTCAACTCCACTTTCCTGCACCATCCCTATATCCATTGATTCCAAAATTCTATCGATATCTGACTTTAATATACTCAAAGACTGAGCCTCCACAACCCTCTGGGGTAGAGAATTCCAAAGATTCACCACCCTCTGAGTGAAGAAGTTTCTCCTCATCTTAGTCCTAAATGGCCAACCCCTTATTCTGAGACTGTGACCCCTGGTTCTAGACTCCTCAGTCAGAGGAAACATCCTCCCTGCATCTACCCTGTCAAGCCCTGTAAGAATTTTGTATGTTTCAATGAGATCACCTCTCATTCCAATTACCAGAGAACATAGGCCTAGTCTATTCACTCTTGCGTCATAGGACAATCTCCCTGTAAAACTTTTTAAGGTTCTTGGACACAACATCAATAGGCAGCAATCAGTAAGTTTTGAGTAATAGATCAAGATGTATTAAGCTTACAGCAGTAGTATACTTAACAAAAGGCGACAACTGACCGAAAGCTTGCAGGCCTAGGTCTCTGGAAACTCTTAGACACAGATGGCATCGTCTTCAATCTGTTCATTGCTCTCCCAGCAGTTTCTGTGTGAAGCTATTCTTTGAGTATCGATGTTTTAACCTTTTTCTTATCAAAGGTTCGTTTGGTCAGTGTCCATATATGGTCTTTAACAAAATCACCTTTTTAAATTGGTTCTGGTGGTCAGAATACCATTGCCACTCAAACCCGAGGTAGTATCTTAGCCACTCCTGCCTCCAGTAATTTTCCATCAACCCTACTTTGTCCATGTTATACATTATTTTACCTCACTGGAATTCGCCTTATCTCGATTACTCCTAACAAGCAGTACCTGGTCTGGTACTGAGGGCCCATTTCAAACTGTCTCTCTAGTCTTGGATGGTGCCCAAACTATCTCACTTTAATCTATCAGATGGGTACCTTAATTCCAATGATCTGCCTTATTTTATGTTGCTTTATGCTAACTATAGCTCAAATATCTTTGTGATTTGTTTTGTTAAATTAACACTAATTTCTACTCTGCATGTTATTTAACAATTTTACCTTCACGAGCAGCCCATGGCTGCTTGTTGTCCGAGTCGAGTCAAAACTGCTTTTTGCGTTTTTACATTTGAGCAGCCTCTAATATTCCCATGCCCACAGAGAATCATGGGTAAGACTAGTTTGGTCAATGACGGCAAATTGAATAAATATATCAATCTCTAATACCGATCTTTCGGCCACCCCCACTCCAGGAATCAGTCTGGTAAACCTTTGTTGCACTCCCTCTATGGCAAGTATATCCTTCCTTAGGTAAGGAGACCAATACTGCACACAATATTCCAGGTGCGGTCTCACCAGGGCCCTATACAATTGCAGTAAGACGTCTTTACTCTTATACTCAAATCCTCTTGTAATACAGGCCAACATAGCATTTCCTTTCTTAATTGCTTGGTGTACCTGCATGTTAACTTTCAGTGATTCGTGTACAAGGACACCCAGTTCCCTCTGAACACCAACACTTCCCAATCTCTCATCATTTAAAAAATGTCCAGAATTCTGTGGAAAAGCTTCAGTGTGTCATTAAACACATTATAATTTTTTTTAATAGTAACGATAGATTAAAATCTAAATTGGCAAAACTTGCAGCCCTTTAGTCCTGCTTCACAGTGATTGGAACAACCAAATTTTAATAGTAATCAGGGGATGAGTTTAGAAAGCACAGCGAATGTTAATTACAGTATAAACCAGGTCGTTTTATTCAGTACTATCTTTTCACTCCATTGACTTTCATTGTTAACTGTTTAATTGTACAATCTATCACCCTTTTTGGAAAATGAGAAATGGCTTTACATCCACTAGTGATTAAAATTCCATTGAAAATTGTTGGTATTTCAGCTGGATAGATTGGGTGCAGTTAAAGAGCTCTGGCTAGTCATCCCTTGTTTAATGCATGGTTATTTTATAACAAATATGAATCATATCTCCCTCAGCGGTATCAGTGAGCTTTAACATAGCTGAAACACCTACATTACAATCAGTAGCACAGGATGTAACTTTTAAAAAAGCACTTATTTATTTTTCATTCAAGGCAGTGCATAAAATGAAACAACTCCAAACAGAAGTGTCTATAATTTAAAGCCCGATGTTCCATCAAGCAGGCCATTCTGGATCTCCTAGAGCGAGAGAGCATTTAGGCAATGGGCTAGGGTGAAGAAGCCCATCCTGAATCTGAGGCCTAGTTCCATCTGTTTTGAATTATTCCTTCTCCCCACAGGGACACCATGCATCACCATAAAGCACACTCTAATCATTGTTTGAAGTTATATCTTGCAGACAGTCTTCTCATGTATGTTCAAGTTCTGTTTCTATGTTTCCCAAGAACCAGTCTGATCTGCCCCAGAAAACCAGCAATCTATAGAAACATAGAAAATAGGTGCAGGAGTAGGCCAATCGATCCTTCAAGTCTGCACTACCATTCAATAAGATCATGGCTAATCATTCACCTCAGTACCCCTTTCCTGCTTTCTCTCCATACTCCTTGATCCCTTTAGCCGTAAGGGCCATATCTAACTCCCTCTTGAATATATCCAATGAACTGGCATCAACAACTCTCTGCGGCAGGGAATTCCACAGATTAACAACTCTCTGAGTGAAGAAGTTTCTTCTCATCTCAGTCCTAAATGGTTTACCCCTTATCCTTAGACTGTGCCCCCTGGTTCTGGACTTTCCCAACTTCGGGAATATTCTTCCTGCATCTAACCTGTCCAGTCCCGTCAGAATTGTATATGTTTCTATGAGATCCCCTCTCATCCTTCTAAACTCCAGTGAATACAGCCCCAGTCGATCCAGTCTCTCTTCATATGTCAGTCCAGCCATCCCGGGAATCAGTCTGGTGTACCTTTGCTGCACTCCCTCAATAGCAAGAACATCCTTCCTCAGATTAGGAGACCAAAACTGAACACAATATTCCAGGCGAGGCCTCACCAAGGCCCTGTACAACTGCAGTAAGACCTCCCTGCTCCTATACTCGCATCCCCTAGCTATGAAGGCCAACATGCCATTTGTCTTCTTCACCGCCTGCTGCACCTGCATGCCAACTTTCAATGACTGATGTACTATGACATCCAGGTCTCATTGCACCTCCCCTTTTCCTAATCTGTCACCATTCAGATAATATTCTGCCTTCCTGTTTTTGCATCCAAAGTGGATAACCTCACATTTATCCACATTATACTGCATCTGCCATGCATTTGCCCACTCACCTAACCTGTCCAAGTCACCCTGCAACCTCTTAGCTTCCACCGCACACCTCACATCACCATCCAGTTTAGTGTCATCTGCAAACTTGGAGATATTACACTCAATTCCTTCATCTAAATCATTAATGTAAATTGTAAATAGCTGGGGCCCCAGCACTGAGCCCTGCGGCACTCTACTAGTCACTGCCTGCCATTCTGAAAAGGACTCGTTTATCCCGACTCTCTGCTTCCTGTCTGCCAACAAGTTCTCTATCCACATCAGTTCATTACCCCAATACCATGTGTTTTAATTTTGCACACCAATCTCTTGTGCAGGACCTTGTCAAAAGCCTTTTGAAAGTCCAAATATACCACATCCACTGGTTCTCCCTTGTCCACTTTACAGTTACATCCTCAAAAAATTCTAGAAAATTTGTCAAGCAGGATTTCTCTTTCATAATCCATGCTGACTTGGACCGATCCCGTCACTGCTTTCCAAATGTGCTGCTATTTCATCTTTAATAATTGATTTCAACATTTTCCCCACTACTGATGTCAGGCTAACCGATCTATAATTACCCATTTTATCTCTCTCTCCTTTTTTAAAAAGTGGTGTTACATTAGCTACCCTCCAGTCCATAGGAACTGATCCAGAGTCGATAGACTGTTGGAAAATGATGACCAATGCATCCACTATTTCTAGGGCCACTTCCTTAATTATCAGAGAGGCAGACTATCGTGCCCTGGGAATTTATCGGCCTTCAATCCCATCAATTTCCCGAACACAATTTCCGGCCTAATAAGGATATCCTTCAGTTCCTCCTTTTCACTAGACCCTCGGTCCCCTAGTACATTCGGAAGGTTATTTGTGACTTCCTTCGTGAAGACAGAACCAAAGTATTTATCTGCTATTTCTTTGATCCCCATTATAAATTCACCTGAATCTGACTGCAAGGGACCTACGTTTGTCTTCACTCATCTTTTTCTCTTCACATATCTATAGAAGCTTTTGTAGTCAGTTTTTATGTTCCCAGCAAGCTTCCTCTCCTAATTAAACCCTTTGTCCTCCTCTGCTGAATTCTACATTTCTCCCAGTCCTCAGGTTTGCTGCTTTTTCTGGCCAATTTATATGCCTTTTCTTTGGATGTAACACTATCCTTAATTTCCCTTGTTAGCCACGGTTGAGCCACCTTCCCCATTTTATTTTTACTCCAGACAGGGATGTACAATTGTTCAAGTTCATCCAGTTGATCTTTAACTGTTTGCCATTGCCTATCCACCATCAACCCTTTAAGTATCATTTGCCAGTCTATTCTAGTCAATTCACATCTCATACCATCAAAGTTACCTTTCCTTAAGTTCAAGACCCTAGTCTCTGAATTAACTGTGTCATTCTCCATCTTAATAAAGAATTCTACCATATTATAGTCACTCTTCCCCAAGGGGCATTGCACAACAAGATTGCTAATTAGTCCTTTCTCATTACACATCACCCAGTCTAGGATGGCCAGCCCTCTAGTTGATTCCTCGACAAATTGGTCTAGAAAAGCATCCCTAATACACTCCAGGAAATCCTCCTCCACCGTATTGCTACCAGTTTGGTTAGCCCAATCTATATGTAGGTTAAAGTCGCCCATGATAACTGCTGTACCTTTCTTGCACACATCCCTTATTTCTTGTTTGATGCTGTCCCCAACCTCACTACTACTGTTTGGTGGTCTGTACACAACTCCCACTAGCATTTTCTGCCCTTTGGTATTCTGCAGCTCCACACATACCGATTCCACATCATCCAAGCCAATGTCTTTCCTTACTATTGCATTAATTTCCTCTTTAACCAGCAGCGCTACCCCACCTCCTTTTCCTCTCTGCCTATTCTTCCTGAATGTTGAATACTCCTGGATGTTGAGTTCCCAGCCTTGGTCACCCTGGAGCCATGTCTCCATGATGCCAATTATATCATATTCATTAATTGCTGCCTGTGCAGTTAATTCGTCCACCGTATTACGAATACGCCTTGCATTGAGGCACAGAGCCTTCAGGCTTGTCTTTTTAACACACTTTGCCCTTTTAGAATTTTGCTGTAATGTGGCCCTTTTTGATTTTTGCCTTGGGTTTCTCTGCCTTCCACTTTTACTTTTCTTCTTTCTATCTTTTGCTTCTGCTCCCATTCTACTCCCCTCTGTCTCCCTGCATAGGTTCACATCCCCCTGCCATATTCATTTAACCCCTCCCCAACAGCACTAGCGAACACTCCCCCTCGGACATTGGTTCCAGTCCTGCCCAGGTGCAGACCGTCCGGTTTGTACTGGTCCCACCTCCCCCAGAACCAGTTCCAATGTCCCAGGAATTTGAATCCCTCCCTTCTGCACCACTCCTCAAGCCACATATTCAGCTGAGCTATCCTGCGATCCCTACTCTGACTAGCATGTGGCACTGGTACAATCTTTGAGGTCCTACTTTTTAATTTAACTCCTAGCTCCCTAAATTCAGCTTGTAGGATCTCATCCCATTTTTTACCTATATCGTAGGGACCTATATGCACTACAACCACTGGCTGTTCACCCTCCCCTCCAAAATGTCCTGCAACCGCTCTGAGATATCCTTGACCCTTGCACCAGGGAGGCAACATACCATCCTGGAGTCTCAATTGCAGCCGCAGAAACATCTATCTATTCCCCTTACAATAGAATCCCCTACCAGTATAGCTCTCCCACTCTTTTTCCTGCCCTCCTGTGCAGCAGAGCTACCCACGGTGCCATGAACTTGGCTGCTGCTGTCCTGCGCTGATGAGTCATCCCCCTCAACAGCACTCTGCTTCGAGCACCAGCTCAGGTACATCCATCCCGGGAGCTGTCGACAGTCAATTTGAGGAGGATGCACTGGTGATTCACGGAGCACAAGTGAGCAGATGGTGGTGGGAGAGGAGAAGCAGAAACTGGCTGGGCGCAGGGTCAGTTCATAGTCGGATTCACGAGGTCCGAATTTTAAAAGAGAACGCTATTTAAGCAAGATGTGACAATGACTGTGGGCGAGTCCGCTACTTGCATCTGTGCAGTTGTGCATAATAGCTTAGTTGAAATGCTGTTCACCATGGAGCACATAGTAACTTCAAGGGCTTATGCAATGAAGCTCCAATGACACATCCTTTGCACAATGGGAGAATCTCTCATGAATTCCTAAACTGCTGCTATGGAGGTCTTGGGTTACAATCTCCAAGAAACTGTTCCTGTTCAGCTTCAACATGCTGACAGATTGGAAGGAAAGTGTTATATATGCAGACGTTAGATATACTCTTTGTGTAGTCACTGTATAAGTGCATAAAATGGAAACTTGTTTACCTGATGTACTATCAATAAGGTTGACACTGTGTATATACATGCTGGCACCACTAGAGGGTGCAACTGGTGGAGACGTGGCTTCCTGCCCTGGTAGCAGGGGCTGTGTACAGGGGCAGCCACCATGCAGCTGCCTCACTTTGGAGTTACGAACAAAGGACCAAGGTCACTACAGTTTGAGTACATCACGTTGCCTCGTGGAGTTATTCATAGGTACATTACAGACATAATAACTGGCAATGAGAATACGGACTTTCACACGATTATGGCTACCTTTGGCACACTAAAAGACTTCACAGAGGGTGATGATAGGGATGCCTTCACGGAAAGGCTCGAGCTATATTTCGTGGCAAACGACCAGGCAGGGGAGACGGGTGCATCGGCAGAGAAGCGCAAGACTATACTGCTGATCAGTTGTGGGCCCGAGGTCTACCGCCTCATCAGGGACTTGCTGGCACCCTCGAAGGCCAAGGACAAGACATACAATGAGCTGACTGAGCTAATTCGCGACCAACTAAAACCAAAAGAGAGCATCCTCACAGCCAGGCACAGATTCTACACTCAACGTAGACCTGAGGGCCAGGAGATTGCAAAATATGCTGCTGACCTCAGGAGACTTGCGGCACCGTATGATTTTGGCACGCACCTCAACAAAGCATTGTTAGACATCTTCGTTATAGGAATTGGCCACGAGGGCCTCCTTCATAAGCTATTATCTGCCAACACCACAGTCAACCTGCAGAAGGCCATCAGCATCAGTCAGACTTTCATGACCTCAACCTGCAGCGCCAAGCAAATTATTCATCCTGTGGACTCAAACCCGGCAAGTACTGTACACAGAATGGTGCCTTTCACAGGCAAGACTGTAGAACGTGGCTCTACCCAGGGCAGAGAGCACAGACCTCAGGGTTCCAGAACTCAGAGTCCGCCGAGGGGTGCTAATCGAGTAGCACCATGCTGGCATTGCGGAGGAAACCATAGGGTTCACCAGTGTCGGTTTGCTGAGTACGTATGCAAAGCCTGTAACTAGAAGGGCCACCTCCAGCATATGTGTAAAAGAAATATGACTTACCGTCTTGCAGAGGAGTCGGTAGATGACCTTGAATCCAGCGGGGAATATGATGATTTGGCCAGAGTGGCAGCTCAGCCCCAAGAAGAAGTGTATGGAGTGTATACCTGCACCACCGGTTGTCCTCCAGTGAAGATGGAAGTTGAAATAAACAGCGTTCCAATCTTCATGGTAGTGGACTTTCAAAAGGTTTTTGACAAGGTCCCACACAAGAGATTGGTGTGCAAAATTAAAGCACATGGTATTGGGGGTAATGTACTGATGTGGATAGAGAACTGGTTGGCAAACAGGAAGCAGAGAGTTGGGATAAACGGGTCCTTTTCAGAATGGCAGGCAGTGACTAGTGGGGTGCCGGAGGGCTCAGTGCTGGGACCCCAGCTGTATACAATATACATTAATGATTTAGATGAAGGAATTGAGTGCAACATCTCCAAGTTTGCAGATGACACTAAGCTGGGGGGCGGTGTGAGCTGTGAGGAGGATGCAAAGAGGCTGCAGGGTGACTTGGACAGGTTAGGTGAGTGGGCAAATGCAGGGCAGATGCATATAATGTGGATAAATGTGAGGTTATCCACTTTGGTGGCAAAAACACGAAGGCAGTACATTATCTGAATGGCAGCAGATTAGGAAAAGCAGAGGTGCAACGAGACTGGGTGTCATGGTACATCAGTCATTGAAAGTTGGCATGCAGGTACAGCAGGCGGTGAAGAAGGCAAATGGTATGTTGGCCTTCATAGCTGGGGGATTTGAGTATAGGAGCAGGGAGGTCTTACTGCAGTTGTACAGGGCATTGGTGAGGCCTCACCTGGAATATTGTGTTAGTTTTGGTCTCCTAATCTGAGGAAGGAAGTTCTTGCTATTGAGGGAATGCAGCGAAGGTTCACCAGACTGATTCTCGGGATGGCTGGACTGACATATGAGGAGAGACTGGATCGACTGGGCCTGTATTCACTGGTGTTTAGAAGGATGAGAGGGGATTCCATAGAAACATATAAAATTCTGACAGGACTGGACAGGTTAGATGCAGGAAGAATGTTCCCAAATTTGAGGAAGTGCACAACCAGGGGACGCAATCTAAGGATAAGGGGTAAGCCATTTAGGACTGAGATGAGGAGAAACATCTTCACTCAGAGAGTTGTTAACCTGTGGAATTCTCTACCGCGGAGAGTTGTTGATGCCAGTTCATTGGATATATTCAAGAGGAAGTTAGATATGGCCCTTACGACTAAAGGGATCAAGGGGTATGGAGAGAAAGCAGAAAAGGGATACCGAGGTGAATGATCAGCCATGATCTTATTGAATGGTAGTGCAGGTTCGAAGGGCCGAATGGCTTACACCTGCACCTATTTGTTATGTTTCTATATTTCTATGGACACGCGAGCGAGCCAGTCAGTGATGAGCCAGGATGCCTTTGAGAGGCTATGGAATGAAAAATGACCCGAGTTGGTTCTAGTACAGAAAAAGTTGCGCACCTGCATCAAGGAGCTGATCCCAGTCCTTGGTAGTACGGATGTAAGTGTAATCCATAATGGCGTGGTGCACATGTTATCTCTGTGGATTGTTGCAGGTGATGGTCCAGTGCTACTTGGAAGAAGGTGGATGGGAACGATCCAGTGGAAATGGGAAGACCTCTTCACTCCAGCAATCGATGTCCCCCGTACTCAGAGGCAGAGCAAAACCTCACCTTTGCTAGGGCCAGGCACCAGAGAACAGACCAGCGCAGCACCTAAGGCACAGACCGTCCATCATGACTGCGTGGCAATGATCCGACCAGAACGACCTAAAAGAACCTTCCCAGGTCCAGTGACAGGACTCCTGGGGAGGAAGATCGAATTCACAGGCACTCTTCCAGCTTTTGTGGCAGAATCGCGGGAGAGAAGGATCAAGGCAGTAGACCTCGAGAACAGAGGCAAGATGGCGTCCCTGCTACAGCGAGGTGCAGCGTGGTGAGGCAGAGTTCTCTTCAAGGAGACCTGCAATCAACTGAACTTAGAGACATTGTATGCATGGCAATCAATGTAACGAACCGATTAAGAATGTAAAGAACAAAATGTTGTTGCGAGATGTCGGGAATAGAGTGTCCCCAAAAGTAGCAAGTGAGCAAATTCGGGAGGGTAAAGGCGCTGATCCTGATGCCCTGCCTCAGGTATCCCCTCAAGTTATAGGCCAGTGACCTCAGGAGGGTGCAGGCACTGATCCTGATGCCCTGCCTCAGGTATCCCCTCAAGTTATAGGCCAGTGACCTCAGGAGGGTGCAGGCACTGATCCTGATACCCTGCCTCAGGTATCCCCTCAAGTTATAGGCCAGCGACCTCAGGAGGGTGAAGGCACTGATCCTGATACCCTGCCCCATGTCAATCCTACACTGCAGCCACCCGATGGCACCATTCGCCATGGACCTGGAAACGGAAACGGCGCCAATACGCGCAGTCGGCTGCCGTTACCCACCACCCGGGTGGAGACGGTGCAGCCCCCAGACCCAGTCGTTACCTCGGCCATGTCCGGGAGTGAAAGATCAGAACCAACGCGTTCCCCAAATGGGACCTGGAACAACCAGGTTCCCAACACCATTAGTTGCAGGCAGAAGATTCTGCAGTCCTCAAATGAGGACAGTGAGGCCACACACATCTGTGGCTCTGCCCACCACTAGGCAATGGCAAAGGCTCTGAGTCCTGGCAAGGTGAGCGAACCAAGCCCACCCCGCTAGCAGGGGGCGCAGCGCTGCCATCAGATGACTAGGACCCCGTCCGGTTGCTCTGGAACTAGCATCCTCACATACCTGTACTGCTACCACAGTACTGACCATGACTGAACCATGAATGCAATCTACCCAATGCTGGCGCACGACCGTAAAACGTAACGAATGTAAGTCACAAACTGTAAAAAAGACATTTTTCTTCCTTTCTTTGTACTTGAAATGTGTCTGATCCTGTATGTTAATCTAATGGGCCAGCTGCATGATCTCGCTGTGTGCAGGGGTGGGGTAGTGGGGGTGTGGGGAGGGGGGGGCGGGGAATAGATGTATGTAACCATGGACACGCTCATGGATCACACCCAGAACCCACCGGAACCTCCACTGCATCATCGAACCATCCAAACTGGTAACCACTAGCCAACGTTGTGGCAAAAGGACTTGGGGTTAACAGGGAGAGAGCCAAGCCAAAGCACAGCCAAGGTGCAAGGGCTATTGGCACAAGTCTGGGGAGAGCAAATCCAGAGCACATAGTGCAAAGGTAATTGGCACAAAGGACTTGGGGGAGAGTGATGTTATATATGCAGACCATGGATATACTCTCTGTGTAATCACTGTATAGGTGCATAAGATCGAGACTTGTTTACCCGATGTACTATCAATAAGGTTGACACTGTATATATACATGCTGGCACCACTAGAGGGTGCAACTGGTGGAGACCGGGGTTTCCTGCCCTGGTGGCAGGGGCTGTATAAAAGGGGAGCCACCATGTGGCTGCCTCATTCTGGAGTTACGAATAAAGGACCAAGGTCACTACAGTTTGAGTACAACACATTGCCTCATGGAGTCATTCATAGGTACATTACAGACATAATAGAAAGCTTTTTTGCAGAACTTCCCTCTTTGCTGGTGAGAGGTGTGTTCTGACACAAGTCACTGGATATGTCCAGCAGCAGGGAATAGCAAAAAAAAGGCACAGAAAAAGCTGCTATATCACTGGACCACCCAGCCCAGCCTGTTCAAATGAAATGCCAGAAAATAGCAAGACCTGACATCCACTACAGCAACGGTTGCAGAGCTATCCCATGACTCAGATTATAGTGGTACAGGTCAACCTTAGCAACAACAACTTGTATTTATATAGCACCTTTAACATAGTAAAACATCCCAAGGTGCTTCACAGGAATGTTATAAGACAAAACAAATAAATTTGACACTGAGCCACTCACGAAGAAATTACGGCAGATGACCAAAAGCTTGGTCAAAGAGGTAGGTTTTAAGGAGTGTCTTAAAGGTAGGGGGGTGGAGAGGTTTAGGGAGGGAAAGCCAGAGCCTTGGGCTCAGGCAGCTAAAGGCACAGCCATTGATGGTTGAGCAGTTATAATCAGGGATGTTTCAGAGGGCAGAATTTCAGGATCGCCAACATCTCGGGGGGGTCTCAACTTCACTATCAAGAGGTTCCCACTGACACCCATCAATTAGCCACCTCACTGATTCCTGACATTGAAGAAGCACAGGATTAGGTATTGAAGAACACAAAATATGCACGGTCACCAAGAGAAAGTGAAGCACCAGGGGAAAAAAACTCATATACGAACAACTTTTAGCAAATTAAATTTGGCTATTTTTATTTCAACTGTGTCCAGAAAGATTTATTTTGCTGGTGCATATTAAGGTAATGGCAGATGAAAGGACTGGTATCCATGGAATTTGAGGACTGTGTTGGGGAACATGTATTGGATCACCGCATCTTGCACAAGTGGCCACCAGTGAACACACTTTAGCATCATAAAGCATTGAAGGATTGTTGATATGTTGGGCAGATGTAGCACTTTGCTGAAGAACCCAATTAGGAGAGATTGGCCTATGACCCTTGTTACCTGTGTTGATATTTTCTGGCTCAATGGCAGGGTCTTACTCTGTGTTCAGTCATGAGTGGAGTGGGTTCCGTCTCGTGCTCCATTGTTTGGCCTCCCAGCTGGTACATTTCCACAGTGAACAGTACACTATGATCATGTTGGCAATAGTCTAGGTGTGCTGATTATAACGCTAATAATATATATATGGCTGTTGAATGAATTTGGAAAGAAGGTTGTGAGAGATGTGCTTAGAAATAGTGAAAAGCTTTTAGCTTTTAGTTGATTTCTGGAAAATAAATAAATCATGTGTTTCATACCCACTGCAGCTAGGTTGACAAAGAAAGAAATGTGTTCCCCTCACACTAGACAGTAGCATAAATAAATTAGGTGCACTTCCACTTTTCAAGTATACAGGAACATGTCTCCATCCCACTCTCTCACATGATTACGTACAGGAGTCAGCTAGGTCTGGTTAAATAACTACTCTTAATCAGTCACAAAGCTAATTTCATTCAAACCAAACTATGCCTGCAAGTTAGAATAACCAATGGGAAGACTGATACAATCGAAAGAATTACATTCATCTGATTTACATAAATTAAGGTGCAGTAGCCAGGTTACAAGTCCTTGTTTAAACCAACATTTAAAAAAAAAAATTTTAAACACAGTTTTAAACATTAATGAGCACCCAAAAAAATGGCAACTGCTCTGCCAGTTGACTGTCCAATAGTTAAAATCTACCCGGAGCTGTTTTAACAGTAAGCGAGCTATTAAAAAGTGCCAGAATAATCTCCTATTGGAAGAACTCAACAAGCGGCATGTATATGATCCTGCTATTTATCCATTATACCAAATAATAATGTCGCCAGTGAATTTTTTTTAATATCCAGAATATAAATATGAATAATGAATCTGAATGAGGCTTTGATGTACATCGCCTTTATAGAGCAAACCAGTTGCAGCTATAAGGAAGATACTGTCTGCTTTATGGCATTATATAATTAGGAAAAATGAACAGTTAACCTAAGCCATGTCAGACAGTGGGTTCTTGAAACATCTACCAACTTGCATTCATCCCCAAGCCCCTGTGTTTACCTGCTGTAACCGCCACCTCATATCAGAAGGATGTCTTATGAGAAATTTCCAGAATTACCCTGCAGATTTAATGATCCTCGTTATATCTATGCACAAAACTATTACAATTCCAGACATGTTGTCTCAAACCATAGACTTTCAGTGGTATAACCAATCCTGCACAAATCACAATCCCTTACCAAAAATTAAAACGACTTGATTTCCATCGAAATGGGGTTATGGTGACCGGCAGGAAATGGATCCTTTGCTGTGGTCCTCACTGTCACCCTCAGAAGGCCAAACAAAATATTTCACAAAATTTACTCTCAACTGAAACTGCAATGATTGGGAATTTTCTTTCAGTTGTTGCCAACTGATATAAGATATAAGAACATAAGAATTAGGAGCAGTAGGCCATTCGGCCTCTCAAGCCTGCACCGTCATTCAATAGGATCATGGTTGATCTTCTACCTCAACTCCACTTTCCTGCATTATCCCCATATCCCATGATTCCCTTAATATTCAAAAATCTATCGATCTCTGTCCTGATTGTACCCAAAGACTGAGCCTCCACAGCCCTCTGGGGTAGAGAATTCCAAAGATTCACCACCTTCTGAGTGAAGAAGTTTCTCCTCATCTCAGTCCTAAATGGCCGCCCCTTTATTCTGAGACTGTGAGCCCTGGTTCTAGACTCCCCAGCCAGATATACCCTGTCAAGCCCTGTAAGAATGTTGTATGTTTCAATGAGATCACCTCTCATTTTGCTAAACTCTAGAGAATATAGCCTAGTCTACTCAATCTCTCCTCATAGGACAATCCCCCCATCCTAGGAATCAGTCTGGTGAACCTTTGTTGCACTCCCTCTGTGGCATGTATATCTTCAACCCTTCCTTAGGTGAGGAGACCAAAACTGTGCACAATATTTTGGGTGCGGTCTCACCAGGGCCCTATATAATTGCAATAAGATGTCTTTACTCTTATACTCAATGCCTCTTGTAATAAAGGCTGACAAACCATTTGCTTTCTTAATTGCTTGCTGTACCTGCATGTTAACTTTCAGTGATTCGTGTACAAGGACACCCAGGTCCCTCTGAACACCAACTTTTCCCAATCTCTCATCATTTAAAAAATACTCTGCTTTTCTATTTTTTTCTACCAAAGTCAATAACTTCACATTTCTCCACATTATGGGGCCAAGTTTCAGCCTGAAGCAACTGGTTTAGAATGGAGTATCTTAGAAATTGCAATTCTCGGCATTTAGTTTGCTCCAGTTCTAGTCAGTTAGAATAGTTTCAGTTTGGAACAGATTCTTTTTTTCAAAAGGGGGCGTGTCCGGCCACTTACGCCTGTTTTGAAAGTTTAGGCAGTGAAAACTTACTCCAAACTAACTTAGAATGGAGTAAGTGTGGATTTTTGTAGGCTCAGAAAAACCTTGCTTACACTTAGAAAATCAGGTGTAGGTTACAAATCAGGCGTAGGGAATGAGAGGGGTGGGGGCGGTGGGTTTAAAGGGAAGCGTACAAACATTAAACACTTCAGTTTTACAAATAAAGAGCCATCATCAATAATAAATGATAAATACATGAATAAATCAACCAATAACTCAATCAAAAAAAATTAATAAAAAATAAAAAAAATGTAAAAATCAATAAATAAAACATTTTCTACTTACCGACTGCAGCACCGGGAGCCCTCCAACAGCGTCCTTCACCGCCCCCCCCCCCCCCACCCCCGCCCAGTGTGTCTCTGTCAGTGTCTCTATCTCCCTGTCTGTCTGTGTGTGTGTCTCTCTCACTCTCTGTCTGTCAGTGTCTGTGTTTCTGACAGCGAGGGGAGGGGGAGGAGCGGGGGGGAGAGGGAGGGAGTAGGAAAGAGGGAGAGAGGGAGAGGGAGAGAGGGGGAGGGATGGAGAGGGGAGGGAGGGAGAGAGAGGGAGAGGGATGGAAAGGGAGAGGGAGGGAGGGAGCGGGAGAGGGAGAGGGAGCAGGAGAGGGAGAGGGATGGAGAGGGGGAGGGAGGGAGAGAGAGGGAGAGGGATGGAGAGGGAGAGGGAGGGAGGGGGATGGAGAGGGAGAGAGAGAGGGGGGGATGGAGAGGGAGAGGGAGGGAGAGAGAGGGAGAGGGATGGAAAGGGAGAGGGAGGGAGGGAGGGGGAGAAGTAGAGGGAGAGGGAGGAAGGACCTGCAGGGAGCCGGAGGATCTGTAAGTATTTTTTAGGCGCACTTTCTGGCGCGAAAAACGTGCGTCCAGGTCAGGGCTGTGCCGTTCTAGGTGCGGCCCGAAACTTGGGCCCTATATTCCATTTGCCATGTTCTTGTCCATTCACTTAGCCCGTCTATATCCTCTTGAAGCCTCTTTGCATCCTCCTCACAACTTACATTCTCATCTAGCTTTGTATCATCAGCAAACTTGAATATATTACATTTGGTCCTCTTATCCATATTATTGATATAGGTTGTGACTAGCTGGGGCCCAAGCACTGATCCTTGCGGCACCCACGAGTTACAGCCTACCAACCCGAAAATGATCCGTTTATTCCTACTCTCTGTTTTCTGTCCGTTAACCAATCCTCAATCAATCCTCAATCAAATATTACCCCCAATCCCATGAGCCCTAATCTTGTTTAATAACCTCTTGTGTGGCACCTTATCGAATGCCTTCTGAAATCTCCAAATACACCACATCCACTGGTTCCCCCTTACCTATACTACTAGTTACAACCTCAAAAAACTCTAACAGATTTGTCAAACATGATTTCCCTTTCATAAATCCGTGTTGACTCTGCCCAATCCTATTATTATTTTTTAAGTGCCCTGTTACCTCGTCCTTAATAATTTAATAATAGATTCTAGCATTTTCCCTACTACTGATGTCAATAGTAATTTTCCCTTCTACTGATGTCGGTAGTAAAACCTCAGCTAAACAGCTCATACAAAGACAGCACACAAAGCAAACATTTATTTATTTTTATAATATGAGCGTTTAGGATTGCAAACATCTAAACATCAACATGCCACATATTTGAGCACAACATGATTTCAAAATATATTGCCACTGAAATATTACAGTATGCTTGCTAGTTGTCACCATGTCACAAAAACTTACACTTTTTAAACAGCAATATATTGCTTTGAAGATACTGATAAGTCCATATTGCACCCACCATACTGTGAGTGCCGGAACAAAGAAAGGCAGACTGCACAAAAGCCAAATGCAGTTTGGAATGTATGAATAATCTAATTTTTCATAAATATATATACACACATGAATCAAATATTTTTTGTTTTACTCTACAGAAAGGACAAATAAAATAGGATTTGAACAGTTGCCATGGTGGGGACTGACTTTCATAACCAGATAACATTCAAGGCACTTTCATCAATTTTGTATTCGTATGAGGAAGCGAGTTATTTATCTCTCTAAATCACATTTTATCCCTGGTTTGGTTTGGTTTTGTTCCATTTCACAGCACAAAGTTCCCACGGCATATTCAATGAAAGACTGCCGCTTCCAAAAGCTATTTTGAAATGTAAACACCTCTTGGTTTCCGATAAAATCATTACTTCATTTATTTACTTAGCGTTTGAAATAAAATCATGCATTTTAAGAGCAAATTAAATACTTGCTTCAAGAATGTAAATAAAAGGATTATACATATTAAAATATATTAATCTTAGAGTTCTCTTTGTAGCCTTTATTTAACTCCAGTTTGTGGATTTGTGGGTTAATTCCAGTATTTCATCCTGGTCTGTTAACATAATTAAAAACATAATACAGTCATACAATGATGGGTCAATAGTGGATAACCAATTGTACAGACCACGGGTCAGAAGGGTGCAAGATTACTTACTCATTTGTTGAAAAGGTAGGTTCAAACTAAACTTTTTAATAGAAATATATTTATTTTAGGAAAGAAAAACTCATTCTTAATCTGATGTAATGTTAAGCAGAACTGCTTGTAAATGAAACAAATCTATGCTCATCTTTGTTCTGGGAATCTTACTTCACTATAGTATACTGACCAAAAAGTTTTACAATTTTTCTGGCAAATGTTTTGCTATCCCCGTTCCCAAAGAGGTCCACCGTGGTGAGGAGATGGTTCATGGGGGCCAGTTGCCTTCCTGTACCTCACTCAAGTGTCCAACTTTTGTACGCAAGAGTGACAGTACGCAATTGACTATGGCAGGTATCACATCAGAATCCTCACTCAATGTCCATAGCACTTTGTGTAGGGGCACTTCACAGTGATTGGAAATGGTGAACTTGCTGACTGTTCCGTTTCAAATTCAAGGCACCCAGATCAATCGTAACATTCCTTCTTCCATACCGACCGAGATCAACTAACACTCACGTACCACGAATCGAACCGAGATCCTTCCAAGGTGTCTAAGTTCATTGGGCAAGTTCGTTTTGGACAGCAATAGGCCCTGTACAGAATGAATGTAATTAACTTTGCAAATGCTTTTCAATTCTCATTTAGAGATTACTTTCAATATTTTGTACAGTTTAGCATCACTTTCTTAAGAATTTTGTTTTAAAACGAAGCAAAAATACAAACCACCACAAAGCAATCCTTTTTTGAGTCCCATAAGAAGGATGTTTTATGAACACTCCTTACCTTCTGTATCTCACTGGGTCTGTGAATCCTCAACAACAATTAAACCTGTTGTAGTTGAAGTGATGCGAAGTGAAGCGCAATCGATTTTTGGTCAACATTGTAATTTGAAGGTAGCTTAGAATGGCTTCAAGTTTGAAAGTAACGCAAGATATGTGATGAAGTTGAATGCAGCCACAGCAGTCTCAGTTGTATTGGCCCCTATTTTCCACTTGCTGGATTTTTGGCGCCCGAGCATTTAAATGTATGATTTTTTTGTGTATGTTTCTGGCAGGAAAAAAAAAAATCTGGACTTTTGCCAAAGAAATATTTGAATTTGTCTCTCCAAAGTTAGTCTGGGGGGTGGGAGGAGCTTCAAGTCCGCGCTAAAAACTCTCTGGGCATGCGCGAAAAGTTGAAGTTGCCAGGGCAACCAGAGACGAAGCAAGCTGAAGCAGTGAGATACAGAAGGTAAGGAGCCCGCTCCCCCGAAAGGTTGGTACCCCACCGCTGCGGAAAGAGCCACAAAGGACCTCTCCATCTGGCTGGACCCACTGCCCCGCTCCCATCCCCCCCCACTGGACCCGCGACCAACGCGCCCCCCCCCCCCCCCCAGGCTGGACCCGCAGCCACTGCTCCCGCCCGGCTGGATCTGCTGCAATCCCAAGCCAAATGGACCTCCCGCTCCTGAACTTCAACTCGCAGGGCGAGCGGGACTGAGCAGGGGTCCGGGATTGCAGCGGGTCCAGCCGGTGGGGACCATTCCTTTCGGCCCGGAAATCTTCTTCCTTTGCTCCAAAAAGAGTTCCCTGTGGGAAAAAAGGTATTTTATCGTGTATTCTTATTGCCTTGCTGCTGTCCTCTTGTGTACCGCGCTGATTCCTTAAGTTAACGTGTGGGGTTTTTTTTGCGGGGCTTTTGGGCAGTGTGTGCCACGCTGGAAAAAATCGTGGACAGCCAAAATTGATGAAGTTCACAAAAACGGCGCCCGATCCCGATTTGACTCGTGACTGCGCCAACAAGGTTTAAACTGGCGCACATGGTCAGCGCCGGCTTCCAAACATTGGCAAAAGCTGGAATGTGAATATTTCACGCCAAAATTCGCTTGGACGCCAAAAAATGGCGCATAATTGTGGCATCATTGTTCAGAAGAATGAGAGGTGATCTTATCGAAACGTATAAGATTATGAGAGGGCTGGACAAGGTGGATGCAGAGAGGATGTTTCCACTGATGGGGGAGACTAGAACTAGAGGGCATGATCTTAGAATAAGAGGCCGCTCATTTAAATCAGAGATGAGGAGGAAGTTCTTCTCTCAGAGGGTTGTAAATCTGTGGAATTTGCTGCCTCAGAGAGCTGTGGAAGCTGGGACATTGAATAAATTTAAGACAGAAATAGAGAGGTTCTTGAGCGATAAGGGGATAAGGGGTTATGGGGAGCGGGCGGGGAAGTGGAGCTGAGTCCATGATCAGATCAGTCATGATCTTATTGAATGGTGGAGCATGCTTGAGGGGCCATATGGCCGACTCCTGTTCCTATTTCTTAAGTTCTTATGTTCTTATGAAAAAGGGGGCCATTTATACAGCTAGCAGTGTGGTATTGGGACTGATAGGCATTGCAATGCTGAGTAGGAAAATAATAGGACTGTGAAAATGTGCTTGGAAATTAACTGTTTGTTATGCTCACATTGCATTGAGACATTATTTTCTAGTGCAAAACTGATGAAGTCATAATTACACTTCCGGTCTCTTGAACATCCCCGATATTAATCGCTCCACCATTGGTGGCCGTGCCTTCAGCTGCCAAAGCCCAAAGCTCTGGAATTCCTTCCCTAAACCTCTTCGCCTCTCTACCTCTTTATCCTCCTTTAAGACGCTCCTTAAAGCCCATCTCTTTGACCAAGGGTCATCTGCCCTAATCTCTCCTTACGTGGCACGGTGCAAAATTTTGTTTCATAACGTTCTTGTGAAATACCTTTGGATGTTTTACTGCATTAAAGGTACTATGTAAATACAAGTTGTTCTTTGAATTTTCTTTGGTTGTTTATTTTCTAAGCTTATCCTGAATGAGGTATCACTACTAAATTGCCATATAATGATTTATTTTACATGCGCAGTGTGAGGTAACAGCCTGACTGAAACTCCTTTCCTACAAGCAAATCGAAGCTGTGTTCACACCGTCAGTTCTCGAGAAGCGAGATATAGCAGTGGGAATTTCCTTACCAGATTAGAGTGACAACAGTGCACAGAAAACCAGCTCACTATCGACAAACTTACATTCACGACAAGCTTCATGTTTCTACCACCAAACTATTTCCCCACCAAGCCCAAGTCGCCATATCCAGCATGAAGCAATATCCTTCACTACTAACCTGGACAAAAGAACCCCCAGCATGGACAGTAGGGTGAATGGAGGCACTTGATACTGAAGGCTTGTATTATCATGTGTGGAGACGCTGCAAGTGGAGAGGTAGGCTCATAGGTATACCCATTGCTGCATACAAATCAACCCATGTGAAAGCAACCCCATAGTACCTTAAACCTGTACACATTCATTGCGAAGCAGATTAAAGACTGTTTCTTATCTAAATGATGTCTCTATATGACCCGTGCACATAAGCATCACACACATAAAATGGATGCTGTAAGAGAGGTCAGTTCCTGTCAGTTGGATCCTTGTTAACTGTTTTGTTTCATCATTCTTTAGGATGTGGGCATCGCTGGCAAGGTCAGAATTTATTGCCCATCCCTAGTTGCCTTTGCGAAGGTGGAGAGCATTCTTCGTGAACCGCTATAATCTATTTTGCGACATTGCTGTATCTCTGAGTAACTCATTTTTCCTGTGCTATATTGGTCTTGTTGGGCAAAGAATGTTTTGAAAAAATATTTTCAGCTGCCCTAACAGCTTCTTAAAGCTGTGCTGCATTTTTGATACGTTTGTACAGCCAAAGTTGTTTGTATGTTGATTTGTATGCAGCTATGGGTATACCTGTGAGCCTACCTCTCCACTTGCAGGTGCTAATGGATATCGCTTGTGTGCACTAGCTGGGTTCGTGTATCTGGATCTCTCTGGAAACACTTGCCTGTGCAGACTGAGATTGGCGAAAGGCACCATAATATAACTATGCAGGCAGCTGCATAGAGTTGCAAACCCATTCGAAGTCTACCAGTGGCTGTGAAACTTTATGCAGTGGGCCCCTTCTAAGCAAGCGTTGGAAATCTGGGTCACATTCTTCAACCTTCACTACACACTTACATTATACAGGTCACGTAATCCACCCATCGGGAAACTGAGGAGATCGGCTGCAAAGCTGGTTTTATACCCTGCCTAATTTTACTCTCAGTTGAAGTTAACGGAGAGCAATATTGGGTGGAATGTAAAACCGACATTCCCCCTGATCCCGCGGGATACCTATCTGGCGAGTTAAGTTAAAATTGCTCCCCAATGTCTGCCAGGTCAGACATTTCATCCATCTTCTTTTTAAGAAAGCAGCCAGCAGTAGAAATGGTCCACACTTCTACCACGTGGCAGGATTCTCACAATGAATGTACACCCGGGGCGAAATGTGGCTGTATCTTGAATGCAAGCCAATTCAAAAAGGGCTCCCACTCCATGATCGCACAGTTGGCTTGTAATCACAGAAACAGAATTTTGTACATCAGTTCCCATCACTCCAGCTGCTCCCTATGATTCATTTATCCGGAAGCATTCAACTGTATCCACATCCCCAGAACAAAAATAAGCCACAACATATTGTTCTGCTGCTAGCACTTTGTTCTTAAAATGGATGATATGCTGATGGCTCTTCGCAAATCCTCAGATCAATTGGAGATCAGAGGTCAGTTACAATTTTCTGTTAAATGTGACTCCTGAAGTCCATTAGAAGATGATTTCAGTGCGTCACTTATCAGTTAGAGGTCGATCAGTCCTGGATGGTGTTCAGGTCAGAGGCCAGAATGACTTTCTATTTTTAATACTTTCTTGTGCCACACTAAAAGAAAAAGTATGTCTGTGACAGCATGCCACCTGAAGGCTGATGACAGAGACAGGTGTCAGATGCAACTCTTTTTCTATTTATAAGAGTGAATCTCCCTGAGACATTGCAAATGGTGAATCTGAATAAGAGCTTACGTTGTTCCAGTGGAGGGGGTGCTGGGTTTGGGAAAAGTTTGCAAGACAGTGAAGTGTTACTTCGGGACTGGAATATCGGGCCCTTCATTGAAACATCTGTGAACTCACGTGGAAGCAAGTCATCCTCGTTCAAGGGACCGCCTATGATGATGATGACTTCGGGAAGAGCCTAACTCGGAGAGAGGGATAAATAGATCAAGAATGATTGCAACACTTGCAGTTTTGGTTATGCTGATAATTCAAAAACAATAGTTTATGCAGTAGTCCTAACGATAGACAGGTGTACTTGGTAATTCACTTCAGCGGACAACTCCGGGAAAAATATCAACCACAAACTTTAGAGAGAAACTGAGACCCCCAAATAAAGGTATTAATGTAGATCCACAAAAACACAAAGGACTATTTTATACTTATGTTTAAATATGTTATAATGGAATATGTAATTTTTCAATATTTTTCAATATCTCTGTTGCGTCGATTTTAGCTCTCCTGACATCAATTTTAATTTGGTACCAAGTCCCGGAGATCTCCTGCGTCCAGCAACGGTGATGTCATCAAGCTGGTTAAGTAGCCAATCACATTGAAGAATTCTCAGACAGCAAACCAGAAAGTAAAATGCACTGGTTTTCCTTCACTTTTTAATCATTTTACAGAGAACAAAATAAAGATTGGGACATACACGTGATTAAAATAGAAGCTGAAATATCAACCTTTTTTTGAAGAAGAGAATATATGAACTTTTTTTGACACTCTTCATTATTATATCTGATTTGTTGTTACTGAAAGAATTGGGGAAGAAAATAGTGATTTGATAGCTATGAATCCGATGCACAGCCAGGGATTGTGTATTTGTGTTTAACATACTTGTTGCAACTAAAGCAGAACCCCACTTTCACATTCAGTGGTGGAGGGAAGGGAAAGGACAAGGGAGTGGCAGCTCAGACTGATTCACGTCACCCAAACATCGATGGGTTTTTCCTAACCATACCCTTCATGGTTCCTCTTCTGAGCCATGCGATTTAGAGACAATCCTCACAGTGGTCATGTTTGCCTATTTAAGTGACTGTAATTCGAAAAGTTTGCTTATTGAATGTGAAACGCTTTGAGCTATAATAAGGCAATGTTAAACTGCAAGTTCATTCATTGATCCGGATGTTTTTTTTTTAAAAAGAAAGATGGAAATTTATATGGCGCTGTTTACAGCCTCAGTACATCCCAAAGTGCTTTACAGCCAATGGAGTACTTTTGAAGGGTGGTCACTGTTGTAATGTAGCAAACGTGGCAGCCAATTTGCACACGGCAAGCTCCCACAAATAGCAATATGATAAGAACCTAAGAATTAGGAGCAGGAGTAGGCCATTTGGCCCCTCGAGCCTGCTCCGCCATTCAATAAGATCATGGCTGATCTTCTACCTCAACTCCACTTTCCTGTACTATCCCCATATCCCTTGATTTGTTAATATCCAAAATGACCAGATAATTTATTTTTGGTGATGTTGGTTGAGGGATAAATATTGGCCGGGTGGCTGGGGAGAATGCTCCTGCTCTTCATAATAGTGCCATGGGGTCACCTGAAAAGATAGACGGGGTCTCGGTTTAACATCTCATCCGAAAGTTGGCTCAGTTGGTGACGCTCTCTCTTCTGAGTCAGAAGATTGTGGATTCAAGCCCTATTCCAGGTAATGGAGCACATAATCTAGCACATTAATGAGCGAGACTTGAATATAGGGGGTATGATTAAGAAGTTTGCAGATGGTACAAAAATCAGCTCTGTGGTTGATAATGAAGAAGAAAGCTGCAGACTGCAGGAAGACATCAATCAACTGGTCAGGTGGGCAGAACAGTGGTAAATGGAATTTAATCCAGAGAAGTGAGAGGGAGGGCTAACAAGGAAAGAGAATACACATTAAATGGTAGGACATTTAGAAGTGTAGAAGAACAAAGGAACCTGGGAGTGCATGTCCACAGATCCCTGAAGGTAGCAGGCCAGGTGGATCAGGTGGTTAAGGCAGCATACGGAATGCTTGCCTTTATTAGCCGAGGCATAGAATACAAGAGCAGGGGTTTTATGCTTGAAGGCCACAGTTGGAGTACTGCATGCAGTCTGGTCAGCACATTACAGGAAAGACGAGATTGCACTGGAAAGGGTACAGAGAAAATTTACGAAGATATTGCTGGGAGTGGAGAATTGAAGCTATGAGGACAGGTTAGATAGGCTGGAGTTGTTTTCATTGGAAAAGAGGAGGCTGAGGGAAGACCTCATTGGGGTACATAAAATTATGAGGGGCCTAGATATAGCGGATAGAAAGGGCCTATTTCCCAGCAGAGGGGTCAACAACCAGGGGACATAAATTTAAAGTAATTGGTAGAAAGTTTAGAGCAGATTTGAGGGGGAATTTCTTCATGCAGAGGATTGTGGGGGTCTGGAACTCACTGCCTGAATGGGTGGTAGAGGCAGAAACCCTCACCACATTTTAAAAGTACTTGGATGTGCACCTGAAGTGCCGTAACCTGCAGGGTTACGAACCTAGATCTGGAAAGTGGGATTAGGCTGGATAGCCTCTTATTGGCCAGCATGGACACAATGGGCCTAAATGGCCTCCTTCCGTGCTGTAAACTTCTACAATAGGTCCTGTTCATTTTTTTTTTTAGATTTTTATTTTAATAGTCTTCATAGTTAGTGTTATGTTTGCCTCGTGGAGTCATGCATAAGTGCATTACAATGTGTTGTACTCAAACTATAGTGACTTAGTCCTTTATTCGTAACTCCAGAGTGAGGCACAAGCATGGTGGGCAGCCTTGTATACTGGGCCCTGCACTCCTATGCAGGTGACCCTCAGGTCTCCCACCGCAGTGCCCTCTGGTGGACATCCTCTGCCACAGGGACAGGAAACCCCGGTCTCCACCTATTGCACCCTCTAGTGGTGCCAGCATAGTATATACACAGTGTAAAACATATTGATAGTACATCAGCTAACAAGTCTCCATCTTATGCAACTATACAGTGACTACACAGAGAGTATATCTATAGTCTGCATATGTAACAGTTCGTGGGTTTTTTAAAAAAATCTTCAGCCAGTCAAAAATTGTTGTAACACAATGTGACACAGGAAGAGTGACGAGAGAGAAATCAGAGTGGAAAATCTGACTTGTTGCTCAATTATTTACCACACAGAAGTTTAGATCGGTATTTCCTTGTTTGATGGTTCACATATGTTAAATGGGCTCCAATGTTTTATAACGTTTTTAACATAATTTCCCAGTGTTCCTTCAGGACATCACTGCTTCACCAGTACACTCATATAAAATGAGTATTCACGTGTACTGGGACCTGAGCTATTGATGAAACTGCTTATTTTATGACTGCAGCCTTCAGACTGCAAGGTGAATTTACACCAGAGTAGCTAACTTGGTTTTTATTTGGTATCTTCTGGTTTGAAATTGTAAATATTCACGCTCCTTGGCACTGTTCCCCTCCCTTTCCAAACTGCTGTTGTCAACTCACTCCTAAAAAAAGACACACTTGACATCTCTGCTGTACCTATTTGCCACTCCATCTCCAACCTCCCTTTCCTCTTCAAGTTCTTTGTTTGCATCTCCCAGATCTGTACCCATTTCTCCTAAAACTTCCCCTTTGAATCTCTCCAATCAGGCTGCCAGCCATCCTACATAAAAGTAATGGACCTAAACACAGTCGCAAATGACATTCATTGTCACAGTGACCATGGTGCATTATTCATCCCTGTCCTCTTTACAGCCTTTGACAGACTCCACTCCACCTTGAATATTGTGTGCAGTTTTGGTCTCCTAATCTGAGGAAGGACATTCTTGCTTTTGAGGGAGTACAGCGAAGGTTCACCAGACTGATTCCCGGGATGGCAGGACTTACATATGAGGAGAGACTGGATCAACTAGGATTATATTCACTGGAATTTAGAAGATAGAGGGGACCTCATAGAAACATATAAAATTCTGACGGGATTGGACAGGTTAGATGCAGGAAGAATGTTCCTGATGTTGGGGAAGTCCAGAACCAGGGGTCACAGTCTAAGGAAGGGGTAAGCCATTTAGGACCGAGATGAGGAGAAACTTCATCACTCAGAGAATTGTGAACCTGTGGCATGCTCTACCACAGAAAGTTGTTGAGGCCAGTTCGTTAGATATATTCAAAAGGGAGTTAGATGTGGCCCTTATGGCTAAAGTGATAAAGGGATTTGGAAAGAAAGCAGGAATGGGGTACTGAAGTTGCATGATCAGCCATGATCATATTGAATGGTGGTGCAGGCTCGAAGGGCCGAATGGCATACTCCTGCACCTATTTTCTATATTTCTATGTATCACCCTCCTCCATGCTTCTCTATTGGATTTCCTTCACTTGGTTCCACTCTTCAAATCATAGCCAGTCATCTGCAACAATCCCACCTTCCCATCTATGCACCGTCACCTCCTTCTCCCCCTCCTCATTTTGCTTGGTGATATGAGTTGCTGACATGGAGTCAACTTCCACATGCACACTGATGACTCCCACCTCCAGTTCTCCACAAACTCTCTCCACCCTCACTGCCTCTGTGGTGTCAAAGTGCTGGTCTTGGATAAGCTTCAGTTTCCACCAGCTAACAGAGTCCATTATTAAAGAAGCAGTAGCAGGACATTTGGAAAAGCAAACTTCGGTCAGGCAGAGTCAGCATGAATTTATGAAGGGGAAGTCATGTTTGACAAATTTGCTGGAGTTCTTTCAGGATGTAACGAGAAGGGTGGATAGAGGGGAACCAGGGGATGTGGTGTATTTGGACTTGCAGAAGGCATTTGACAAGGTGCCATATAAAAGGTTCCTGCACAAGATAAAAGTTCACGGGGTTGGGGGTAATATATTAGCATGGATGGAGGATTGGCTAACTAACAGAACAGAGAGTGGGCATAAATAGCTCAATCTATGGTTGGTAAACAATAACTAGTGGGGTGCCGCAGGGATCAGGGCTGAGACCCCAACTATTTCTAATCTATATTAACAACTTGGAAGAAGGGACTGAGTGTAATGTAGCCAAGTTTTCTGACGATGCAAAGATGGGAGGAAAAGCAATGCGTGAGGAGGACACAAAAAATCTGCAAAAGGATATAAACAGGCTAAGTGAGTGGGAAAAAATTTGGCAGATGGTATATAATGTTGGAAAGTGTGAGGTCATGCACTTTGGCAGAAAAAAATTAAAAAGCAAGTTATTATTTAAATGGAGAAAGATTGCAAAGTGCCGCAGTACAGCGGGACCTGGGGGTACTTGTGCATGAAACACAAAAGGATAGTGTTGTGTATCTGTAAAGCATGCACTCCCATGTTGCACCACCAGGGAGCACTTCCCCTGAAGTCCCAAGGGATCCCAGCATCCCTTGGGAGCACTGTATATAAGCCGGCCCCTAAGGCCTGTTCCTCACTCTGGAGTGCCTTAATAAAGACTGACATCATTGTTACTTTAACCTCCCTGTGTGCAGTCTCATCTGTGTTAGGAACACAATAGATTGTATGCAAGTACAGCAAGTGATCAGGAAGGCAAATGGTACCATGGCCTTTATTGCAATGGGGATGGAGTATAAAAGCAGGGAAGTCTTACTACAGCTATATAAGGTATTGGTGAGGCCACACCTGGAATACTACGTGCAGTTTTGGTTTCCATATTTACAAAAGGATATACTTGCTTTGGAGGCAGTTCAGAGAAGGTTCACTAGGTTGATTCCGGGGATGAGGGGGTTGACTTATGAGGAAAGGTTGAGTCGGTTGGGCCTCTACTCATTGGAATTCAGATGATTATGAGGGGGCTTGACAAGGTGGATGCAGAGAGGATGTTTCCACTGATGGGGAAGACTAGAACTAGAGGGCATGATCTCAGAATAAGGTGCTGCCCATTTAAAACAGAGATGAGGAGAAATTTATTTTCTCAGAGGGTTGTAAATCTATGGAAGTTGCTGCCTCAGAGAGCTGTGGAAGTTGGGACATTGAATAAATTTAAGACAGAAATAGAGTTTCTTAAACGACAAGGGGATAAGGGGTTATGGGGAGCGGGTGGGGAATTGGAGCTGAGTCCATGATCAGATCAACCATGATCTTATTGAATGGCGGAGCAGACTCGAGGGGCCGTATGGCCTACTCCTGCTCCTATTTCTTATGTTCTTATGTAAATGGTGTGAAGACTGATGCCATTGTCTTTGGCCCTCACCACAAATTCCATACTCTTGCCACCTACTTCTACCTCCATAACATCACCAACTCTGACTCTAGCTCAGTCTATCTGCCACTTAAACCCTCATTCATGACTTTATTACCTCCAGACCCAATTACTACAATGCTCACCTGACTAGCCCCCCATCCTCCATAAAATTCTACTCATCCAAAGCTCTGCTGCCCAAGTCCCATTCACCCAGCACCTTCATCCTATCTCTGACTGAGTTGTGTCACATGTTGCAAAGTGACCTGCAATCAAACTCATTCAATGCTATGGCTGCTAATTTATCTGCCTCTGGATCATTCGAAGGTGTCACTGATGACATCACTCATATTAGGCAATCCATAACTTATAGCTGTATGAACAAGTGAAGGAGGCCCTGCTTGCTGAGGTTGGGAATTTCTGCTTCTCTCAGTTGACAACCGATAGCAGCATGAGAAGTGTCAAAACAACAACTTTTATTTACATCCTTTGCCTTCTTCGGCAGTCTACCGGAATCGAGGGTGACTTGCTTCCACACTAAAATGAGTTCTAAGGTAACTGATGAGACCAATGCGGGACCTACAGTCTCTGTCACAGGTGGGACAGGCGGTGGTTGGAGGGACGGGTGGGTGAGGTGTTTGATTTGTCGTGCGCTCCTTCCACTGTTTGTATTTGGCTTCCGCGTGCTCCCGGCGCAGAGACTCAAAGTGTGCAACGCCTTCTCGGATGCTCCTCCTGCACTTTGAGCAGTCCTGGGCCAGGGATTCTGAGATATAAAAAGAGCAATTCTACTTGAATTAAGAAATCAATTTGAAAATCTCACAAAAAACGATTGGTTTGAAATTCTTAACCGAAAAAAATTGGTTTAAAATTTCCAAGGAAGTGTTTAGATTAATATAGTTTTAAGAAATTCAAGATAAACAAAGAATTGTTGATACTTTTTTTAGCAAAGTGTTAGCTTAGTTCTTAACAGTTGTGAACTTATTATTTTATCCATTTCAGGATTTAGATAATAGGCTTTCTACTGTGAATATATAGTTGTATCATACAACAGTAAGATTATTTACTCTTTCATTGTGGAAGTGTTCAATGATTGCTTTTACAGTGTACTATGTGTTCTATTGATCTCAGTTTGTATGTATACACTCTTAAACCTATTCTTGGCTTCATCTAGATGCGACAAGGAGTAAGAGAAGTGTCTGGCTATTGTGCTTACAGAAGAATCTCTTGACGTTCAAGTGGCCTTTGCCTCCCAGATGGCTGAATCCAGAGATGGATGTGCTGCAGTCTTGGACACTTCCACTACTACAACCATAGCCTGGCTCTGCACATTCTCTGATACAGACGCACCCATCAGAAAGGACGTTGGTGAGAGGGGAAGGGATGGGGGGAGGGGGGGGGGGGGCGGAGGGGTCTTTTCTGAGTAACAGCACCTACATCTGTGCCCATTCCAGCCATGCTTCTGCTGCTGGCCACCATCTCACCATGGCCACTGATTGGCAATGAGATCGGTGAAACCCTACCTCATGGACCTCGGGCTCATCCTCAACCCTGTTGAAGTCAGAAGGGATAGCCCATTCTACCCCTGTGCAGGCTGAGCACTCGTGGCAGCATCACCAATGGGGCCATTAGCACAGGAATCTCTGCAGCAAACATCACTGGAGTTGCAGCATGCTCCAGGGTGGACCGTAGTGTCGTGAAATCATTTGACGAAGCTGCACAAATGGCTGCTACTGGACTCCTCCGCACAAGTCACCATCTCCAATGACTACACCAATGCACAATTTTCAGCAAGCATCCTTCTTTTGAAAATAGTTCCAGTGATGTCCTGATCCCTGTGCTCATCAGCCAAGGACAGACACCAGACTCCTGCTCCTCCTCTGCCACCAAAAGCTGTTCCTAATCACCCATTCTTGGCTTGTACTTCATAGTTCAAATCTCCCGGTGTGGAATTATATGAGCTTGGGAGTGACAGAGAGTGACAATATGAAGTGCTAGCAGGCCTGGTGTCACTTGAGCCTTCCTCTGGCATGGCTAGAAAAATAGATGAAGAAAAACATTATTATTTGAAAAGCCTTTACATGTAGCTTCCAATGAGAGAATGATTTCAGGAAAAAAAAGAGCAAGGGTGGTTAACACAAATGCTGAGCATTAGCCAGTCCTCCTATTTCCAAATCTCCAGCCCTCTATGATCTCTCTCTCCTCCTATTGGATTTGTGCACAAAGATTAGAGGGTCCTCCTCATATGCATTTCCGCTGTCTTTAGTTAAGGGCTAGCATCTCTGCCAAGCAGAGTAGAAGAAGCAAGAGACTGAGATGGTCTTTATGATATACATAGATATCCAAGTGTCGGCATGCTGCCCACAGAGAATGTGATAACATGCAGCTAAATTAGATGGGACAATTATTTTGGCCTGCAAGGATGTGAGTGAAAGATCACTTTCACAGAAGGTTGCTGGTGTTAAGTGCATCCTGTACTTAATCGGCATTTATGGCAAACATTGAAAGTAATTTAAGAGAGTGTGAGGGAGACAATTTTAAATGGCTGGCCTAGTAAGATCATTAAACTTCTTCCTCCAACGCCTCTAGGTAAATGACATTTTGGGGCATTCCTGTGCTTCCTGAGATTATGGAAATTGTGCCAATGCTGGAAATGTGTGCAGCATCAGTGCACCATTGTTTGGGTGGTTGTTCTTCTCACAGTGCCTCATTTCAAGTCTAACTTACAACCAATAAGAAAATCTGGACTTTTGCCTTTCAGGAGTTAAGGAACTTGTTCTCTCGGGGATTACAAATGTTATTCAGACACTTCATATATATGTCTTCTACATAAGTTGCTATTTCACTTTTGATACCTGGCTTTGAACAAAGTACAGACTTACGGGATGAAAGTTGCTTCTCTCTACCAGCTTTAAGGTTCCAAAATGAAATGTGTTTGGGTAGTGGCAACCCAGTTTGTAATAGGCAAGAGCTTACAGCACAAAACAACCCACAATCTTACACAAATCGGCATTGAATTGGACACTTCACTCAGAAATGGTGCAGAAATTGGAACTGGTAAATATTATTTGATATTGAGTCACTTGAAGTTAATGTAGAAGTACAGAAAGACCTATAACAGCCATTACCATATAACCACAGGAAAAGTGTAGATAGGATATATAACATTATACTAAAATAACAAACCCTGAAGTGAATTTCCTGCACAATAATTGATGCTGACAGTGTGGTACAAGTGTATCCGATGATATAATAAACCATGAGAGCAAAACTCAAGTAGTTCACATCATTGGAACCCTTCAATGTAATCACCCCGGTTTGGTATCGTAGTTTATATCTTTCACCTCTCATTTAGCTTACTGCTTCTTTTTTTTCTTAATTGACTTTTTTCTTTAACTTTACGCAAGTTGAAGAATAACCCAAGTGGCTCATGTGGAGAAAAATACCAGCACAGATGTGATGGGCCGAATGACCTGCTTCTGTACTGTAACATTTTGCACAAGTAAGATTTTTGTTGCAGTGCATTGTACGACAGGCTTTCTTTGTGGGAACACTGAGAAATATGGGGCTCAATTTTCCCCAGTATTGGTGCTGTTTTTTTTTTGGAGTAGGCTGCTTTTTCTGGCCTAACTTAAAAATCCCCAGTTTCCCCAATCAATTTGCACCAGCGTAACTCAGTTAGTTACGGTTTTTTTCAGGCAAGTTTTTTTTCTCTCAAAAGGGGGCGTTAACCAGTCACCTACGCCAATTCTGGCCATTTAGGCAACTTTGGCTAGCTGATAGTTGCTCCATTTCTGCTTAGGCCAGCGTATGTGGCCTCTCGAGAAAACCCTCTCGGAGAGTTAAAAAAATCGGTGCAGATAAGGAAATCGGTGCAGGTAAGTGCAGCAGATGCCCGGACAGCAGCAGCAAGAAAGGTAAGAGAGAGGGGGTGAGAGTGGGGGAGGAAGAGAGAGGGGGAAGGGGGAGGGAGAGGGAGAGGGGGAGGGAGAGGGGTTGGGGGGGGCCTTTCGGGAGTAGTTAGGTGCGGGGACCAGGAGGGAGGAGACTGCTCGGCCTGAGCTAGGGGTGAGGGAGCGGACTGGGAGGCCACTCGGCCAGGGCTGGGGTGGGAGAACTCACCAGCAGCAGAAGGCACCGGCATAAGAATCGAAGCAGTGGGGACCGAGAATGGGACTGGACCGGCAAGTCCTTCTGGCAGGGTTGGAAATAAGTTGCTATTATGTGTTGTTCAATTCTTCTAAATGTTGGGAGCTGGCTGTATGCTTCACTTTGCAGCCGAGGCTCACATTGTGTCCCTGGTTACTATGGCAGCCCAATCTTTTTGGCTCAGATCAAGACTCCACCCTCAAAACTAAAGGTCGGGTTATGCCAGGCCAAAATGAAGAAATCCAACTGGGAAACTTTAGAATTTTTTGGAGGGACATACTTGGGCCCCAAAAAATCGGGAGTAACTCTTCAAGTACTCAAAAAAAATGCTTTGGGGAAAATTGAGCCCATTAATAGACAAAACTAGAGTCTCACCTTGGCATTTGAATGACAATTATAAATCATTCAAGGAGTTTGAAACATAGAAATATAGAAACATAGAAAATAGGTGCAGGAGTAGGCCATTCGGCCCTTCGAGCCTGCACCAGCATTCAATAAGATCATGGCTGATCATTCATCTCAGTACCCCTTTCCTGCTTTCTCTCCATACCCCTTGATCTCTTTAGCCGCAAGGGCCATATCTAACTCCCTCTTGAATATATCCAATGAACTGGCATCAACAACACTCTGCGGTAAGGAATTCCACAGGTTAACAACTCTCTGAGTGAAGACGTTTCTCCTCATCTCAGTCCTAAATGGCTTACCCCTTATCCTTAGACTGTGTCCCCTGGTTCTGGACTTCCCCAACATCGGGAACATTCTTCCTGCATCTAACCTATCCAGTCCCGTCAGAATTTTATATGTTTCTATGAGATCCCCTCTCATCCTTCAAACTCCAGTGAATACAGGCCCAGTCGATCCAGTCTCTCCTCATATGTCAGTCCTGCCATCCCGGGAATCAGTTTGCACTCCCTCAATAGCAAGAAAATCCTTCCTCAGATTAGGAGACCAAAACTGAACACAATTATTCCAGGTAAGGCCTCACTAAGGCCCTGTACAACTGCAGTAAGACCTCCCTGCTCCTATACTCAAATCCCCTAGCTATGAAGGCCAACATACCATTTGCCTTCTTCACCGCCTGCTGTACCTGCATGCCAACTTTCAATGACTGTTGGACCATGACACCCAGGTCTCGTTGCACCACCCCTTTTCCTAATCTGCCGCCATTCAGATAATATTCTGCCTTCGTGTTTTTGCCAACAAAATGGTTAACCTCTCATTTATCTATGCTATACTGCATCTGCCACTCATTTGCCCACTCACCTAACCTGTCCAAGTCACCCTGCAGCCTTTTAGCATCCTCCTCACAGCTCACACCACCACCCAGCTTAGTGTCATCTGCAAACTTGGAGATATTACACTCAATTCCCTCATCCAAATAATTAATGTATATTGTAAATAGCTGGGGTCCCAGCACTGAGCCCTGCAGCACCCCACTAGTCACTACCTACCATTCTGAAAAGGACCCGTTTATCCCGACTCTCTGCTTCCTGTCTGCCAACCAGTTCTCTATCCAAGTCAATACATTACCCCCAGTACCATGTGTTTTAATTTTGCACACCAATCTCTTGTGTGGGACCTTGTCAAAAGTCTTTTGGAAGTCCAAATACACCACATCCACTGGTTCTCCCTTGTCCACTCTACCAGTTACATCCTCCAAAAATTCTAGAATATTTGTCAAGCAGGATTTCTCTTTCATAATCCATGCTGACTTGGACCGATCCCATCACTGCTTTCCAAATGTGCTGCCATTTCATCTTTAATAATTGATTCCAACATTTTCCCCACTACTGATGTCAGGCTAACCGGTCTATAATTACCCATTTTCTCTCTCCCTCTTTTCTTAAAAAGTGGTGTTACATTAGCAACCCTCCAGTCCATAAGAACCAATCCAGATTCGATAGACTGTTTGAAAATGATCACCAATGCATCCACTACTTCTAGGGCTACTTCCTTAATTACTTTGGGATGCAGACTACCAAGCCCCGGGGATTTATCGGCCTTCCATCCCATCAATTTCCCCAACACAATTTCCCGCCGAATAAGGATTTCCTTCAGTTCCGCTTTCTCACTTGACCCTCGGTCCTTTAGTATTTCCGGAAGGTTATTTGTGTCTTCCTTCATGAGGACAGAACCAAAGTATTTGTTTAACTGGTCCGCCATTTCTTTGTTCCCCATTATAAATGCACCTGAATCTGACTGCAAGGGACCTACGTTTGTCTTCACTAATCTTTTTCTCTTCACATATCTATAGAAGCTTTTGCAGTCAGTTTTAATGTTCCCAGCAAGCTTCCTCTCATACTCTATTTTCCCCCTCTTAATTAAACCCTTTGTCCTCCTCTGTTGTATTATAAAATTATCCCAGTCCTCAGGTTTGCTGCTTTTTCTGGCCAATTTATATGCCTCTTCCTTGGATTTAACACTATCCTTAATTTCCCTTGTTGGCTACGGTTGAGCCACCTTCCCCGTTTTATTTTTACTCCAGACAGGGATGTACAATTGTTGAAGTTGAAATTGTTGAATGAGAATTATAAATCATTCAAGGTTTTTTTTTAGCCTGTGTCATCACGTGAGCCCTGAAATTGGGGACAAGTAAGAAGGTTGTAACCTCAGTATCGAGATCTGCACACATACATGGTCCAAGCTGTAGTGACAAAAACAAAATATTATATGGTGTTTCTTTCCCCAGTAAAGCTGCCGTTCACGTTACATAATGTAAAGCACATGCCACCCACAATAGCTGCAGCTAGAGATAACACAAGATACCAACTCAGCGCAATGCACAGCAATAAAAATAGGTTTGTCGGAAATTATTCGTTTCCTGAGGACTGAATCAACCATCTGAATTTTATTGTCGTTGCTTTAACAGCAGAACTTCTTAGCTGAGTTACTGCCTTATAACTCACTATCAGCTTCCTAACGATTTACGTGGATGCAATACAAATGCTCAAGTGTTACTTAAAGCTGAAGGAGGAATAAGGGTGCATTGATACACTTTTCCACCAACACTAAACTTGCACAGTGTAAATCCAGACTGAAACTGAATTGAAATGCCAACATCAGAATTTTATTACGTTTTGCTCCTGTGTTGAGTCCAACTACTTAAACTGCATTTACACTATAATCAGGAGTCAGAACTACTTCCCATCAATGCCACAGTTGTAATGTAAATGTCCCCTAGAGTAGCAATGAAATTACGGCCTTTTTTATTCTCTTTAACCTAAGATTTGATTTATCTCTGCAGTGAAACATATTTATTGCAGTTATTTGTTGTGTTCATATTCTATTTGGTTGTTGCATGAACTCTCACAGGACGGGCATTAGGACCCTGCGGGAGCTATTCACAGTTACTTTATCCAATTACATTTTGTCATCCTCCATTACCAAGCGTTCCCGAAAGCGGAGATCATTGTTTTCTCAATAATTTGATTCCTGATCATTTCCTCTGTGAGTGCTCCAAAGATACACATAGCGGCCAGTTTAGTTAATGAAGTGATATACTGTTTGATTGGTTCACCGTTCCCTTGCCCACTTTGGCAAAATAGAAACATAGAAAATAGGTGCAGGAGTAGACCATTCGGCCCTTCGAGCCTGCACCAGCATTCAATAAGATCATGACTGATCATTCCTTCAGTTCCCCTTTCCTGCTTTCTCTCCATACCCCTTAATCCCTTTAGCGATAAGGGCCATATCTAACTCCCTCTTGAATATAGCCAATGAACTGGCATCAACAACTCTCTGCGACAGGGAATTCCACAGATTAACAACTCTCTGAGTGAAGAAGTTTCTCCTCATCTCAGTCCTAAATGGCCTGCCCCTTATCCGAAAGACTGTGTCCCCTGGTTCTGGATTTCCCCAACATCAGGAACATTCTTCCTGCATCTAACCTGTCCAGTCCCGTCAGAATCTTATACGTTTCTATGAGATCCCCTCTCATCCT
This sequence comes from Pristiophorus japonicus, assembly GCF_044704955.1. Taxonomy (NCBI): domain Eukaryota; kingdom Metazoa; phylum Chordata; class Chondrichthyes; family Pristiophoridae; genus Pristiophorus; species Pristiophorus japonicus. The sequence continues at coordinate 111,684,234 of NC_091992.1, forward strand.
TCTAAACTCAAGTGTATAAAGGCCCAGTTGATCCAGTCTCTCCTCAGATGTCAGTCCAGCCACCCCTGGAATCAGTCTGGTGAACCTTCGCTGCACTCCCTCAATAGCAAGAACATCCTTCCTCAGATTAGGAGACCAAAACTGAACACAAGATTCCAGGTGAGGCCTCACCAATGCCCTGTACAATTGCAGTAAGACCTCCCTGCTCCTATACACAAATCCCCTAGCTATGAAGGCCAACATACCATTTGCCTTCTTCACCACCTGCTGTACCTGCAAGCCAACTTTTAATGACTGATGAAGCATGACACCCAGGTCTCGCTGCACCTCCTCGTTTCCTAACCTGCCGCCATTCAGATAATATTCTGCCTTCGTGTTTTTGTCCCCAAAGTGGAGAACCTCACATTTATCCACATTATACTGCATCTGCCATGTATTTGCCCACTTGCCTAACCTGTCCAAGTCACCCTGCAGCCTCTTAACATCCTCCTCACAGCTCACACCGCCACCCAGTTTAGTGTCATCTGCAAACTTGGAGATATTACACTCAATTCCATCATCTAAATCATTAATATATATTGTAAATAGCTGGAGTCCCAGCACTGAGCCCTGCAGCACTCCAGTAGTCACTGCCTGCCATTCTGAAAAGGACCCGTATATCCTGACTCTCTGCTTTCTGTCTGCCAACCAGTTCTCTATCCATGTTAGTACATTACCCCCAATACCATGTGCTTTGATTTTGCACACCAATCTCTTGTGTGGGACCTTGTCAAAAGCCTTTTGAAAGTCCAAATACACCACATCCACTGGTTCTCCCTTGTCCATGCTACCAGTTACATCCTCAAAAAATTCCAGAAGATTTGTCAAGCTTGATTTCCCTTTCATAAATCCATGATGACCTGGACCAATCCTGTCACTGCTTTCCAAATGCGCTGCTATTTCATCCTTAATGATTGATTCCAATATTTTCCCCACAACTGATGTCAGGCTAACCGGTCTATAATTACCTGTTTTCTCACTCCCCGCTTTTTTTTTAAAAAGTGGCGTTCCATTAGCTACCCTCCAGTCCATAGGAACTGATCCAGAGTTGATAGACTGTTGGAAAATGATCACCAATGCATCCATTATTTCTAGGGCCACTTCCTTAAGTACTCTGGGATGTAGACTATCAGGCCCCGGGGATTTATCGGCCTTCAATCCCATCAATTTCCCTAACACAATTTCCCGCCTAATAAGGATATCCTTCAGTTCCTCCTTCTCACTAGATCCTCGGTCCCCTAGTACATCCGGAAGGTTATTTGTATCTTCCTTCAGGAAGATAGAGCAAAGTATTTGTTCAATTGGTCTGCCATTTCTTTGTTCCCCATTATAAATTCACCCGAATCCGACTGCAAGGGACCTACATTTGTCTTCACTAATGTTTTTCTCTTCACATACCTATAGAAGCTTTTGCAGTCAGTTTTTATGTTCCCGGCAAGCTACCTCTCTTACTCTATTTTCCCCCTCTTAATTAAACCCTTTGTCCTCCTCTGCTGAATTCTAAATTTCTCCCAGTTCTCAGGTTTGCTGCTTTTTCTGGCTAATTTATATGCCTCTTCCTTGGATTTAACACTCTCCTTAATTTCCCTTGTTAGCCACGGTTGAGCCACCTTCCCTGTTTTATTTTTACTCCAGACAGGGATGTACAATTGTTGAAGTTCATCCAAATGATCTTTAAAGGTTTGCCATTGCCTATCCATCGTCAACCCTTTAAGTATCATTTGCCAGTCTAATCTAGCCAATTCGCGCCTCATACCGTCAAAGTTACCTTTCCTTAAGTTCAGGACCCTAGATTCTGAATTAACTGTGTCACTCTCCATCTTAATAAAGAATTCTACCATGTTATGGTCACTCTTCCCCAAGGGGCCTCGCACAACAAGATTGGTAATTAGTCCCTTCTCATTACACATCACCCAGTCTAGGATGGCCAGCTCTCTGGTTGGTTCACTACATATTGGTCTAGAAAACCATCCCTAATACACTCCAGGAAATCCTCCTCCACCGCATTGCTACCAGTTAGGTTAGCCCAATCAATATGTAGATTAAAGTCGCCCATGATTACTGCTGTACCTTTATTGCACACATCCCTTATTTCTTGTTTGATGTTGTCCCCAACCTCACTACTACTATTTGGTGGCCTGTACATAATGCCCACTTGCGTTTTCTGCCCTTTGGTATTCCGTAGCTCCACCCATACCGATTTCACATCATGCAAGCTAATGTCCTTCCTTACAATTGCATTAAATTCCTCTTTCACCAGCAACGCCACCCCACCTCCTTTTCCTTTCTGTCTATCCTTCCTAAATGCTGAATACCCCTGGATGTTGAGTTCCCAGCCTTGGTCACCCTGGAGCCATGTCTCCATGATGCGAATCACATCATATCCGTTAACTGCTATCTGCGCAGTTAATTCATCCACCTTATTCCGAATACTCTTTGCATTGAGGCACAGGGCCTTCAGGCTTGTCTTTTTAACACACTTTGCCCCTTTAGAATCTTGCTGTAATGTGGCCCTTTTTGCTTTTTGCCTTGGGTTTCTCTGCCCTCCACTTTTACTATTCTTTCTATCTTTTGCTTCTGCCCCCTTTCTATTTCCCTCTGTTTCCCTGCATAGGTTCCCATCCCCCTTGCCATACTAGTTTAACTCCTCCCCAACAGCACGAGCAAACACTCCCCCTAGGACATTGGTTCCGGTCCTGCCCAGGTGCAGACCGTCCGGTTTGTACTGGTCCCACCTCCCACCTCCCGAAATTGGAATCTCTCCATCACGATACTTTTCTTTGGCCCAAAATAGTTCGCTAGGGCACTTATCATTTGGTCATAGGTCTCCGTGTCTTCGATTTGGCCAAAGATGTGTTGGCCTTCGGTGCCGAGGCAGTGGATAAATATTGCACGGCGGCGAGCTGGTGTTACGTTATCGGCGTCTAACCCACTCGCCATGACGTATGTAGAAAAACTTTTTATCCATCTCGGCCATGGAATTGGAGGGTCCCCGGGTGCGGAGAGGAAAGCTGGGCGGTAGGGAGGTTAATTTGATCCCATCCTCGTCGCCCCATCCAAATCGAATCAGCATTTTCCGATTCAAAAGCGATCAGATCCCCTGCTCCCCCTGTGCAGCAGACTGCAGCTACAGCCTATGTGCAAGGTGTTCGTCCAAAGCGGAAATCACAGCAGAGACCCAGGGCTAGTAATAAGCCACCCACTACAGATCATGGGCTTAACATCCACTGCTTTAACTGTGGGAACAAATCACACTCAGCAAAGAGTCCTAACTGCCCTGCACGTGGGAAGAAATTCTCTGCATGTGGTAAAATGAACCAATTTGCTAGTGTCTATCGATCATCGCAGCATATTCGACAGGTGGACAACCCCAATAGTGATGAACCCAGTATGGTTTACACCGTTAGTGACATTTCGCACATCAGTTCGGGCAAATTCTAGGACTGTGAGGTTAAAATTGACGGCACGCCTTGCTGCCCCCTCATTGACCTTGGAGCCAAAGTCTCCATTTTGAGCGAGGCTGTGTACAAAACCCACTTCACGCACTGTCAACTGCAGCCCGTAACTTCCATTCTACATTCGTACTCCGACTCCAAAATTGAGGTACTTGGTGTCATATCTGTCCCGATCTGTACTACAAGGACATAACATTGGGGAACTTTTCCTTTTATGTCGTGAAGGGACGAAGCCTCATGGGTATTGACCTTTTTGACAAACTTGGGTTCAAAATTTATGACCAAACTGGCACGCCTGTGTACACAGTGGTTTTTGACCAGCAGTATCCCTCAGTCTTCACAGGGTTTGGAGTGACAACAAAATTCTGCCACCATCCCTGCGTTGACCCTTCCATCAAATCGGTTATACAGCGACTTCGCTGTCTCCCATTCGTGGTTCGCGACCAAGTATCCACAGAACTAACGCGACTCGAATCTCAGGGAATCATTGAGAGCATCGAATCCTCACCCTGGATCTCAAACTTAGTCATTGCTTGGCGTAAAAATGAGGAGATGCCTATGCATCGACCTGAAAGAGGTCAACAAGGCCATCATCCCCGACAAGTACCCTCTTCCTACCATCAAAGAACTGTCTTCAGAACTCCACAGCTCAATATTCTTTAGGAAACTCGACAAGCACCGCAGTTACCTGCAAATCCCCCTAGCGGAGGACAGCAAACCGCTCACGGTATTCACGACACATGATGGTCTGTATCAGTATCGATGCATGCCCTTCGGACTATCTTCTACACCAAGTGCATTTCAGAAGATTGTCACTACTGTGCTAACAGGCATAGAGGGAGCCCTCAAACTGCTTGACGATATTGTCGTCCATGGACGGACAATGGAAAAACATGACCAGTGACTTCACGCAGTTATGGCTAGACTTGCTACACGTAACATTACACTTAATGTCGATAAGTGTACGGTTAAGTATCGAATAACTCCACGAGGCTAAGTACGGTGCGTTATTTCAGGCATGACCTTACTCCAGTTTATTTATTCTCAAAGTGAGGATTCAACATGGCTGCCAACATTATATACACGGCTTGCACGTGTCTGCCAGTGACCATTAGGACTCCGACAGTCGCGCCCTCCGGTGGCAGGTAAAACCCAGTTCACATACATAACATGTACATTCGCTGCTGGAGAAATAAACTTTCTGGGCTACAGAATCACAGCACAATGGAACATTGATGCGATCCAGCGAATGCAGGAGGCTACCAACATCAAAGAACTTTCATCATTCCTCGGCACTTGCAACTTCTATCTGAAGTTTGTCCCGCACTACGCGCACATTGCCGAACCACTTTGCATGTTGCTGCGCAAGGATGTTCCTTGGGAATGGATAGATTCCCAGGCTCAGCAATTCACCACGCTCCTTTCCTCATGCACTTTGATCCGATGCATCAGGCACCACCTTGGGTGCTGTGCTCTCGCAATGGATTGACAGCCTGGAACGCCCAGTCGCCTTCGCCTCTCACACGCTCTCGTCTGCAGAATGTAAATACTCTACAGGGGAATGCGAGGCATTCGCTTGCAACTACGCATATGAACGCTGGCACATCTATCTCCATGGCAGGAAATTTACCCTCCATACGGATCACCAAGAGCTAACTACGATAGTGGCTCCAACTGGATCTGGGCACAGACCACTATGAATCAGCCAATGATCAGATCGCCTTCATCAGTATAACTTTGATGTACAGTACATCGCTGGAAGTGGCAACCACGTAGCTGACATGCTCAGCCGCTCGACACCTGTTTGGACTCTGGTGCTGCCTTATTCACAGATGACGACACATACGTCATGTCAATCATTACTCAGTCCATCAGAAACCTTGTCCCCTGCGACAAACTCAAAACCGAATCACAGAGTGATGCTACACTCCAGCACATGTGCCATTTCCTCCAGACTGAGTCGCCTAAGCAAATTCCGGAAGTCCTGAAAACACTCCACAGACTTTGCGCTGAATTTTCCATTTGGAATGATGGCTGCCTAGCTCGTGGTGATAGAGCATTAATTCCCAAGTCACTTCAACAGCGCGTTCTCTCATTGGCACACGATGGACACCTTGGCATTGTCGGCATGAAGCAAAGATGCCGCGATTCAGTATGGTGGTCTGGGATTGACACTCGCATTGAGGAGTTTGTCTCACACTGCGAAGCAAGCGAAAAGACATCCAACCAGCGCCAATCAAGCCCATTCCATGGCCACAAAGACCATGGCAACAACTTCAGCCGGATATCTTTAGTCCAGTTGAAGCAACTCCACAGCACCAGCGTTTACTTGTTGTAGTACATGACCTGCATTCCAAATGACCAGAAATTGTTACAACAAGTTCAGTGACCTCATCAACGATCGTCGCTATTCTGTAGCATATGTTCACGAGCTGGAGCCTCCCAAAGGTCATAATCACTGACAATGGACGACAGTTTGTGTCCAACAAGTTCACCGATTTCCTCATTCGTCATGGTATCGAGCATTGCCTTACTGCTCAGCACAATCTTTAAAGCAATGGAGGTGTTGAGCAGGCCAAACATTCGACGAAGCGGTTCAAACTATTCTCCGTGCATACCATTTGACAAAGTACTCGTTAACGGGGAAGATACCGGCTGAGCTCATTATTGGGCGGAACCTTCGCTGGCTACTGGACATTCTCAAACCCCCAGCCAAACCTAACGTGAAGATAACCACACTCACATCCCAGATTTCAGAACACACCAACAAAAAGTGAAGTCGTAAACTGACACAAAATGACGCGCTCAAAAGCCCCAACTGAAGAACGGAGATTGGGTCAGAGTTAAGCACCCAAACCAGAGTCATAAGCTTGCATCTTCACTTTCACCTCCACAACAGATTGGGCGAAAGTTCAGCCCTCACACCTACGAGCTCAATGATGGAACTCGATGGAATGCTCGTACAATGATCCCAATTCACAGGCCAACAGACCAGCAGGATGGAACAGAGGCACCATTTTGTTTCCCAATCAAAAACCTCGATCAACCATCGCAAGCTCCACACCGGTCTCAGTGTATCAGAACACGACCTGGCTATCTCAAGGACTTTGTCTATACATAGTGGTTTTAAAAAGGGGGGGAAATATGTTGTGTTCATACTCTGGTTGTTGCACGAACTCTACAGGACGGGCATTAGGACCCTGCGGGAGCTATTCACAGTTGCTGTACTCATTCTGCTTCATGCCGGTTTGAGACTCCATTTTGGGTTGTATAAAAAACACGGTTTCAGTTACTTTTCTCCTGGCTCAGTGTGTCAGTTTATTTACGCGTTCACAACATTATTCATCACATATAGAGCAATAGATTCACAATACAACAAATATAAATGTATTCCCCGCTGATTTGGGGTTTTCACCATTGTTATATCAATCATAAAATACTTTGCATCCAAACACAACACAAAATAAACCACCCAAAAATGATCAACCTCGAGGAGTGCTAAATCTGTGCCATTAACTAACCAATAGCAGTAACTGAAGCACCCGCTCTTCCAATTATTGTAACAAAAAAGAATAACCTGCTAAAACATCAAGTAGCGCAACTGAATTGTACTTGACCGCTGTATGTGAAGGTGCAAAAACACTTTATTTAGTTCAGATTTTGTTGTTATAGGTACATTAGTGTACATTTCCTTTTCCCTTGCAAGCCGCACAGACACAACATTTAATTAATTGATACAGAAGGAGCAGACCAGGCAAAGCCAAATAATCTTCCGAGAGAAAAACAGTCTTTCGAAAATGATCACGCAGTCAGTGAATCTCAGAACCTGTGATCAGACAAAGCAGCTCGGAATATACTTATTAAAATAAGAAAGATAAAATGGTACTGTACGGATTCTATAGTTGAAATTGGACCACCCCAAACAAAAAGGTTAGCTCTTGATAATGTCCTGTAATACATCAATAGAAATTAATATTTCCTAATAGAGAAGGTGAATTAAGTCAGACGCCTGTAGTATTCTCGCCAGTAAATTGCACAGAAGCGAGCTTTTGGCTCATCTGTTCTCGCTTAACAGGAATCAATATTATAACTTTTATTTTTGTATCTTCTTCTCAGGCAGTCCCTCGGAGTGCTTCCACACTAATATGAGTTCTAAGGTGACTGATGAGACCAATGCAGGACCTACAGTCTCTTTCACAAGTGGGCAGATGGTTGTTGAAGGGACGGATGGGTGGGGTGCCTGGGTTTACGTGCTCTCCTTTTGCTCTTTGTGCTTGGCTTCCGGGTGTTCCCGGCGAAGCGACTCGAGGTGTTCGGCGCCTTCCCGGATGCTTCTCCTCCACTTTGAGCGGTCTTGGGCCAGGGATTCCCAGGCGTCGGTGGGGATGTTACATTTTATCAAGGAGGCTCGGAGGGTGTCCTTGATGCGTTTCCTCTGCCCACCTGGGACTCGCTTGCCATGTTGGAGCTCTGATTAGAGCGCTTGCTTTGGGAGTCTGGTATCGGGCATGCGGACGATGTGGCCCGCCCAACAGAGCTGATCGAGCGTGGTCAGTGCTTCGATGCTGGGGATGGTGGCCTGAGCAAGAACATGGATGTTGGTGTGCCTATCCTACCAATGAATTTGCAGGATCTTGCGGAAGCAATGCTGCTGGTTGCTTCTCCAGTGCTTTGAGGTGCCTGCTGTACATAGTCCATGTCTCTGAAGCATCGACTGACAGTAACATTTTCTGTAAGGGAGGAGTAGCTTAAATTTACAGGAAACAAAACAGAGGAGCAGCCCATGTACTAATAATTAACAATTGTATGATAAAACCTGATATATAGCTTACAATCCATAGCAAAATCATAGAATAGTTCCAGCACAGAGGAGGCTATTTGGCCCGTCGAGCCTATGCCGCTGTCTGCAAGAGCACTTCAGCTAGTCCCACGCCCCGTCCTTTCCCCGTAGCCCTGCCATTTTTTTTCCATAGGTATTTATCCAATTCCTTTTTGAAAGGCACAATTGAATCTGCCTCCACCACCTTTTCATGCAGCGAATTCCAGATCCTAACCACTCACTGCGTAGAAAGGTTTTCCTCATGTCGCCTTTGGTTCTTCTGCAAATCACCTTAAATTTGTGTCCTCTGGTTCTCAACCCTCCCTCCCGCCAATGGGAACAGTTTCTCTCTCTCTACTCTGTCGAGCCCCCTCAAGCTTTTGAACACCTCTATCAAATCTCCTCTCAACCTTCTCTGCTCTGAGGAGAATAACCCCAGCTTCTCCAGTCTATCCACATAACTGAAGTCCCTCATCCCTGGAACCATTCTTGTAAATCTTTTCTGCACCCTCTCTAAGGTCTTGACATCCTTCCCAAAGTGCAGTGCCCAGAATTGGACACAATACTCCAGTTGAGGCTGAGCCAGTGTTTTATAAATGCTTTCAGCACTGTTATTGTGAACACAGGAAACATTACCCACAAAATTGCCTGGTGCCATCCTAACCACTGAACTGCGCTATTTGTAATTGAATGCTCTTTACATCTGTGGCTGGTTAGGATCATATTTTTGCTTGCTGGCAGAAAATTACAGACGACAGTGAAAATGGGGTATGCTCTATCGAGCAAAGAGCTGATTACAGATTACAAAGTTTTGTTCTCTGCACACAATTTAAGTCATTCGCTAACATTTGTTCTGAGTGAAATTCCAGCAGGAGCACCTGTGAAGAACAGCAAGGTTAGTAACAGTGATGAATTACCCTCCGTGAAACATGTGTACGATGGATGAGTGTTCATTAACAAAGATGGGAAAGGAATAAAATTCTGGTGCAATTATCGACCATGCACTGAAAGTATCTAATCAATACAAGGCTGTCATCAACAAGGTTAATCGAGTACTGAGGTGTTCCTGGAGGACAGCTGCTTAAAAGACTAAAAAGAGCCTAACTTAACCCTTTTGATCACTAAGTGTTGGTGTGGGGTTTTACCTGATTACCTTCGTTGGTCAGATCAAATCGAGGTCGTTCTGAGGCACAAGGTGGGGGAGAAAAGACACGCACAGTCCTGGGAGGAACAGCATCGTAAACCAAGCCCTTGAGTGAATGTAAGGAAGCAGCTATGTTTACTGTACCCGGTATGAGTGATCATATTTGTACAATCCAGTTCTGAATATTGAAAGCATAGTGTTCAGAAGTGAATAAATCCATCATTTCTTTAATCTGCATATCTCTGTTACAAGCATTTTCTGAGCTCCAATCAGATATGCTTTCAAATTGCAAAGCAAATCAAAGTTTCGGGGAGTTGATGTTTTGGTTATAACAAAACAGAACTTCTTTTTGTTACGTATGTAACCATGTAATACTTGTCACCAGGGGGCGCGACTGTTGGAGTCCTAATGGTCACCTGCACACATGTGCAGGGCCAGTATAAAAGGTTGGCTGCCATGTTGTTTAGGTACTCTGGAGTTGTAATAAAGACTAATGTCACACTAAGTTTAGCTCACAGTACTCAGCCTCATGGAGTTCTTCTATACTCAACGCTTTTAACTTTTAACGTCTTTCAGATGACATGTTAAACCGAGGTCCTGTCTGCTCTCAGGGGGACATAAAAGATCCCATGGCGCTATTTGGAAGAAGAACAGGGGAGTTGTCCTGGCCAATATTTAACCCTCAATCAACATAACAAAAACAGATTATCTGGTCATAGAAACATAGAAACATAGAAAATAGGTGCAGGAGTAGGCCATTCGGCCCTTCTAGCCTGCACCGCCATTCAATGAGTTCATGGCTGAACATTCAACTTCAGTACCCCATTCCTGCTTTCTCGCCATACCCCTTGATCCCCCTAGCAGTAAGGACCTCATCTAACTCCTTTTTGAATATATTTAGTGAATTGGCCTCAACAACTTTCTGTGGTAGAGAATTCCACAGGTTCACCACTCTCTGGGTGAAGAAGTTCCTCCGCATCTCGGTCCTAAATGGCTTACCCCTTATCCTTAGACTGTGACCCCTGGTTCTGGACTTCCCCAACATTGGGAACATTCTTCCTGCATCTAACCTGTCTAACCCCGTCAGAATTTTATATGTTTCTATGAGGTCCCCTCTCATTCTTCTGAACTCCAGTGAATACAAGCCCAGTTGATCCAGTCTTTCTTGATAGGTCAGTCCCGCCATCCCGGGAATCAGTCTGGTGAACCTTCGCTGCACTCCCTCAATAGCAAGAATGTCCTTCCTCAGGTTAGGAGACCAAAACTGTACACAATACTCCAGGTGTGGCCTCACCAATGCCCTGTACAACTGTAGCAACACCTCCCTGCCCCTGTACTCAAATCCCCTTGCTATGAAGGCCAACATGCCATTTGCTTTCTTAACCGCCTGCTGCACCTGCATGCCAACCTTCAATGACTGATGTACCATGACACCCAGGTCTCTTTGCACCTCCCCTTTTCCTAATCTGTCACCATTCAGATAATAGTCTGTCTCTCTGTTTTTACCACCAAAGTGGATAACCTCACATTTATCCACATTATACTTCATCTGCCATGCATTTGCCCACTCACCTAACCTATCCAAGTCGCTCTGCAGCCTCACAGCATCCTCCTCGCAGCTCACACTGCCACCCAACTTAGTGTCATCCGCAAATTTGGAGATACTACATTTAATCCCCTCATCTAAATCATTAATGTACAGTGTAAACAGCTGGGGCCCCAGCACAGAACCTTGCGGTACCCCACTAGTCACTGCCTGCCATTCTGAAAAGTACCCATTTACTCCTACTCTTTGCTTCCTGTCTGACAACCAGTTCTCAATCCATGTCAGTACACTACCCCCAATCCCATGTGCTCTAACTTTGCACATCAATCTCTTGTGTGGGACCTTGTCGAACGCCTTCTGAAAGTCCAAATATACCACATCAACTGGTTCTCCCTTATCCACTCTACTGGAAACATCCTCAAAAAATTCCAGAAGATTTGTCAAGCATGATTTCCCTTTCACAAATCCATGCTGACTTGGACCTATCATGTCACCTCTTTCCAAATGCACTGCTATGACATCCTTAATAATTGATTCCATCATTTTACCCACTACCGATGTCAGGCTGACTGGTCTATAATTCCCTGTTTAAGGATGTCATAGCAGTGCATTTGGAAAGAGGTGACATGATAGGTCCAAGTCAGCATAGATTTGTGAAAGGGAAATCATGCTTGACAAATCTTCTGGAATTTTTTGAGGATGTTTCCAGTAGAGTGGACAAGGGAGAACCAGTTGATGTGGTATATTTGGACTTTCAGAAGGCTTTCGACAAGGTCCCACACAAGAGATTAATGTGCAAAGTTAAAGCACATGGGATTGGGGGTAGTGTGTTGACATGGATTGAGAACTGGTTGTCAGACAGGAAGCAAAGAGTAGGAGTAAATGGGTACTTTTCAGAATGACAGGCAGTGACTAGTGGGGTACCGCAAGGTTCTGTGCTGGGGCCCCAGCTGTTTACACTGTACATTAATGATTTAGATGAGGGGATTAAATGTAGTATCTCCAAATTTGCGGATGACACTAAGTTGGGTGGCAGTGTGAGCTGCGAGGAGGATGCTATGAGGCTGCAGAGCGACTTGGAGAGGTTAGGTGAGTGGGCAAATGCGTGGCAGATGAAGTATAATGTGGATAAATGTGAGGTTATCCACTTTGGTGGTAAAAACAGAGAGACAGACTATTATCTGAATGGTGACAAATTAGGAAAAGGGGAGGTGCAACGAGACCTGGGTGTCATGGTACATCAGTCATTGAAGGTTGGCATGCAGGTACAGCAGGCGGTTAAGAAAGCAAATGGCATGTTGGCCTTCATAGTGAGGGGATTTGAGTACAGGGGCAGGGAGGTGTTGCTACAGTTGTACAGGGCCTTGGTGAGGCCACACCTGGAGTATTGTGTACAGTTTTGGTCTCCTAACCTGAGGAAGGACATTCTTGCTATTGAGGGAGTGCAGCGAAGGTTCACCAGACTGATTCCCGGGATGGCGGGACTGACCTATCAAGAAAGACTGGATCAACTAGGCTTGTATTCACTGGAGTTCAGAAGAATGAGAGGGGACCTCATAGAAACGTTTAAGATTCTGATGGGTTCAGACAGGTTAGATGCAGTAAGAATGTTCCCAATGTTGGGGAAGTCCAGAACCAGGGGACACAGTCTAAGGATAAGGGGTAAGCCATTTAGGACCGAGATGAGGAGAAGCTTCTTCACCCAGAGAGTGGTGAACCTGTGGAATTCTCTACCACAGAAAGTTGTTGAGGCCAATTCACTAAATATATTCAAAAAGGAGTTAGATGAAGTCCTTACTACTCGGGGGATCAAGGGGTATGGCGAGAAAGCAGGAATGGGGTACTGAAGTTGCATGTTCAGCCATGAACTCATTGAATGGCGGTGCAGGCTAGAAGGGCCGAATGGCCTACTCCTGCACCTATTTTCTATGTTTCTATGTAACAGCGTGAGGGACTTCAGTCCTGTGTCTGGACTAGGGAACCTGGAATTGCTCTCCTAAGAGCAGAAAAAGTTGAGGGGAAATTTAATAGACGTATTCATAATCATGAAGGGTTTTAAAAGAATAATTGAGGAGAAACTGTTTCCACTGGCGGGTGGGTTGATGACCAGAGGACACAGATTTAGGATAATTGGCAGAAGAACCAGAGGGGAGGGGAGGAGAATTTGTTTACGCAGTGAGTTGTTACGACCTAGAATGCACTGCCTGAAAGGGTGTGGAAGCATATTCAATAAGTAACTTTCTAAAGGAATTGGACATATATTTGAAAAGAAACAAATTGCAAGGCTATGGGGAAACAGCGAGGGAATGGGACTAATTGGATAGCTCTTTTAAAGATCTAACACTGGCATGATGGGTGAAATGGCCTCCTTCTGTGCTGTAAGACTCTCTCTATGGAGATGTATATTTATGAGGGAATTACATGTGACGATGAGATGGAGGAAGCAGATGGTTTTTAAAATCTTTTCATACGTGATGTTAAAATGCAAGTCATAATCCTTTTTGCAGACTACTGTTAAAACCTTTCAATTATGCATTAAGTATATATATGTATTGAAGTACATTTTATCGTTTTATGTCAGTTCGATTTTATTTCTTTGAATTCCAGGAGGATAGTGATACTTGAATGCCCAGTGCACAGAAATCACTAATTGGTTCATTTTGAATTTATAAAGTTGGCCTCAGGCCAACAAAGTGAATTATAGTAGTTGTCTAGGAAAAGTGGATATCTTCCAACTGATGCAGGCAGGTGAATTTTCTTCTGTCTCTTGCAGTGTAGATGCAGTTTAATGTAATCCACACTGTGCTCCTGTGGTATCAGTTATAATGAACAGTTTCTGTTGCAGTAAAAAGAGAAGAACACCATTTTAGATGCTGACTGGTCACGTAGACTTCAAATTAGAATTATTTTTTTTGGTTGCTGATGATGAACAAATCGATAATTTTTCAGAGGATTGGCAAAAAGCACCGTTGGGTAAAATACCCAGATGAGTCCCAATGTCCCAATGTAACAGAACTGACTGTATACTGCAAGAGTGGCTGCTTGCAAGTCGTATATAAATCGTGCAAAACCTCAATGCTCCCTTGTGATATTTTGCTGGCTCTATTGCTAAGTGACTCGGGTACAATTTTGTAAGGAAGAAACAAATCTGGGATTCTTTCATCTCGATTCATTGCGGCAGGATGGGGTGTGTGAGCTGCGTGAGATGTGTAATTCATTATGCAGTCAGCTCACATTTAGTTTTTAAGGTGCCTGACATTGTCGAGGCTTTTGTAGAGTATGGGCTAGAAATTGGCCAAAATTGCGGCCGTTTTAACGTCATTTTTTGGCGTTAAAAGTGTTATTTTGTCATCAAAAAAATTTAACGACATTTTCCGATATTGGCCAGGTGTTTTAACGCCGGTGTTAAAAAATATCAACCGCCTTCTATCGAGACCGTTTTTGTGATGTCACTCTGCGTCAAATACTCCAATATCGCTGTTTTTGGAAAATTGGCCAATAATGCCATTCTTAAATACGGCCAAAAATACCGCCCAAAAAATGCAGGTCTTACCGGGTCAAATTCATGACAAACTCGGCGCTAACGGGGCCATCTTGAAAAACGGAGCTACAGTTCAGTGAATGAAAGCAATTGCAGGGAAGGCTGCATTTTACACTTTGAGGTTTTTGTGAGTTTATATTTTGTTTTTAAGGACATTTAAGGACATTGAAAAGAATGGGGCCTATGCTATCGCTGCCAATATTGCTGGCTGCTTTTTCTATGGAGCAGAGACTTGGAAGAAGGCTTATTCGACAGTATTATGAGCATTATCAAAGAGCTCGCAGACTTATGGGGAGGAGGCCTTACCCCCAACGAGTTTTCAGGGAACAGCGCTCATACCTCCACCTGTCTGAGGCACAGTGCGTTAGAAGGCTGCGCTTTCGAAAAGAGGTGGTCACAGAGATATGCCATCTCATAAAGGCAGACATACAGCCTACCAGCGGCAACAGGACTGCACTGCCCGTCGAGCTGAAGATGACTGTGGCACTTGCCTTCTATGCCTCCGTCTCCTTTCAGGCATCAGTCATATGCTCCATCTCGAAGTTTGCTGCACATCACTGCATTCGCCAGGTGACTACTGCACTGTTTGCATGCAGGAAAGACTTAATCAACTTACCAATGACCCGGGTGGCACAGAATGAGAGAGCTATCGGCTTTGCACGAATTGCTGGCTTCTTGAAGGTACAGGCTGCCACTGATTGTACGCACATCGCCCTGCGAGCACCTTTTCAAGATCCAGAGGTTTACCAAAACGGAAAGGGATTCCACTCGCTCAACGTACAGATAGTGTGCGACCACACTCAGCGCATCACGGCAGTAAATGCACAATTTCCAGGGAGCATCCATGATGCTTTCATCTTGCGTGAGAGCACTGTCTCACAGCTGTTTGAGGGTCAGCCAGAAGGCCAGAGCTGGATGTTAGGGGACAAAGGTTATGGCTCGCCACCTGGCTCATGACCCCCCCCCCCCCTCCAAAACCCTCAGACATAAGCTGAGCATTGCTACGATAACCGCCATATAGCCACACGCAACATCGTCGAGAAGACAATTGGAGTGCTGAAGCAGCGCTTCCGATGCCTAGACCACTCTGGAGGCTGACTGCAATACTCCCCTGAGCAGGTCGGTGAATTCACTGGGGTGTGCTGCATGCTACACAACTTAGCCATCATGAGGGGACAGGATTTGCCACTGGGGATTGCAGAACCACCTCAGGAGAGAGGGGGGGAGGAGGAGGATGTGGATGAGGAACCCGTGCCACCACCACCCGCAGGACGAGGGGGGAGGAGGCCTCGTGCAGCTTTCCCCACTGCAAGGGCCTTGCATCAGCAGCTGATAATTCAACGCTTTACATGAAGGCTGAACGGCACGTTTCATCATTGACTGCCCACTCTATCCCACCATGTTGACTACTTCCCCCTATTATTCTGTGAATGAGACACCTGCACAAGTTTGGTGTAGGTGAAAAATAATTTGAAATTTATGAAACATTTGTACAGCTGTACTTTAATGCAACTTTCTAGATGTTCATTTTGTAACTTTAATAACTTTTAATATAAAATTTTTCAATTGTAAACCTCACTTAAATAACAACAAACCAACCAACAAAAGAACAACAAAAGAGCAGCAAAACAACAACAACCCCTGCAGCAAACCTCCTTCAGTTGCAGCCACCTTGCCCCTACCCCCACGCCGACCCCTGCCCCCGGTGGTCTCAAGATGTTTTTTAGCAGCACAGCCAGGGTGTTGCTCTTGCTGGAGGACAGACGTAGGAGACGCCAATGGAAGCCCTGGAGAAGCTGGGGCTGCGGAAGGCCCGGCTTCTGAGCGTTGAGACTGCTGTTCAGCCTCACTGCTCACTGGTTTGGTCGGTCTGGGTGTCACGACTCTGGGGACTGGAGTGCCCTGATTCGAGACCGTCAACTGTCGCTGGGCCTTGACCGCCTGGGTGTTCTCGCGCACTGCAGCTACTAGCTCTGAAAAACCCTCTCTAATGTCTGCAGATAGCGCGGTAATGTTTCCCGAGATCCCACCCATGACCTCGAGGAGCTGTTTGCTGAGCTGGATACTCTCCCCAGACATTCCCACCAAATCAATTTCCCTGTTTGTCTGCATTTCAGCAGAGCGGCCTTGCCGACTCAGCCTCAGCACAGACGGCAGACTGCTCTGTCCCTGGGTGTGCTTTGCTGCAACCCACTGGGACCCGGGACCTCGAATGCTGGATAACTACGGGATGTAACGGTGTCCTCTTCTGAGGGACTGCTGGCTGCCAATGGAGCCCTTTGTGCTTGCGTGGCCTCCCCAACACCCACCAACACCACCCCTGCCCCCCCCCCCCCCCATGTGAATTTCTTCTTCCTCCTCCTGTGGAGACTCCTCAGCAGGGCTGAGGTCGGTGTCCTCGACTACGGCATCCGTCGAGCTGAGGGCTTCCTCTGCCATCTCTGATCAGTCGGAATCCACATCAGCAAAATAGAAAACAACAGACGACTGGTTAGCAGCAGGGGAGGGGGCAGGGTGACATCAGTAGGCTCACATAGCACAGGCTCATTTGAACGACCACCACTACTGCATTGTATGTCGACGACTGACAGCACATTGCATTAACTGAATTCTAGCCCGATCACAGTACAGTACATTGCATAAACCGAAGCCTAGCTCACAGACAGTACTTAACATTGAGCCAACCCAGACCATGGATTTTACAGGACTTACCCTCGCTCTCCAACATGGGCTCAGCATCCGCATGGGTAGTCGATCTCTGCGACGCACCCATTTGACCTGCCACACGACTTTCAAGGTGGGTGAGTGGGACCAGTGTTGTTGGACCGCCGCGTTTTACACAGCTGTCGGCAGGTGTGTGACAGCTTTCCCTGCAAAGATGGCAATAGAAATTTTTAACAGAAGGGTTTAATGGCCCTGGTGCTTTACATGCACGTTGTTCATCACAAGAACATTGAAGTGCAGAAACATCTTTTAATATGTCAAAAAGCAGTCTTTATAATGTGTGACGATCAGAAGCCTAGCGATACCAGCACCTGTCACATTTACAATGTAAGTAATTGGAGTGCATAAATATAAATTATTACTTACTCTGACTACCCTGAAATGGTCATGCCACCTCTTCCTGCACTGGAGATAGGTCCTCTTGATGGAGTCCACTGTGGAAACCTGTTCTGCCCATTCTGCCAGCCTATCTATGTCCTGTTGCAGTCGATGTCTGCCCTTGCTGATAGGCTCCCGAGGTATGGAAAATGGTCCACGTTGTCCAAGGCCGCACCGTCGATTTTGACGACCGGGGAGCGCAGTGCTTAGTGGCGGGGTCAGGTTGGTAAAGGACCCTTGTCTTACGGATGTTTAGTGTAAGGCCTATGATTTTGTATGCCTCGGTGAAAATGTTGACAATGGCTTGGAGTATAGCCTCTGAATGTGCACCGATGCAAGTGTTGTCCGCGTACTGTAGTTCGATGACAGAGGATGGGACGACCTAGGATCTAGCCTGGAGGCGACGAAGGTTGAACAGGTTCCCACTGGTTCTATAGTTTAGTTCCACTCCAGCAGGGAACTTGTTGAGAGTGAGATGGAACATTGCAGCAAGGAATATCAAGAAGAGTGTTGGTGCAATGACGCAGTCCTGCTTGACCCCGGTCCGGACGTGGATTGGGTCTGTGGTGGATCCGTTGGTCAGCAAGGGCAGACATCGACGATGAGTTTCAACACCGCCTCCAGTGTGCCAGCGCAGCCTTCGGTCACCTGAGGAAGAGAGTGTTCGAAGACCAGGCCCTCAAATCTGGCACCAAGCTTATGGTCTACAGGGCAGTAGTGATACCCGCCCTCCTATATAGCTCAGAGATGTGGACTATATACAGTAGACATCTCAAAGCGCTGGAGAAGTACCACCAGTGCTGCCTCTGTAAGGTCCTGCAAATTCACTGGGAGGATAGACGCACTAACGTCAGTGATCTCACTCAGGCCAACATCCCCAGCATCGAAGCACTGACCACACTCGACCAGCTCAGTTGGGTGGGCCACATCGTCCGCATGCCCAACACAAGACTCCCGAAGCAAGTGCTCTACTCAGAACTCCTACATGGCAAGCGAGCCCCAGGTGGGCAGAGGAAACGTTTCAAGGACACCCTCAAAGAATCCTTGATAAAATGCAACATCCCCACCAGCACCTGGGAATCCCTGGCCCGAGACCGCCCAAAGTGGAGGAAGAGCATCTGGGAGGGCGTTGAGCACCTTAAGTTTTGTTGCCGAGAGCATGCAGAGATCAAGCGTAGACAGCGAGACACCCCACCCACCCATTCCTTCAACCACTGTCTGCCCCACCTGTTAGAGACTGCAATTCCCTCATTGAACTGTACAGTCACCTGAGAATTCTTTTCAAGTGGAAACAAGACTTCCTCGATTTCAAGGGACTACCCTATGATGATGTTGCAGTTGATTGGTATCATCCTCACTGTTTGCCACACCTCCAAGTTTGGTATCACCAGCAAATTTTGAAATGTTACCATGTATTCCAATATCCAAGTCATTTAGATAGATCAAAAAAAGCAGTGGTCCTAGCACTGACTCCTGGGGAATACCACTGCCCACCATCCTCCAGTCTGAAAAACAACCATTTACCACGACTCACTGTTTGCTGTCCTTAAGCCAATTTCTTATCCATCATCATCATAGGCAGTCCCTCAGAATCGAGGAATTCTTGCTTCCACTCTTAAAATAAATCCTTAGGTGACTGAACAGTCAAATATGAGAGCCACAGTCCCTATCACAGGTGGGACAGATAGTCAGTGAGGGAAAGGGTGGGTGGGACAGATTTACCGCACGCTCTTTCCACTGCCCACACTTGATTTCTGCACGCTCTTGGCGATGAGACTCGAGGTACTCGGCACCCTCCCGGATGCACTTCCTCCACTTAGGGCGGTCTTTGGCCAGCGACTCCCAGGTGTCAGTGGGGATAGCTGACACTAACCTCCTATTCCATGAGCCTCAATTTTGTTAACTAACCTTTTATGTGACACTTTGTCAAATGCCTTCCTAAAATCCACATTGACAACATCCACTGCATTGCCTTCATCAACCCTCTGTTATTTCATCAAAAAATTCAATTTGATTAGTCAAACACGATCTGCCTTTTCTAAATCCGTGCTGGCTTTCCTTAATTAACTTAAATCTCCCCAAGTGCCAGTTAATTATTTCCCTGATTATTGTTTCTAAAACTTTACCCACCACTGATGTTAAACTGACCGGACTATAGTTACTAGGAATGCCCTTACATACTTTCTTGAACAAGGGTGTGACATTTGCCACTTTCCAATCCTCTGGCACCTACCCTGCATCTAGGGAAGATTGGAAGATTATGGCAAGCCCTTCCGCTATCTCCACCCCCACTTCCATTTGCAACCTGGGATGCAAGCCATCCGTCCAGGCGACTTATCCACTCTAAGCATTGCCAGCCTTTTCAGTACATCCTGCCCATCAATTTTCACTCTATCCATTACCTCTACCATCTCCGCTTCTACCGATATTTTGGCAGCATCCTCTTCCTTAGTAAACACCGATACAAAGTGCTCATTAAGTATTCTAGCCTTGCCCTGCGCATCTAAGCATATATTACCTTCTTTGTACCTAATAGCCCCCACTCGCCTCTTACTACCTGCCCACTATTTACATGCCGGTAGAAGATTTTTGGGTTGCCTTTTATGCTAACTGCATTCTATTCTCATATTCTCTCCTTGCCAGTCTTATCTTCCTCTTCACTTCCCCTCTCAACTTATTGCATTTGACCTGGTTCTCGCTTGAAGAATTCACCTGACATGCATCATACATTCTTGTTTTTTTGTTTCCTCATATTCCCTATCTCCCTCATCATCCAAGGATCCCTGGATGTGGCCCCCCTGCCTTTCCCTCTTGTTGGAATGTACCCAGCCTGTGCCTGAAACATAAAGGTCACCCATTGTTCTGTTACAGTTTTTCCTGTCAATCTTTGGTTCCATTTTGCCGGGGCTGGAGCCCCTCTCATCCCATTGCAGTTAGCTCTCTTACAATTTAGAAGTTCCACTTTCGATTGTTCCTTGTTCTTCTCCATTACTAATCTAAACCTTATGATGCGTTGATCACTCTTACTGAAGTGTTCTCCCACAGACATTACTGTCGTTTGTATTTTGACTGAAGAGTTTCCCACTTTTCAAACACAACATTAGTGCTGCATTTGATGCCTATTTCAGTATGAAGTTAAATGCTGCAGTATTTCTGTCCTGAAAGTTAAAGAAAGAAAAAAAGAAAGAAAGACTTGCATTTATATAGCGCCTTTCACGACTATCGGACGTCTCAAAACGCTTTACAACCAATGAAGTTTGGCACGGGCTCGATGGGCCAAATGGCCTCCTTCTGTGCCGTGATTTTTCTATGATTCTACGATAAGTACTTTTGGAGTGTAGTGGGAAATTCAGCAGCCACTTTGTGCACAGCAAGCTCCCACAAACAGCAATGTGATAATGACCACAAAAAAGGAGGGAGAGAGAAAACAGGGAATTATAGACCGGTCAGCCTGACATCGGTAGTGGGTAAAATGATGGAATCAATTATTAAGGATGTCATAGCAGTGCATTTGGAAAGAGGTGACATGATAGGTCCAAGTCAGCATGGATTTGTGAAAGGGAAATCATCCTTGACAAATCTTCTGGAATTTTTTGAGGATGTTTCCAGTAGAGTGGATAAGGGAGAACCAGTTGATGTGGTATATTTGGACTTTCAGAAGGCGTTCGACAAGGTCCCACACAAGAGATTGATGTGCAAAGTTAGAGCACATGGGATTGGGGGTAGTGTACTGACATGGATTGAGAACTGGTTGTCAGACAGGAAGCAAAGAGTAGGAGTAAATGGGTACTTTTCAGAATGGCAGGCAGTGACTAGTGGGGTACCGCAAGGTTCTGTGCTGGGGCCCCAGCTGTTTACACTGTACATTAATGATTTAGATGAGGGGATTAAATGTAGTATCTCCAAATTTGCGGATGACACTAAGTTGGGTGGCAGTGTGAGCTGCGAGGAGGATGCTGTGAGGCTGCAGAGCGACTTGGATAGGTTAGGTGAGTGGGCAAATGCATGGCAGATGAAGTATAATGTGGATAAATGTGAGGTTATCCACTTTGGTGGTAAAAACAGAGAGACAGACTATTATCTGAATGGTGACAGATTAGGAAAAGGGGAGGTGCAAAGAGACCTGGGTGTCATGGTACATCAGTCATTGAAGGTTGGCATGCAGGTGCAGCAGGCGGTTAAGAAAGCAAATGGCATGTTGGCCTTCATAGCAAGGGGATTTGAGTACAGGGGCAGGGAGGTGTTGCTACAGTTGTACAGGGCATTGGTGAGGCCACACCTGGAGTATTGTGTACAGTTTTGGTCTCCTAGCCTGAGGAAGGACATTCTTGCTATTGAGGGAGTGCAGCGAAGGTTCACCAGACTGATTCCCGGGATGGCGGGACTGACCTATCAAGAAAGACTGGATCAACTGGGCTTGTATTCACTGGAGTTCAGAAGAATGAGAGGGGACCTCATAGAAACATATAAAATTCTGACGGGGTTAGACAGGTTAGATGCAGGAAGAATGTTCCCAATGTTGGGGAAGTCCAGAACCAGGGGTCACAGTCTAAGGATAAGGGGTAAGCCATTTAGGACCGAGATGCGGAGGAACTTCTTCACCCAGAGAGTGGTGAACCTGTGGAATTCTCTACCACAGAAAGTTGTTGAGGCCAATTCACTAAATATATTCAAAAAGGAGTTAGATGAGGTCCTTACTGCTAGGGGGATCAAGGGGTATGGCGAGAAAGCAGGAATGGGGTACTGAAGTTGAATGTTCAGCCATGAACTCATTGAATGGCGGTGCAGGCTAGAAGGGCCGAATGGCCTACTCCTGCACCTATTTTCTATGTTTCTATGTTTCTATGTTTAATAATTGATTCCATCATTTTACCCACTACCGATGTCAGGCTGACCAGTCTATAATTCCCTGTTTTCTCTCTCCCTCCTTTTTTAAAAAGTGGGGTTACATTGGCTACCCTCCACTCGATAGGAACTGATACAGAGTCAATGGAATGTTGGAAAATGACTGTCAATGAATTCGCTATTTCCAAGGCCACCTCCTTAAGTACTCTGGGATGCAGTCCATCAGACCCTGGGGATTTATCGGCCTTCAATCCCATCAATTTCCCCAACACAATTTCCCGACTAATAAGGATTTCCCTCAGTTCCTCCTCCTTACTAGACCCTCTGACCCCTTTTATATCCGGAAGGTTGTTTGTGTCCTCCTTAGTGAATACCGAACCAAAGTACTTGTTCAATTGGTCCGCCATTTCTTTGTTCCCCGTTATGACTTCCCCTGACTCTGACTGCAGGGGACCTACATTTGTCTTTACTAACCTTTTTCTCTTTACATATCTATAGAAACTTTTGCAATCCATCTTAATGTTCCCTGCAAGCTTCCTCTCGTACTCTATTTTCCCTGCCCTAATCAAACCCTTTGTCCTCCTCTGCTGAGTTCTAAATTTCTCACAGTCCCCGGGTTCGCTGCTATTTCTGGCCAATTTGTATGCCGCTTCCTTGGCTTTAATACTATCCCTGATTTCCCTTGATAGCCACGGTTGAGCCACCTTCCCTTTTTTATTTTTACGCCAGACAGGAATGTGCAATTGTTGTAGTTCATCCATGCGGTCTCTAAATGTCTGCCATTGCCCATCCACAGTCAACCCCTCAAGTATCATTCGCCAATCTATCCTAGCCAATTCACGCCTCATACCTTCAAAGTTAGCCTTCTTTAAGTTCTGGACCATGGTCTCTGAATTAACTGTTTCATTCTCCATCCTAATGCAGAATTCCACCATATTATGGTCACTCTTCCCCAAGGGGCCTCGCACAACGAGATTGCTAATTAATCCTCTCTCATTACACAACACCCAGTCTAAGATGGCCTCCCCCCTAGTTGGTTCCTCGACATATTGGTCTAGAAAACCATCCCTTATGCACTCCAGGAAATCCTCCTCCACCGTATTGCTTCCAGTTTGGTTAGCCCAATCTATGTGCATATTAACGTCACCCATTATAACTGCTGCACCTTTATTGCATGCACCCATAATTTCCTGTTTGATGCCCTCCCCAACATCACTACTACTGTTTGGAGGTCTGTACACAACTCCCACTAACGTTTTTTTGCCCTTTGGTGTTCTGCAGCTCTACCCATATAGATTCCACATCATCCAAGCTAATGTCCTTCCTAACTATTGCATTAATCTCCTCCTTAACCAGCAATGCTACCCCACCTCCTTTTCCTTTTATTCTATCCTTCCTGAATGTTGAATACCCCTGGATGTTGAGTTCCCAGTCCTGATCATCCTGGAGCCACGTCTCTGTAATACCAATCACATCATATTTGTTAACATCTATTTGCACAGTTAATTCATCCACCTTATTACGGATACTCCTTCCATTAAGACACAAAGCCTTCAGGCTTATTTTTTTAACACCCTTTGTCCTTTTAGAATTTTGCTGTACAGTGGCCCTTTTTGTTCTTTACCTTGGGTTTCTCTGCCCTCCACTTTTCCTTATCTCCTTTACCATTCCGGTAAATCTCCACTGAGCCTTCTCCAAGGCCTTGACATTCCTTCATAAAAAGTGTGGTGCCCAGAATTAGACACAATACGCCAGCTGAGGCCTAACCAGTGATTTATACAGGTTTAGCATAACTTCCTTGTACCCTTTGCCTCTATTTATAAAGCTACTGATTTCATGTGCTTTTTTTTTTTAAAAACAGCCTTCTCAACTTGTCTTGCCCCATTCAAAAATGTGCAAGTGTGAATCTCCAGGTCTCTCTGTTCCTGCATACCCTTTAAAATTGTACCATTTGGTTTGTATTGCCTTTCCTCATTCTTCCTCCAAAAATGCATAATTTCACACCTTTCTGCATTAAAAGTCATTATGTGTCGACCCATTTCACCAGTCTGTCGATGTCAACCTGAAGCCATGTTGCTCTCCCCCTCACCATTTTATGACATTTCAGGTCATGAATATGCATCAAAAAGAGCAGTGGTCCTAATACCAACCCCTGTGGGACACCACTGTTTTCGTCCTGTTGTATATGTAAACTTGTATTTATTCTGTGCAGCCACCAGAAGTCTCATCCCCTGGAGTCCCAAGGGATCCCACAATCCCTTGGGAGCACAGGTATTTAAGGAGGCATCACAGGTTGGAGAGGCACTCTGGAGACCTGCAAAAAAGACTAAGGTCACACTTTACCTTGAGCTCACAGTGTTCAGTCTGACTCTTTCTCCATACAAAATACTTCCCTCGAGTTTGAAAAACAACTGTTCATCGCTTCTCTCTGCTTTGTCTTTCAGCTAATTTTCTATCCATGCTCCAACTGCCCCTTTCATCCCATGGGCTTCAATTTTGCTCACAAGTCTTGTATGTGGCACTTTGTCAAATGCCTTTTGAAAGTTCATATACACACCATCAACTGCATTACCTTCATCATCCCTCTCTGTTATTTAATCGAAGAACTCAACCAGATATGCTAGACACAACTTGCCTTTAAGAAATCTGAATTGGTTTCTTTTAACTAACCTATGTTTTTCCAAGTGAAAATTAATTTTGTCGTCGATTACTGTCGCTCGAAGTTTCCCCATCCTCGACATCAGGCTGACTAGCCTGTGATTATTGGATTTACACCTTTCCTTTCTTTTTGAACAGGGGTGCAATGTTTGCAAACCTCCAGTGCTCTGGCACCATTCGCATATCCAAGGATGATTGAAAGATTGTGGCCAGAGTCACTGCTCTTTCCGCCCTTACTTCCTTCAGCAACCTAGGCTGCAACCCATCCAGACCAGATGGCATAAGAACATAAGAACATAAGAACATAAGAATTAGGAACAGGAGTAGGCAATCTAGCCCCTCAAGCCTGCTCCGCCATTCAATAAGATCATGGCTGATCTGGTCGTGGACTCAGCTCCACTTACCCACCCCTCTCCCCGTAACCCTTAATTCCCTTATTGCTTAAAAATCTATCTATCTTTGACTTGAAAACATTCAATGAGCCAGCCTCAACTGCTTCCTTGGGCAGAGAATTCCACAGATTCACAACCCTCTGGGAGAAGAAATTCTTTCTCAACTCGGTTTTAAATTGGCTCCTCCGTATTTTGAGGCTGTGCCCCCTAGTTCTAGTCTCCCCCACCAATGGAAACAACCTCTCTGCCTCTATCTTGTCTATCCCTTTCATGATATTAAATGTTTCTATAAGATCACCACTCATCCTTCTGAACTCCAAGCAGTAAAGACCCAGTCTACTCAATCTATCATCATAAGTTAACTCCCTCATTTCTCGAATCAGCCTAGTGAATCGTCTCTGTACCCCCTCCAAAGCTAGTATATCCTTCCTTAAGTAAGGTGACCAAAACTGCACGCAGTACTCCAGGTGCGGCCTTACCAATACCTTATACAGTTGCAGCAACACCTCCCTGCTTTTGTACTCCATCCCTTTCGCAATGAAGGCCAACATTCCATTTGCCTTCCTGATTACCTGCTGCACCTGCAAACTAACCTTTTGGGATTCATGCACAAGGACCCCCAGGTCCCTCTGCACCACAGCATGTTGTAATTTCTCCCCATTCAAATAATATTCCCTTTTACTGTTTTTTTTCCCAAGGTGGATGACCTCACACTTTCCGACATTGTATTCCATCTGCCAAACCTTAGCCCATTCGCTTAACCTATCCAAATCTCCTTGTAGCCTCTCTGAGTCCTCTACACAACCCGCTTTCCCACTAATCTTAGTGTCATCTGCAAATTTTGTTGCACTACACTCTGTCCCCTCCTCTAGGTCATCTATGTATATTGTAAACAGTTGTGGTCCCAACACTGATCCCTGTGGCACACCACTAACCACCGATTTCCAACCGGAAAAGGACCCATTTATCCCAACTCTTTCTGTTCGCCAGCCAATTCTCTATCCATGCTAATACATTTCCTCTGACTCCGCGTACCTTTATCTTCTGCAGTAACCTTTTGTGTGGCACCTTATCGAATGCCTTTTGGAAATCTAAATACACCACATCCATCGGTACACCTCTATCCACCATGCTCGTTATATCCTCAAAGAATTCCAGTAAGTTAGTTAAACATGATTTCCCTTTCATGAATCCATGCTGCGTCTGCTTGATTGCACTATTCCTATCCAGATGTCCCGCTATTTCTTCCTTAATGATAGTTTCAAGCATTTTCCCCACTACAGATGTTAAACTAACCGGCCTATAGTTACCTGCCTCCTTTTTTAAACAGAGGCGTTACATTAGCTGCTCTCCAATCCGCTGGTACCTCCCCAGAGTCCAGAGAATTTTGGTAGATTATAACAAATGCATCTGCTATAACTTCCGCCATCTCTTTTAATACCCTGGGATGCATTTCATCAGAACCAGGGGACTTGTCTACCTTGAGTCCCATTAGCCTGTCCAGCACAACCCCCCTAGTGATAGTGGTTGTCTCAAGGTCCTCCCTTCCCACATTCCTATGACCAGCAATTTTTGGCATGGTTTTTGTGTCTTCCACTGTGAAGACGGAAGCAAAATAATTGTTTAAGGTCTCAGCCATTTCCACATTTCCCATTATTAAATCCCCCTTTTCATCTTCTAAGGGACCAACATTTACTTTAGTCACTCTTTTCCGTTTTATATATCTATAAAAGCTTTTACTATCTGTTTTTATGTTTTGCGCAAGTTTACCTTCGTAATCTATCTTCCCTTTCTTTATTTCTTTTTTAGTCATTCTTTGCTGTTGCTTAAAATCTTCCCAATCCTCTAGTTTCCCACTAACCTTGGTCACCTTATAAGCATTGGTCTTTGATTTGATACTTTCCTTTATTTCCTTGGTTATCCACGGCTGGTTATCTCTTCTCTTGCCGCCCTTCTTTTTCACTGGAATATATTTTTGTTGCGCATTATGAAAGAGCTCCTTAAAAGTCCTCCACTGTTCCTGAATTGTGCCACCGTTTAGTCCTTGTTTCCAGTCTACTTTAGCTAACTCTGCCCTCATCCCACTGTAGTCCCCTTTGTTTAAGCATAGTACTCTCGTTTCTGACACAACTTCCTCATCCTCAATCTGTATTACAAATTCAACCATATTGTGATCACTCATTCCGAGAGGATCTTTTACGAGGAGATCGTTTATTTTTCCTGTCTCGTTACACAGGACCAGATCCAAAATGGCTTGCTCCCTTGTAGGCTCTGTTACATACTGTTCTAAGAAACAATCCCGTATGCATTCTATGAATTCCTCCTCCAGGCTACCCCCTGCGGTTTGATTTGACCAATCGATATGTAGGTTAAAATCCCCCATGATTACTGCCGTTCCTTTTTCACATGCCTCCATTATTCCCTTGATTATTGCCCGCCCCACCATGAAGTTATTATTTGGGGGCCTATAAACTACGCCGACCAGTGACTTTTTCCCCTTACTATCTCTAATCTCCACCCACAATGATTCAACATTTTGTTCATTGGGGCCAATATCATCCCTCACAACTGCCCTGATATCATCCCTTATTAACAGAGCTACCCCACCTCACTTCCCTTCCTGCCTATCTTTCCGAATCGTCAGATACCCCTGTACGTTTAATTCCCAGTCCTGGCCACCTTGCAACCATGTCTCTGTAATGGCCACCAAATCATACCCATTTGTAATGATTTGTGCCGTCAACTCATTTACTTTATTTCGAATGCTGCGTGCATTTAGGTAGAGTGTTTTCATCCTAGTTTTTAAACCATGATTTTTAGTTTTGACCCCTCCTGCAGTCCTTTTATATTCAGTGGCCCTTTTTGTTTCTTGCCTTTGGTTTCTCTGCCCTCCACTTTTACTCATCTCTTTTCTGTCTTTTGTTTTTGTCTCCTTTTTGTTTCCCTCTGTCTCCCTGTATTGGTTCCCATCCCCCTGCCATATTAGTTTAACTCTCACCAACAGCATGAGCAAACACTCCCCCTAGGACATTGGTTCCGGTCCTGCCCAGGTGCAGACCGTCCGGTTTGTACTGGTCCCACCTCCCCCAGAACCTGTTCCAATGCCCCACGAATTTGAATCCCTCCCTGCTGCACCACTGCTCAAGCCACGTATTCATCTGTGCTATCCTGTGATTCCTACTCTGACTAGCACGTGACACTGGTAGCAATCCCGAGATTACTACTTTTGAAGTCCTACTTTTTAATTTAACTCCTAGCTCCTTAAATTCGTCTCGTAGGACCTTATCCCTTTTTTTTACCTATGTCGTTGGTACCAATGTGCACCATGACAACTGGCTGTTCTCCCTCCCTTTTCAGAATGTCCTGCACTCGCTCGGAGACATCCTTGACCCTTGCACCAGGGAGGCAACATACCATCCTGGACTCTCATCTGGCATTTCTGCGTTGAGCTTTTAAGTACTATCTCTTTAGCCAAATCTTATCCTATCCAATTTCTCTAGCTTCTCCACCTTTACTGTGATATTTGCAGCATCTTTTTCTCTTGTGAAGGCAGACGCAAAGTACTCATGCCCTCTGTCTCTACAAGAAGGCTTCCTTTTGGTCGCGCATCAGTCTCACCCTTCTTTCGACTATCCTTTTATGCTTTATAATGTTTATTAAAAAAACTTTTGGGTTCCCTTTTATGTTACCCATTAATCTTTTCTTATGTACTCTACGTCCCACTTATTTCCTTTTCCAGTTCTCCTCTGCACTCTGTATTTTGCTAGAGTTTCTATTGTATTAGAACCTGACATTTATTATAAGTCTCCATTTGCGGTATTATTTTAATCTCAATTTCTTTAGTCATTCAGGGAGTTCAAGTTCTGGATGCTCATCCTTGCTCCCTCATGGATATCTTTAATCTGGACCTGAACTATCCCCTCCTCGAAGGCCACGCGTTGCTCATTTTATGTTTTACCTTCCAATCTTTGTTTCCAATCCACCTGGGCTTGACCCCTTTTCAACTTAGTGAAATTAGCCCTCTTTCACTTGAGTATCTTCACTTTTGATGAGTACATATGAAATAGGAGCAGGAGTAGGTAACTCGGCCCTTCAAGCCTGCTCCGCCATTCAATATCATGGCTGATCTTCAACCTCAACTACATTTTCCTGCACTATCCCCATATCCTTTAATATCCAAAAATGTATCAATCTCTGTCTTGAATATACTCAATGACAAAGCTTCCCCAGCCCTATGGGGCAGAAAATCTCAAAGATTCACCACCCTCTAAGTGAAGAAATTTCTCCTCATCTCAGTACTAAATGGCCGACCCCTTATTTTGACACTGTGACCTCTGGTTCCAGACTTCCCAGCCAGGGGAAGTCTGCATCTACCCTGTCAAGCCCTGTAAGAATTTGATATGTTTCAATGGACCTGATGGCTTACATCCTAGGGTCTTAAAAGAAGTGGCTGCAGAGATAGTGGATGCATTGGTTGTAATCTACCAAAATTCCCTGGATTCTGGGACGCTCCCAGCGGATTGGAAAACTGCAAATGTAACGCCCCTATTTAAAAAAGGAAGCAGACAAAAACAGGAAATTATAGACCAGTTAGCCTAACATTTGTCGTTGGGAAAATGCTGAAGCCCATTATTAAGGAAGCAGTAGTGGGACATTTGGAAAAGCATAATTAAATCAAACAGAGTCAGCATAGTTTTATGAATGGGAAATTATGTTTGACAAATTTGCTGGAATTGTTTGAGGATGTAATAAGCAGGGTGGATAAGGGGGTACCAGAGGATGTGGTGTATTTGAATTTCCAGAAGGCATTCGATAAGGTGCCACATAAAAGGTTACTGCACAAGATAAAAGTTCACGGGTTTGGGGGATAATATATTAGCATGAAGCAAGGGTTGGCTAACTAACAGAAAACAGAGAATCGGGATAAATGGGTCATTTTCCGGTTGGCAAACAGTAACTAGTGAAGTGCCGCAGGGATCGGTGCTGGGTCCTCAACTATTTACAATCTGTATTAATGACTTGGATGAAGCGATCAAGTGTAATGTAACCAAGTTTGCTGATGATACAAAGATGGGTGGGAAAGCAAATTGTGAGGAGGATACAAAAATTCTGCAAAGGGATATAGGGCTAGAACCTCCACTTTTGTGCTTATCACCCAAAAATGGGCGTTATTTCCGGCATGGGCGGTAAAAAAAGGTTTCCAGATCGCCGACTTCTCACCCATTCTCAAAACACCGAGTTTACATTTTTGAAAATGGGCGTTACTGCAAGCAATATCAAATGGGTGATAGCGTAAAATTCTTTTGACCTTCTGCCGTAAAGTGTGGCCGTCCTTAGCAACAGCATGGCAACGCTCGATTCCCACGATTCTGGAGGTCAAGTGTCACCATGACATGCGCAAGAGGAGACAGAGGGGGAGCTCAGAGGGACTGAAGGCGTGTCTGGGTGTGGAGTGGCTGCTTTGGGAGGAAGGAGGGAGACCTTAGAGCTTCACAGCAAGTAGGCAAACAAAAAGTAGCTGTTACCAGTCACATATTTGACCGAATTTGCCCTATAATGGAGGGAGAGGAGGAGGCAACATAGCACGCTGTGGAGACTGACACTGGAGAGAGCAGCAAGGTGGGAGAGGAGCACATTGGAGGGCGCAAAAGTGCCAGGAGGTTCTCGGACGGGGCAAATGCCTCGCCCCCCTGCAGGAGGCCGAGTTACGCTGGGGTGATTTGACACAGGGAGGGCATGGGAATCCCATCCCAAAGGCCTACCAGAGGATATGGATCAAGATGGCAGAGGTGGTCTCATCGGCGACCAACAAGGTGCGTGAGGGCTAACAATGCCGCAAATGATGGAACGACCTTGTGAGATCCGCAAGAGTAAGTATTACATTGATTTACATGTAATTTGATTTGTAACAGTCATGAGTGACGATCAGCAGATGTGAGGTCTTGCACTTTTACCGGGAATGTTTTACTCAAAGCCTGCGGTCATGGTGTACGTCATTAGGTAAAGAATGATAATAATCATAATAATCATGATTACACCTGTCGGTTATGTGTTGTATCAGTCTCTGTGACAGTACCTAGCAATGATATCATGCAATGATCACATGCCATGTCGTCCTGTCACCTTTTACAGAAGAAGCTATCGACGATGTGGTCCATGCAGAGGCGAACGGGTGGGGGGGGGGGGGGCGCCACCAGTCCCCAGCGACATCAGAGATGGAGGAGCGAGTGCACGCACTCATGGGGAAGCACCCCCCGGACAGCCACAGACGCACCTGCAGACCTTGAAGTGATGTCACGTGAGTAAAGCTTACACCATTGCTTGATGTCAAGTCAATAGATGCCACACTAACTCATATCCGAACAATCATATATGATAGATGATTTCTAAAAGTGTCATAGACATAATGCTGGCCTAATGAAAATCATTGCAATGCACAATGTGTTGATGGTCATGACATGTGATGTCTGCGATGATTTTGAGAGCGGTGGTGCTTTTGTCGTGCATATGCTGTGTGTAGCGCTGGATTCATCTTGTCACCCTAGCACCCCCTTCTCCTCTCATTTGTGTCTTACAGCTCAGCCAGCAGCATGGCCCCAGGCAAGGCCACAGGGGCCAGAAGGTGGGGGCGCAGGGCAGGAATTGGCGGATGATCCTACTACATCTGGTGCTGAGGAGCTCCGATTCTCGCCCGTCAATCCACTGGGTCTGTTCTCGACGAATGAAAGCGCGGACTTTGAAGAATCTGCATCGCCACACTCCAGAAGCCATTCTACCCCAAGGTCATCTTGTGGTCCACCGGTCATTCCCGCCTCCACTCTGGAGGTACCGGTCCCAAGCACCTATCCACAGGGCACCCCATTTGTCCCCAGGATAGCACTGACCCCACGGAAGCCTCGTGGACATGGCCGGTCTGTTCCACGAGCGCGACATGACAGCGGAGAGATGGTACAGTTGTCCAGGAGGACTGTAGACATTGATGACCAGCTCATCGAAGCATTGGAGGGCATATCCCGACACTTGGCCACCATGACCAAGTACATTCCGCGCATTTTGGAGGCCCTGGATGCGATAGCCAGGAACTCTGCGGCCACAGGCCTCCCAGTGGTCCCCGAGCGCGGCACTCCACCCCTAGGTTCCGCACCATCACTGTGAATGACAGATGAGAGCAAGGACCACACTCCTGCTTTGCCTTTGTATTCTGTGTTGGTGGACACGTTGAACATGTGATTTATGTCAATGGTGGGAAAAGTGGGATGTGGGCGGGGGTTGGGAGTTATTGGCTGTGATACTTATGATTTCAGACCAATGTTGGTATTAAACTTTTGTTATTGAACATAACCTTGTTGCGCATTGTCTCAGGTAGCTGGACCGTTACACACTGGTCATTCCTTACCATGAAAGAGTTAAATACAACTTATCAATCACCGTAAACTTTAACTGGCAGCAAGGTGATGGGCACCATTGATGTCTGAGCTGCACACACACAGCAGTGTGTCAGCGTTGTCACTCACATCAGTGCTCTTTCAGGCAAATCTTTCCGATATAAGCTCCTGATGTAAGAGTGGGATTTAACAAATGCCAGCCACACCGCTGGCGTTCGTTCCGGTTAGTTCCACTTTTTGTGGGCGTTTTTTTAAGCGAGCGATAGTGTGGGCGATATGTGTTTGAGGTGATGAAATTGACGATCTCCATGGCCGCTAGTTTGGCTAAATATGCTCTTTACGACAAAAAACAGTGGCCAGGCGTTCATATTGAATCTCGGCGTTAATTCCGTGTGGAAAGTAACGCTGGGCGATATGATGGCCGTTGATTTCGTCCATTCTGCTGATTCCGTGCAAAAAAAGTGGGCGGGCGGTAGTATATTTACCCGGCGTTAAGCCCATTGGGAAAATAACGCTCGCCGATTAGTCTCCTAAAAAAGCGTGTCAGTTTCCATTTTTTGCCAAAATGGGCGATATATGGGCGTTATACGTCATTTCAGCAGTAAAATGAGCATTGTGGGCATTAAGCATGCAAAAAAAGGGAAGGTTCTAGCCCATAGACAGGCTAAGTGAGTGGGCAAAAATTTGGCAGATGGAATATAATGTGCAAAAATATGAGGTTATCCACTTTGGCAGAAAAAATAGAAAAGCAAATTATAATTTAAATGGAGAAAAATTGCAAAGTGCTGCAGTACAGAGGGACCTGGGGGTCCTTGTGCATGAAACACAAAAAGCGAGTATGCAGGTACAGCAAGTAATCAGGAAGGCAAATGAAATGTGGACCTGTATTGCAAGGGGGATAGAGTATAAAAGCAGAGAAATCCTGCTACAACTGTACAGGATATTGGTGAGGCCACACCTGGAGTACTGTGTACAGTTTTGGTCTCTATATTTAAGGAAGTATATATTTGCATTGGAGGCTGTTCAGAGAAGGTTCACTATGTTGATTCCGGAGATGAGGGGGGTTGACTTATGAAGATAGGTTGAGTAGGTTGGGCCTCTCCTCATTGGAGTTCAGAAGAATGAGAGGTGATCTTATTGAAACATATAGGATAATGAGGGGGCTCGACAAGGTGGATGCAGAGAGGATATTTCCACTCATAGGGGAAACTAATACTAGGGGACATAATCTCCGAATAAGGTGCCACCCAGTTAAAATTGAGATGAGGATGAATTTCTTCTCTCAGGGGCTTGTAAATCTATGGAATTCTCTGCCCCAGAGAGCTGTGGAGGCTGGGTCATTGAATATATTTAAGGCAGAGATAGACAGATTTTTGAGCGATAAGGGAATAAAGGGTTATGGGGAGCGGGCAGGGAAGTGGAGCTGAATCCATGATCAGATCAGCCATGATCTTATTGAATGGTGGAGCAGGCTCGAGGGGCCGGATGGCCTACTCCTGCTCCTATTTCTTATGTTCTTATGTTCTTATAGATCACCTCTCATTCTTCTAAACTCTAGAGAATATAGGCCTAGTCTACTCAATCTTTTCTCATTAGGACAATACCATGGCAGAGACATGAACAAATATTTTGTATCGATCTTCATGGTAGAAGACACTTAAAAACATCCCAATAATGGATAATCAAGGGGCTATAGGGAGGGAGGAACTTAAAACAATCACTATCACTAAAGAAAAAGTACTCAGTAAAGTAATGGGACTAAAGATGGATGTCCCCTGGACCTGATGGCTTGCATTCTAGGGTCGTAAAAGAAATGGCTGCAGAGATAATGTTTGCATAGATGCATTGGTTGTAATCTACCAAAATTCCCTGGATTCTGGAGAGGTCCCAGTGGATTGGAAAACCGCAAATGTAACGCCCCTATTGAAGAAAGGAGGGAGACAGAAAGCAGGAAAATGTGTGAGAGCCCCAATCTTTGTTTTTTTTGCTCTCTGCAACATGTTTAAAAAGTCAGAATAAAAGCAGCTTCCCATTTCCTGCTGCCCTGTCTGTGAGAATTTTGCAATGTGATTGGCTGCTTCGATAGCTTGTTGATGTCACAGCAGATCACACTCGGGGATTCATACTACACTGCACTGAAATCCCTTACGCGTTGAAAAAGGCAACCTTCTTGTCACAGAAAATGCGAGATTGCGAGATCTCTGTGGGCAGCGGCAA
The DNA here is from genome assembly GCF_044704955.1 of Pristiophorus japonicus. Classification (NCBI taxonomy): domain Eukaryota; kingdom Metazoa; phylum Chordata; class Chondrichthyes; family Pristiophoridae; genus Pristiophorus; species Pristiophorus japonicus. The sequence continues at coordinate 111,719,377 of NC_091992.1, forward strand.
ACACCTTTGCTTCGCCACCCACCGGAAATTCCCGGCCATTAAAATTAGGTTATTTTCACAACAATCCCCAAAAAAATCTAAATCAGAATCCTGGGTGTGAGTCAAGTAAAGAAAGGAAAATATTGAGCAAAGGAAGGAAATCATCGTGGGTCACTGCTACACAGTGCCTAACAACTAGGCGGAGGCCTGGGATCAAGTGGATAGCTGAATTGGAAATGCGTCTGTGACATGGGAGCTGAAGGATGGTATAATCAAAGGCTGAAGAGCATGTTACTCACTCACACTCTCAGCCAGAGAAGAGCCATAGCCTGAGATGATCCAAAGAAGAAAGAATCTGGAAGGTAACCTACCCCCTCAAATCCCCTGGGAGGACCGATGCACCAACGTTAGTGTCCTCGATCAGGCCAACATCCCCAGCATCGAAGCACTGACCACACTCAACCAGCTCCATTGGACGGGCCACATTGTCTGCATGCCTGACACAAGACTCCCAAAGCAAGCGCTCTACTCAGAGCTCCTACAAAGTGCCACATAATAGGCTTGCCAGCAAAGTTGAAGACCATGGAATAAAGGGGACAGTAGCAGCATGGATATGGAATTGGCTAAGTGACCGGGAGTAGTGGGGAACGGTAATTTTTCAGACTGGAGGAAGGTATACAGTGGTGTTCCCCAGGGGTTGGTTCTAGAACCACTGCTTTTCGTGATGTATATAAATGACTTGGACTTGGGTGTACAGGGCACAATTTCAAAACTTGCAGATGACACAAAATTTGAAAGTATAGTGATCAGTGAGGAGGAGCGTGATAGATTTCAGGAAGACATAGACAGGCTGGTGAAATGGGCAGACACGTGGCAGATGAAGTTTAATACAGAAAAGTGTGAAGTGATACATTTTGGTAGAAAGAATGACGACAGGACATATAAACTAAATGGTACAATCCTAAAGGGGTGCACAAACAAAGAGACCTGGGGTGTATGTGTGCATAAATCGTTGAAGGTGGCAGGGCAGGTTGAGAATGCAGTTAAAAAGGCTTACCGGATCCGGGGCTTCATGAATAGAGGTATTATGGCAAGCAAGCCCCAGCTGGGCAGAGGAAACATTTCAAGGACACCCTCAAAGCCTCCTTGATAAAATGCACCACCACACTGACACTGGGATTCTCTGGCCAAAGACCGCCCTAAGTGGAGGAAGAGCATCCGGGAGGGCGCTGAGCACCTCGAGTCTCATCGCCGAGAGCATGCAGAAAACAAGCGCAGGCAGCGGAAGGAGCGTGCGGCAAACCAGACTCCCCACCCACCCTTTCCTTCAACCACTGTCTGTCCCACCTGTGACAGAGACTGTAATTCCCGTATCGGACTGTTCAGTCACCTGAGAACTCACTTTTGGAGTGGAAGCAAGTCTTCCTCGATTCCGAGGGACTGTCTATAAAGATGACCCTCAAAACATTTTGTTTAAAGTGTTTAAGGACCCTTCAAGGTAACACTTTAGGGCCATGTGCCAAAGGCCATTCCCATTGATCAATGCACTCAGGTCCTTATACTGGAGGTGATTTTCATCTTCACTGCCCAAGTGATGAGGATAAAAATTATACCACTGTGTTCATAGTTCAAGACTGGAATGCATTTCTAACAGTCATTGTGATAATGGGATTTATTAAGCACTGGCCTGTATCAAAAGAAGGTTTGTATTATCCTTTTTCCAATGACTTATCTGTGCAGTCATGAAACAGCGTCAGACATAAAAGGGACTTGGAAAATGGAAATATTTACAGAAGATCAAAAGGAGGGAAGGCTACGATCGTCTGACAACCAATTGTTCGGGTTTAAGTCAATGTAGCCAGAATTGTCGAAGTTAGCACCAAACATTGTTAAGGGCATGACCTTAAACAGTATTTCTGGAGTTATGGCACTTGCTTGCATTAAGAGTGTGGTTCAATACTATTCAGAACACTGATATCAAGGCCTTCCTAATAAGACTATTTATGATAATAACTGCAGTGGACCATTACAGAGATTGAAGATACTCAGAACTCATAGCCCCTGTTCAAGAGTCCCGAATCTAACTTGCAGCAGGTACTGTTCATCACCCTTGGCCTACACGTACAAACATTGCAATTTGCACAGAATCATAGAATCATAGAATGGTTACAGCACGGAACCCATTCGGCCATCGAATCCATGCTGACTCTCAGCTAGTCCTACTACCCTGCCCTTTCCTCAAAGCCTTGCAATTTTTTTTCCTTCAGATATTTATCCAACTCCCTTTTGAAAGATAAAATTGAGTCTGCTTCCACCACCCTTTTAGGCAGTGCATTCTGGATCTTAACCACTCGCTGCGTAAAAAAGCTTTTTCTTACGTCGCCTTTGTTTCTTTTGCCAATCATCTTAAATCTGGTTCTCGACCCTTCTGCCAATGGGAACAGTTTCTCTCTATTTAGCCTGTCCAGACCCCTCATAATTTTGAACACCTCTCTTAAATCTCCCCTCAATCTTCTCTGCACCAAAGAGAACAACCCCAGTTTCTCCAGTCTATCAACATAACTAAAGTTCCTCATTCCTGGAATCAATCTCATAAATCTTTTCTGCATCCTCTCTAAGGCCTTCACATCTTTGTAAAGTGTGGTACCCAGAATTGGACACAATACTACAGTTGGGGCCGAACCAGTGCTTTATATAGGTTCACCATAATACCTCTATTCATGAAGCCCCGGATCCGGTAAGCCTTTTTAACTGCATTCTCAACCTGCCCTGCCACCTTCAACGATTTATGCACACATACACCCCAGGTCTCTTTGTTTGTGCACCCCTTTAGGATTGTACCATTTAGTTTATATGTCCTGTCGTCATTCTTTCTACCAAAATGTATCACTTCACACTTTTCTGTATTAAACTTCATCTGCCACGTGTCTGCCCATTTCACCAGCCTGTCTATGTCTTCCTGAAGTCTATCACGCTCCTCCTCACTGATCACTATACTTCCAAGTTTTGTGTCATCTGCAAGTTTTGAAATTGTGCCCTGTACACCCAAGTCCAAGTCATTTATATACATCACGAAAAGCAGTGGTTCTAGAACCAACCCCTGGGGAACACCACTGTATACCTTCCTCCAGTCTGAAAAATTACCGTTCCCCACTACTCCCGGTCACTTAGCCAATTCCATATCCATGCTGCTACTGTCCCCTTTATTCCATGGTCTTCAACTTTGCTGGCAAGCCTATTATGTGGCACTTTGTCGAATGCATTTTGGAAATCCATGTACACTATGTCAATCGCATTACCCTCATCAACCCTCTCCGTTACCTCATCAAAAAACTTGATCAAGTTGGTAAAACACGATTTGCTTTTAACAAATCCGTGCTGGCTTTCCTTAATTAATCCACACCTATCCAAGTGACTGTTAATTTTCCTTGATTACTGTTTCTAAAACCTTCCCCACTGCTGAGATTAAACTGTCTGACCTGTAGTTGCTGGGTTTATCTTTATTACCTTTTTTGAACAATGGTGTAACATTTGCAATTCTCCAGTCCTCTCTCACCATCCCAGTTTCTATGGAGGATTGGAATATTATGGCCAGTACCTCTGCAATTTCCTCCCTAAATTCCCTCAGCATCTTAGGATGCATCCCATCTGCTCCTGGTGATTTATCTACTTTAAGTAAAGCCAGTCTTTCTAATACCTCCTCTTTATCAATTTTTATCCTATCAAGTGTCTCCACTACCTCCTCCTTCACTATGTCTAAAGCAGCATCCTCTTCCTTGGTGAAGACCAATGCAAAGTACTCATTTAATACCCCAATCATACCCTCTGTCTCCATGCATAGGTCTCCTTTTTGGTCCCTAATCGGCCCCACCCCTCCTCTTACTACCCTTTTACTATATATATGCCTATAGACTTTTGGATTACCTTTTATGTTGACTGCCATTCTATTCTCATACCCTCTTTTTGCCCCTCTTATTTTCTTTTTCCAGTTCTCCTCTGACATTTCTATATACAGCCTAATTCTCAGATGTATTCTGTCATACGTGCTCTTTTTCTGCTTCATCATATTCTCTATCTGTTTCGTCATCCAGAGAGTCCTGACTTTAGTTGCCCTGACTTTCCCCCCCTCATGGGAATGTACCTCAACTGTACCTGAACTATTTCCTCTTTAAAGGCAGTCCATTGTTCCAGTACAGTTTTGCCTGCCAATCTTTGATTCCAGTTTACCCGGGCCAGATCCATTCTGATCCTACAGAAATTAGCCTTCCCCCAGTTAAACATTTTTACTCTAGATTGCTCCCTGTCGTTTTCCATAGCTAATCTAAACCTTATGATACTATGATCACTGTTCCCTAAATGTTCCCCTCCTAACACTTGCCCCACTTGACCTACCTCATTCCCGAGAACCAGATCCAGAAATGCCTCCTCCCTCCTCGGGTCGGAAACATACTGATCAAGAAAGTTCTCCTGAACACACCAGAAATTCTTCCCCTTCTCTGCCCTTTACACGATTACAATCCCAGTCTATGTTAGGATAGTTGAAGTCCCCATTATCACTGCTCTATAGTGCTTGCACCCCTCTATAATTTCTCTGCAAATTTGCTCCTCCATATCTTTCACACTACTTGGTGATCTATAGAATGCATCTAGTAGTGCAATGGCACCTCTATTATTTCTTAACTCTAGCCATATAGATTCTGTCCTTGACTCCCTCCAGGACATCCTCCCTCTCCAGCACTGCAACATTCTCCTTAACCAAAACTGCCACACCACCTCCTATCTTTCCTTCCCTATATTTCCTGAACACCTTATAACCAGGAATATTTAACACCCAATCCTGCCCTTTTTTTGAGCCAGGTCACAGTTAATGCCACAACATCATATTCCCGTGTGACTATTTGTGCCTGCAGCTCACTTACCTTGTTTACTATGCTTTGTGCATTCACATACATACACTGTAAACCCATCTTAGACCATCCTGTATTCTCTCTTAGTTGGACTCCATCCAATACCTTACACTTCTTATGGTCAAGTTGCTCTATACTACTGTTATCACAACTCCATCAATTTTGTCTGACTAGGTCTCTTGGTATCTCACTAACTGTAGGCTGAGGATATCAAAACAATGGAACTCATGATATGCTTATAAGAACATAGTTTTATTAGCAGGAGGAAGCAGGAGAATAACTTCAGGGATTCCAGTATTTGAGAAAAATAGCCTATCAGAGAGAGAGAGAGAGAGAGAGAGTCAAGACCGAATGTAGTTCAGCTGAAGTGGGTTTAGAGTAGGGTGAGCGGATGTAATTCAATTCCAATTTTAAAGTCACACATTGTTATTATTTTTATGAACATTATTTATGTTTCAATAGCAAAACTATGGAAAACAGAGAAAGAGAGTCAATTGGAGCTCGAGAGAGTTTTATAGCACAGGCTGAGGAGCTGGACGATGGAATACTGAGGTGGGATGATGTAATTGCAGCTCGACAAGTTAGCATAGGCAGTTTTCATTATACAGTTGGACATAGGAATTTATAATGGAGACTTGACACAAAAGTGTGACAATAGGAAGCAAGGTTTCGTAGATTGTAAGAATTGTAAGAATTGTTTGCAGATGTAAGATTTTTAACAAATTATAGATAAGAGTCTGAGCTGTATACGGGAAATAAAACAGCAAAACTACCAAATCCATGCAGGTCCATTTCTGTCCCAATCTAAGCATTTTTTAAATGGTTACCTAATGTTTCCAGATTCTAAATGATAGTGAGAACGACAATGAAAGAATTACATGAGCTGATTGAATTTTTGAGACTCACTTGAACAAGTAAATATTTCACTCATTTCAGATTCTTATTTTGACATATTGTCACTGCGAGATGTGTGATCAAGAACTTGATGGAGCAGCTGCAATGTAGAGGCAGATTTATTTGAAAGGGCTTGGTAAATCTAAACTTTGTTTCCTTATTCCAAATGTATTTTAAACTCTTCTAATCATTTCCATAAGAAAAAAAGACTGTAGATATTGCTAATCTGAAACAAAAGTTGAAAATGCTGGAAACACTCAGTCAGTTAACAACTTTTCTGTTTTCTCCACAGATGCTGACTGACCTGCTATATGTCTCCAACATGGTTTTGTGGTCAGCAGCGACTGAACAGCACCAATTATTCATTACACTTGCACTTGCCCATAGGTTTTTTTTATGGGCTTTTGCACTGGAAGTTTCTCTCAGCCAGCCATCGACAAAGTGCAGCTCCCTCTACAGGGCACCTGGGACCTGTGTGAACAGGGAAAGCAACTGTGTGTCTCCTAAAGCAATCAGATTGAAGAATCGTTAATGAGCAGCGCAGAGTCTGAACCAGGAAGTGTCAGTTAGAATATTTAATTCAATGTCAAATCAGGTACAAAAAGCAAAATAAAGAAAAGGGAAGGAAAGATTGAATTAAGAGAGAGATGAAAAAGAAACAGAAGACAAAAAAGGTTTTTTAAAAATTGGCCCAGAAATTGCGGTCCGAGGCTTCCCGCGAGCGGACGCCTCCGACCTGAAAACTTTCTACAAATCTACCTGGTGGTCCGGGAGGTTCAGAGACTTATGGCCCTGGGCCTCTATGTGAAGGCTTGTGCAGAGACCCATGTATTCCAGGGACTTAAAAGCTTCATACGCGTCCCTGGGATTATGTGGGCCGGTCCCAATGAATGGGAATATCCCAAAAACACGCAAGCACTTCAAAATCAATTTTTTTTAAACTTCACATATTTAAAATTAATCAAAATGGAATTTAATTATTTGAAACAAAAATTAATTTTTTTGAAAAATAAATTAACATATTTTAAAGGGTCTAAAAATAAACTTACCTTATTTAACAGGAATTTAAATGTTTAAATTATTTAAAAAAATGTATTTTCCTGTCCTTTAAAAGTCTTGCACTGATAAAAGCAGTCAGTCGTAAGAATTTCAAGGTCATTCTCTGAGCAGAAGTTGGGCAAATAGCCCAACTCTCCACCCGCGGAGGCCTTTTACCTTCAGTCGTGGAAGTTGCACATCAATATCGCAAAATACGGCCCATTTTGTTTGTTTCATGCCCTCTACCCGGTTTGAAATCTCTAAACAACTCTCCATCTCCTGACTGCCAATGGTGGAATCCGTCACATTAATGTAACAGCCTGTGGCACAGAAATTTGCAATGACATTATGGCTTTAAAAAGGTGGCCAGAAGGACAAGTTTCACTATAACTGTTGCCAACTTTGAATCTTAGGAACATCAATATGACACATAGCAAGGGTTAGTTACAGAACAGCACAGCTTCAAAGCAGACTCCACTGATGGACAGCCTTTGCATACTGCTTTGATACATTTCTCTCCCATATTTCTGGCTGATTAATAGTGCCGCATACCCAGAATCTGGAATGCTATTAATCCCAATGTCACCTCCATACAGCAGGCTGCAGGATTGATTCAGCTCTCAGTGCAGCTTTTAGAATTTAATGTGTGGAGCACTACCGATTGCTTGGATGGTCATTACTGGTGTAATGTCAACAAGCAGCATTGCACACGTTGAGCCTGTTGCTTTAATGTGCCAGAAAACTATTAAAGCTTTGCATGTCACAGCTCTTGTGTGAAACAGGAAGATAATTGTAGTCCTTTAATTGAAGCTGGTATTTGTGGTCAATAAATTCACTCTGATTAAAATTGTTTTTCAAAATCTTACTAAACGGTTGAAGGATTCTGAATTTTGCATTTTTGCAAATAAAATTAGACCCTTTAGTCCACGCTGGTACTTAGGAAGTCACAAATATAACAAACTGTCCGCAATTATACCACATATTATTCCCTAACCACCGACTCCATCACTCTCCCTCGCATCTGTCTGAGGCTGAACCAGTCTATTCGCAATGTTGGTGTGAACTTTGACCCTGAAATGAGCTTCCAACCACATATCCGTGGCATAACTAAGACTAGTTATTTCCACCTCCGTAACACCCCCTGTTTCCGCCCCTGCCTCAGCTCATCTGCTGCTGAAACCTTCATCCATGCCTTTGTTGCATCTAGACTTGACTATTCCAACACACTCCTGGCTGGTCACCCATATTCTACCCTCTGTAACCTGCAGGTCATCCAAAACTCAGCTGCCCGTATCCTAACTCGCATCGTCCCATTCACCCCTTATCCTTGTGCTCACTGATCTACATTGGCTTCCCGTTAAGCAACACTTCAATTTTAAAATTCTAATCCTTGTTTTCAAATCTCTCCATGGTCTCACTCGCTCCCTATCTCTGTAATCTCCTCCAGCTCCATAACCCCCGGAGATAGCTGCGCTCCTCTAATTCTGGCCTCTTGAGCATCCCTTATTATAATCGCTCAACCATCGGTGGCCGTGCCTTCAGTTGCTTTGGCCCTAAGCTCTGGAACTCCCTCCTTAAACCGTTCCATCTCTCTACCTCTCGTTCCTTCTTTAAGGCGCTCCTTAAAACCGACCTCTTTGATCAAGCTTTTGGTCATCTGCCCTAATTTCTCCTAATGTGGCTCAGTGTAAAACGTTTTGTCTTATAATACTCCTGTGAAGTATCTTTGGATGTTTTACTGCATTAAAGGCACTACAGAAATACAAGTTGTTGTTGTTGTTATTCCATGCAATTGATTTTCTTGTAAATGATGCTAAAAGAAAATAGTGAAGAATTTGAGATCATGAAAACTAGAAAATGAGAATTTATTTTAATATTCCGAATACATTCAAGTATTTCCTCAAGTAATATTACATTTGTCAGACATGATTTGCCTTTTGAAAATCTGTACTTACTGCTCTCAATTAACTCATGTCTTTTGAATGATTATTATTTCTCTCAGGCTTACCCGTGAGTGATATTGGGCTGATTGGTCTTTCGTTGCCCAATTTATTCTTACTCCCTTCTCAGAGATGTCCTGCCATCCTCTGGCACAATTTCCATGTCGAAGGATGTTTGAAAGATTGTGGTCAGAGAGCCTTTGCCACTTTCTCTCCACCTCCCCTCAGCAATCTGGAACACATGCCATTCGGGCTCTCAGCCTGTCACCTCGAGTTCCAGCAACTTCATCAGTACCACTTCCTTATCTGGTTCCTCCACCTCCTCAGTGAAATGCTTTCAGATGATTTTGTTCCATGCTAAAGGCACTAATGCAGTTGATGTAACCCCACAGACGATTTTGATTTGTGACACTTTGTTGACCCATATTCTGTCAATTTAAACCAAAAATAATTTCTCCTGGGAGCATCTCTGCTCAGGAAGCAGATGGACAAACCTTTCCAGGCTGACTTCTACACTAACGCTGCTTCTTCTTAGCCAGTCTCCCAGAGTCGAGGATGACTTGCTTCCACACAAACATGAATTCTAAGGTGACTGATGAGACCAATGCGGGATCTACAGTCTCTTTCACAGGTGGGGCAGACGGTGGTTGGAGGGAGGGGTGGGTGGTGCACTTGGTTTGTTGTACGCTCCTTCCGCTGTTTGTACTTGGCTTCCGCGTGCTCCCGGCAAAGAGACTTGAGGTGTTCGCCGCCTTCTCGGATGCTTCTCCTCTACTTTGAGTGGTCTTGTGCCAGGAATTCCCAAGAGTTGGTGGGATGTTACATTTTTTCAAGGAGGCTTTGATGGTGTCCTCGAAGCATATTCTCTGCCCTCCTGGGGTTTACCTGCCGTGACGTAGTTTGTAGCAGAATGCTTGTTTCGGGAGTGTAGTATCGGACAAATGGGCAATGTGGCCGGTCCATCGGAGCTGATCGAGTGTGGTCAATGCCTCAATGCTGGGGATGTTGATCTCAGAGAGAACACTGATGTCTTCCGCTTTTCCTCAGGCAGCCAAAGGCTGCACTGGCACACTGAAGGCGGTGTTGGACTTCATCATCAATGTCTGTCCTTGCTGATACTTCGACATCACCCTGAGCGAGACACGGCCGGCAGGAGCAGGTCAGCTCAAGGAACAAGGTGGTGGATACACCTTCTTCTGGAAAGACAAACCAGAAGAAGAGCACCGTCTCCATAGGGTTGGCTTTGCCATTAAAAATGAGCTAGTTTTTGGCATCTGAGAGATTTCCCCTATGGAATAAACGAATGCCTCATGACTCTTTGGCTCACACTAACCGGGAACCAGAATGTTACGGTCATCAGTGCGGACGCCCCAACCCTGGAAGCTACGGAGGAGACTAAAAAGCAATTCTACTCCAGCCTTGAACAATGTCTGTCCCGAGTCCCAACGGGCAACAAGCTGATTCTCCTTAGTGACTTTAATGCCAGAGTTGGAAAGGACATAGACCTCTGGAGAGGGGTGATTGGCAGGGAAGGGGTAGGGAAAACCAACTCCAATGGTATCCTCCTCCTGACGAAATGCTTAGAACATGGTCTTGTCATTACCAACACATTGTTCCCTCAAAAAGACAAGTACAAGGCCTCCTGACAACACCCTCACTCCAGGCGCTGGCATCTGCTAGACTACATCATCATCCGAGCGATGGACCGCAAGGACGTCCACATCATTCGCGCCATGACAGGAGCGGACGACTGCTGGACTGACCACCACCTCCGTTATCGCCATCAACTGATGCTTATGGCAGAAGAAGATGGGTATACATTGTTGTGTTATGAAGTGGTTAATAGTGGGGTGCTTTGCAGCTGTACCTTGTAGAATAATTTTGCTGGAATGTGATGGGATGCATAAATGAGTAATCAAAACAGAAAATAACCAAAGAGACAAATACAGAGATTACTTAGCCAATAAGGATGGGGAAAATCGACACTCACTCACAAAGTAAACAATAATCATGACAGCACAAGAAACAAGTACATCACACATAAATACACAAAGCAGTGACAGAAGTTAATCAATATCATTCCATTTCAACACGTGCAAATTGGAAAGAGAGAGGAAAACGTCTTCTCAGAGCACTCAGTGCAACAGCAATATAATAGGAAGTCATATACGTCAGAGGCTGAAAAATATGGCTAATGACAGGATAACAAGTCTAGCCACTGCACTCAAGGACATCAAGAATGTCACAGCACCTCCAAGTACATTCTAAGAATAGATTGACCAATGAATGGTTTGTTCTAAACAGGGCTTATCCTTGACATTAATAAATGACTGGCAAGTGATGGCCCTGGAATCTAGACTCTGATCTGCGACTGGTACTCTGTTGAAGACTGGAACTAGCGCACTGCAGAAGTGCTCAGTTATTACCATAAGTTCTATGGTCTGCAACTTACATTCTCCCATCTAGCAACTGCCACTAAAGGTCACATTTGTGGGATATCTGTCCTCGTTGAGGTTGCCTTCAATAACATTTTGGGTTCGATAGGAAGGGAGCAAGAGATAAGAGATAGAGAGCAAGAAAGAGAGAGAAGAGAAAACAAAGTGAATGTTTTTTGTTTAAAGTAATATCACTTAGCCAAGCAAAAGTGGTGATCTTTTAGCTTGCGTATTCTGAATTTGTATTTTTGTTATTCATTCACAGAATGTGGGTGTCGCTGGCAAGGCCAGCATTTATTGCCCATTCCAACTGCCCTCGAGAAGGTGGTGGTGAGATGCCTTAAAACTGAGTGCCTTGTTGGCCATTTAAAAGTCAGCCAGTCTGGAGTGAAATATTGACTGATAAAGATGGCAGATTTCCTTCTCTAATGAGATTTGTTTACATGGTCACTAATACTAACTTTTTATTCTAGATTCATTTAATTAACTGAATTTAAATTCCCTAGCTGCCCATGGTGGGATTTGAACTAGTGGCTCCCGATCATTAATTCCAGGCCTCTGGATTGATAGTCCAGTAAGTTAACCATTATGCTACTGCTCTTTGCCCCAATTATCTTCTGGTTGAAGATGCATTTAACTTTCAGAACAGGATGTCGCACCAGGGATTGTACTGAACAGATACTAGTCTGATTTTGGTTTGTGAGATTTATGAATTAATATAATGTTTATACTATTGGATCTTAATTCAGAATCCTCCATTGAGTAATGCAGTTCAGCACAAAATGAAAGAGCCTTTCCAGAGAAAATCAGGGGGTACAAATTGTGTGAGTCCCACCCCCGCCCGTCTGAAGCGGAGGTTTTTACCGCAGCTGTGGTTCAGGTCGACTCTCACACGAAATTGCGCTCTTTGATTTTTTTGAAAATTTTGATCTGGAAGTCGGTCATAATGGAGGCGGTGACTACACCTGAGGGGCAAAAACACGGCGGGGACAGCAACTGAGGGGTGAAAGTTGGGGGCGGGTGTGGAGTCACCGCCGCGATGATGTCATCACGGCGCCAGGTTATCACGGCTCAAAGGGGAGAGCCTCCGCACCTTTAAAACTTCAGGCCACTGGGCCACCAGGGAGGGTTTCGGCCAGGCCAGTGGTCTGGCACCCAAGAAGGGATGCCAGGCTGCCTGTTGGTGGTCTGGCCAAACCCGGGGACCTGGCAGTCGGTCGACAAAAGCAAAACATGGCGGCAGCGGCAGTAGACCCTCCCCTTTAAGGGAAGCCGCACCACCATTGCAGAAGGACACAACCTCACTGGGCCACCGGGTGAAAGCTTGTTTTGGCACCGGGCGGGCTGAAGATTTTCAGAGGGGAATGTTGCCGTCAGGGGGTTAGATCAGCGGTGCACACGGTGATGACGCGCATACTACGGATCGGCAGCAGCGGCGCTGTGAGAGGGGGATCGGGGCACCACCGGGGAAAGTCGGGAGGGCAATTGGGCACGCAGTGCCATTTCGCCAAAAGTCGGAGGCCACTCCACTCGGTAGCATGGCCGCCGATTTGCAGTAACAGGCCTCAAAGAAAGGGCCAATTTTGGCCAACAGATCTTGTGTTAATACGCATGATTCTATCATCTAAAATTGGTTTAAAAAATTATTTTAACTGGATGTTACAGAATGCAATTAGTGATTTTGTGTCATTAATTATTATTCAGCTGTCAGTTGTAAATAAGACCAGTACAGTACTCAACTAAGATGTGACATTTGCTGCAACTAAACTTCTCTCTATCAGTGTGTAATAAAGCACTAAAGATTTAAAATGAGACTGTAATAAAAGTGCAGAAGAAATGCCAGAGCATTTTGCAATTTTTCATATGATCTGTGAATAAACTGAATTTCTGTAATGCTGCCTTTAAAAAGTGCAGGACTACAGTGAAAGAGTTTAGTACCCAGAATTTGGACCTGATGTGGCCCTTACGGCTAAAGGGATCAGGGGGTATGGAGAGAAGGCAGGAGTGAGGTACTGAAGTTGCATGATCAGCTATGATCATATTGAATGGTGGTGCAGGCTCAAAGGGCCGAATGGCCGGCTCCTGTACCTATTTTCCATGTTTCTATGTAATATGTTTATGCCTTATGAGTCACATTGATAAAAGAATTCAGTAATTATGATCTATAAGACACACGATGATTTTGCAGTTGAACAAAAACCAAAGTTCCGAGTACTATCAGCACATATTACATAGTCGTAGAAAACCATCCAAGAATCTTCATAAGAAAACTACAGGGTTATCCTTGCAGCCATTTATTCTTCCTTTATCAGTTTATTTTTGATATTATAGTCAAAAACGTCGTAAGATATAGATGGTAGGAATGAGTAAGACTCAGTCAGCCCATCTCAATGTTAAAGTCCTCAATGGTGGCATTTCATTTCATTTCCCTTCTACCAATCCCATTTTCTATGTAGAATTCAGCTATTTCCTGTTAGAATGCTTCAATGGAGACAGCATTCATTGAAGTGGGTAGCAGATTTGTTTTCCTACTCTACAAACTGACTGTGAGGAATGCACTTCGTCACTCTCAATTGGCCAACTGTTTCCCCAACATCATCATAGGCAGTCCCTCGGAATCGAGAAAGACTTGCTTCCACTCTAAAAGTGAGTTCTCAGGTGACTGTAGAGTCCAATACTGGAATTACAGTCTCTGTCACAGATGGGACAGACAGTGGTTGGAGGAAAGGGTGGGTGGGGAGTCTGGTTTGCCGCACGCTCTTTCCGCTGCCTGCGCTTGGCTTCTGCATGCTCTCGGCAACGAGACTCAAGGTGCTCAGTGCCCTCCCGGATGCTCTTCCTCCACCTAGGGCGGTCTTTGGCCAGGGATTCCCAGGTGTCAGTGGGGATGTTGCACTTTATCACAGAGGCTTTGATGGTGTCCTTGAAACGTTTCGTCTGCCCACCTGGGGCTCACTTGTCATGTAGGAGTTCCAAGTAGAGCGCTTGTTTTGGGAGTCTTGTGTCGGGCAGGCGAACAATATGGCCCGCCTAACAGAGCTGGTCGAGTGTGGTCAGTGCTTCGATGCCGGGGATGTTGGCCTGATCGAGAACACTGACGTTTTTTTCCCCAGCTTATAATCAAACCATCTCCCTGTTCCAAAGTTCTCCACATTCATCAAATCAATTCCTTGCATGATTTTAAAAACTTGGATTATGGACGCTCCTCCACCCCCCACATCGGAACAGAGGAGCATCCTCAGTTTTTCCTTGTACTTCAATTGTCTAAAGTAATGATCATCCATGTAACATTTGTAATTGCATGCTAGTCAGCCACAAATAGAGTGCAGAGCTCAATTGATGTGCCCTTCGTTGTGTGGTAATCTTGGGGGGATTTTTACCGTGGCGATGCGCTGGAAGCGGGAGGGGGCCGGAAGCGCGCGGTGAACCCGAAAGTAAGTGCTGCACTTCTGTCAGTGGCTTTTTAATCCAGCCATTACATTTGCATCAGACTTCTGGGTTTCCCGACCAATTAACCTGAGCGGGCGTTGTTGTGTATGCATGCCTGTTTACTGTGTGATGCCTGTAATACTGTATGCAACATTGAATGTACCCTTGTACTGTACACACCTTACCGGTACACTAGAGGGTGCTGTTGCTGGAGACCCAGGGGTTGCCTGCACACGACAGGTAACCCAGTATAAAAAGGAACACACAGCTTGTTGTCAGCACCCAGGAGCTGCTAATAAAGGACTGCAGGTCTGCACAGTTTAAGTATCATACCCTGCCTCGTGGAGTCATTACTAAAAGGTGCCTACATACACTATAACTGGCGACGGGAATACGGGATCACGAACTACACGCTCAACATGTCTAACCTCAGCAACTTCCAGCAATTTACAGAGGGGGAAGATTGGGATGCTTTTGTGGAAAGATTGGAACACTTCTTTATAGCCAACGACCTGGACGGGGACACACCGGCCACACCTACCGAACAAACACAGGGCCATCCTGCTTAGCAGTTGTGGGCCCACCATCTACGGGCTCGTCAGGGACTTACTAACCCCGGAGAAGACAACCACCAAGAGCTATGAGCAACTTGTAACAGTCATACAGGAACAACTAAAACCGAAAGAAAGCATCCTCACAGCCAGGCACCGGTTCTACACTTACCGGCGACCTGAGGGCCAAGAAATTGCCACGTATGCTGCACACTTAAGAAGACTAGCTGCACCGTGTGAGTTTGGTGACAACCATAATGAAGCACTAAGGGACATATTTGTCATCGGAATCGGCCACGAAAGTCTCCTACACAAATTGCTCTCGGCTGACATTACGGTCACCCTGCAGAAAGCAATTCAAGTGAGTCAGGCCTACATGGTTTCGGTCAGCAACTCCAGGTGAATACTGATTCAGGACTCTAAACCAGCGAGCGCAGTGCACCGCATGGACACTTCTAAAGGCAGAAATGCTGCCCCGAGTCCCGCAACCCTGAGTCTGCCACATGGGGCAAACCAGATGGCCCCGTGCTGGCGCTGTGGAGGAAACCACAGGGCCCACCAGTGCCGCTACAAAGACTATGCATGCAAAGGCTGCAAAGAAAAAGGGTACCTTCAGAGAATGTACAGAAAAGGCTGTACTCACTGTGTCTCTCATGAGTTGGCTAATCACCGGGGCTCCGACACAGATGTAGATGAAGCTGCTCTAACCCGGGGAGAAGAGTATAGAATCTTTACCTGCTCCAACGGAAGTTCTCCGTGGATGACGGAAGTGGACATCGACGGGGTCCCAGTCTCCATGGAGATTGACACAGGGGCGAGCCAGCCTGTGATGAGCCAAAAGAGCTTTGAAAAAATTTGGAGGAATCCTGCCACTCGACCAAAACTGTCTCCTGTCCAGGCAAAGCTGCTCACCTGCACCAAAGGTAAAATCCAAATCGAAGGCAGTGTAGGTGTCCAGGTCTCCCAAGACGGCGTGCTGCACAAACTCCCCCTGTGGATTGTAGCCGGCGACGGTCCCACGCTGCTGGGCAGGAATTGGATGAATCGGGTCCACATCAGGCGAAGTAGTGCTGTGGAAGAAAAGAGCACCACAGCCTGCCTATTGCAAGACCACAGAATGACTGCAGCACCACAAGCATGTGGAAGAAAAGAGCACCACAGCCTGCCTATAACAAGACCATAAATTGGCTGCAGCACCACAAGAACATAGAAGAAAAGAGCACCACAAAATGGCTGCAGCACACCAAGCAGCAGGCAGGAGACCTCCTCCATGCCATGAGTCAACATGGAGGAGCATCATGTGACATCGAACGGCCAATCGGATTTGAAAGCCCCCATTAAAGGAGACCGGTAACCAAAAAAATTTAATGGGGAAATTCCAACTATTTGAGTACACGGACTTTAAAGCTAAAGATGCAATTAAAGGGTGCAAGTATGGAAATGTATGCAATGTAACCATGAATTGTGATGCTGGTTTAACTAATGTGACTAATGAGATGAATGCAGGTGTCAGTAAGGTTAAGAACAAGTTTATTGTGCTTAACAATAATGATAGAGATTGTGAAATGCCAAATGTAACCATGTCTGATGAAACCAGGACATCCAAAAGTGATGCAAATGCTAGAATGTATAATGCAGGCTTGACTATGTGTGATCAGAGCCAAGGTGTCATGTATACCGGTAGGACACTGCCAAAGGACATTGGGTCCTACAGGGACCATGCTAATGCCAATGGAATCTCCCTGTGGGAGACCCCCAGGTTTAGC
The DNA here is from genome assembly GCF_044704955.1 of Pristiophorus japonicus. Classification (NCBI taxonomy): domain Eukaryota; kingdom Metazoa; phylum Chordata; class Chondrichthyes; family Pristiophoridae; genus Pristiophorus; species Pristiophorus japonicus. The sequence goes on from NC_091992.1 coordinate 111,736,316, forward strand.
AGGCTACCTGACCATGTAGCCTGGACCTTTGGAACAAATGTGATGCCCCTTGCAGGACACACACACACAGCCAGTGGGAGCAGACCCACTGCAGGGACAGTGGTCAATGGGCAGACCAGCCACCACCAATGGCAACCTGCACCAGATTAACCCTACAGCCCCTGGCCACCAGGGCCAACACCAGAAGCATGAGGCGAATACCCTCCAGCTTCCCTGGCAAACCCTGGGATGACCTGACCCTCATCCCAATTGGTGGACAAGGAGCCCACCCAGTCTTGTGGCTCTGCCCACCTACCCACATCACAGTGTATACACACCACCCACTGCCGCCGTGGCTACCTCCCCGAGGGATCCTACAACAGTGACACCCGACTTGGTTTGTGTGTGAGGGAGGGGAAATGTACGAGTCCAACCTCAAGCACAGGGGTCACACCTGGCGACCACACAACCCTCACCACAACCTCCCATAGCCCACCACTGATCACCTCCCCTGGTCATGACAACTAGGATATGAAAAATGCTCAGGGGGGAGTATTGTTGTGTATGCATGCCTGTTTACTGTGTGATGTCTGTAACACTGTATGCAACATTGAATGTACCCTTGTACTGTACACACCTTACTGGTACACTCGAGGGTGCTGTTGCTGGAGACCCAGGGGTTGCCTGCACACGGCAGGTAACCCAGTATAAAAAGGAACACACAGCTTGTTGTCAGCACTCAGGAGCTGCTAATAAAGGACTGCAGGTCTGCACAGTTAAAGCACCTTACCCTGCCTCGTGGAGTCATTACTAAAAGGTGCCTACATACACTACAAGCGCAATGACAACTCGCACAAGTGGATTTGAACAAACTATTTAAAGGGACACTGCGAAGATGGCAGTCGATGGACTGTGGGGGTGGGGAACCAGAGGAAGCAACTGTCGTTATGGAGCCCCAATGAGGCAAGTTTGCGTCTCCCTTCACAGATACCTTCTTGGACCTGATGCTGCGATCTGCAAGGGCCCGCAGGGAGATGGTCTTCCCTGCCAATGGAAGGGAGAAGCCTGCCACAGAGAGCAAGGTGGCATGTTCAGATGTGAGCAGCAGTAGGATGTTGCTGCGCTCCTGGATACAGGGCAGGAAGCAGTTTGATGACCTAATCGGGGCAGAAGAGCGAGAACAATGGCACATTCAACTACATCCTGCTGTGTATATCATGCCAACTCCCTCACTCTGCCTACTCCTGTACACCCCTTCTCACATCCACTTACCTTGCAGATGCACCTATCTCGCCCTGTCTGTGCAATTCTTCACATCCCCATCGGTGCGTCCACCACTGACACTCACCCTCATCTTGGGCTGATAAGTGGCAAGTAACATTTGCCCCACACAAATGCCAGGCAACGACCATTTCCAACAAGCCCCTTGACATTCAACGGCATAACCATCGCCGAATCCCCCACCATCAGCATCCTGGAGGTCAACATTGACCAGAAACTTAACTGGACCAGCCACATAAATACCGTGGCTACAAGAGCAGGTCAGAGGCTGGGTATTCTGTGGCGAGTGCCTCATATTCTGACTCCCCAAAGTGTCTCCACCATCTACAAGGCACAAGTCAGGTATATGATAGAATACTCTCCACTTGCCTGGATGAGTGCAGCTCCCACAACACTCAAGAAGCTCAAGATCATCCTGAACAAAGCAGCCTACTTGATTGACATCCCATCTACTACCTTCAACATTCATTACCTCCACCACCGGTGCACCGTGGCTGCAGTGTGTACCATCTACAAGATGCACTGCTTCTTCGACAGCTTCTCCCAAACCCGCGACCTGTACCAGCTAGAAGGGCACAGGCAGCAGACACATGGGAACACCATCACCTGCAAGTTACCCTCCAAGTTACACAGCATCCTGACTTGGAAATATATCAGCATTCCTTCATTGTCGCTGGGTCAAAATCCTGGTACTCCCTCCCTAACAGCACTGTGGGAGTACCTTTACCACTTGGACTGCAGAGGTTCAAGATGGCAGCTCACCACCACCTTCTCAAGTGCAATCAGGATGGGCAATAAATGCTGGCCTTGCCAGCGACGCCCACATCCAGGAACGAATAAAAAAAATCTTAATGCAATGTCACGCCTCTCCCTCATAGTCAAATGTTGTCCATCCATCCATTCAACACATGTCACTACTCTCATTTATAGGTCTCTTCTTTCCCTTCTTGCAGGAGGACAGAGCAGAGAACACCAGGGAGAGGCAGACAACTGGAAGCATTCCTCCAGCCATCTCAATGCTGAGAACTGCAGAGGAGGAAGTGCTGGAGATAAGCGGAGTTGGCAGCCAGTGAAATATGATCACGTGCATAATGTTCACTTAAAACATTTTTACCAGGACAGTTCGAATTCATGTCTTTAATCTCCCACAGGGCCATCAAGCAATCCGCAGGAGTTGGTGCAGGAGCATGACGATGACCCCTCAAAGGAGGTCAATCCCTCTGAGGGTGCACCATCACAGGACTCATGCAGACCATGCACCAGCTCAGATCTTCAAACTTTGATGGAACCGGTGTGAGAGATAGTTGGCTTTTCACCTGGTGTCTCACACATCACATGAGCAAGAGCAGACGGGGACAGCAGTGGAGAGTCTGCGTCGGAGGGTGCAGGATGCTCCAAGCTCTGCTCAGCTGGACACGAATGCTGAAACTCGGGGGCCGGCGACGAAGCAATATTTCTGGAGCAGCAGCGAAGAATGTGCAAGGTGTTGGCAGCTGTTCCAGCTCGCAGAGAGATTGGAGGAGTCCGTCTCAAGCATGAGTGGCGTGATGTCGCAGGCCTGTGCAATGATGTGTTCATCCATGGAAAGAGTGGCCACCTGCATGGACCATCAAACGCGGCAGTCAAAGGAGGCCCTCACCAATGGCTCTCACACTCAATGCCACCTTGAATAGGATTGATGAAACCCTAGCCTTGGCCATTCAGCACCCCACTGGTGTGCAGCAAAGTGCTCTCCAGCTCATTGCTAGCAGGGAAGTGCGGGTGGGCCATGAGAGGGAGGGTGGTGAAAGGGGACATGAAACTGGATTTGTAAAGCCCTGTCCCTGCAGTACAAAACTCACACGAGGCACATGCTGAAGTCAAGGTCACTCAGGACCTGCACCTTTATTACACAGCTCTCGAATGCCACACTTGCCTGAGACCTGTCCTTATATACCTGTCTGGGACAGGTATCCAGTGTCTCCTGCAAGTGCACCCATGGTGGTAAGGTATGCTTGTGGTTACAGGTCATCTCTAGTTACAGTCATGTATAGCATGGTAAGATACAGTTATGTACAGTAGTGTGAGATACATGACATCACCCTCCCCCAAGGTCTTATTGTCTTTATAGGTTCAGTCTCTCAGGTGGTCTACGCTCTCGCGTGGAGCGTCTTAGTTGTGGTTCAGTTGTTTGACTTGGTGCCTGTTTTTCTTTCGGTGTGAATGCTGGTATCTCGCCTGGGCTGTCTGTTTCGTTCAGTGTGATTGTTGGTGTCTCGCCTGGGCTGTCTGTTGGGGAGCGGGCGGGTAAGTGGAGATGAGTCCACGGCCAGATCAGCCATGATCTTTTTGAATGGCGGAGCAGGCTCGAGAGGCTAGATGGCCTACTCCTGTTCCTAATTCTTATGTTGTTATGTTCTTATAAGACACATCTTTTTACTAGGGATAACGTGGGGTCGCTGGTCGTCCAGGCTCTGATTTGGCGAGCCGTCATGGGCGAACCTGTGGACTCAAAGGCATTGATTGCCATGACTATCTCACAGTCCTGTTCGTCAGACCCTTCCGAGGTCGCCAGGGGTAGCCTGCTAAGCGCATCGGCACAGTTGTCTGTGACTGGTCTGTGCCTTATGGTGCAATCATAAGACGCCAGCATGAGGGCCCACCGTTGAATTCGCGCTGAGGCGTCAGAGCAGGGATCTGAGTAGCCTGTCTCTACCTCTGCTGAAGTCAAAGGGATTGCATGACATAGGAGTAGCAGAAAAAAAAAGAGAGTAAAGATTTGTAATAAAACAGAAAATGCTGCAATTACTCAGCAGGTCAGCCAATATCCGAGGAGAGAGAGAAATAGAGTTAACGTTTCAGGTCAATGACCTTTCATCAGTTCTGATTCAGCACTGCAACCTAGGAGAGAGAGACAGAGAGAGGGAGAGAGAGAGAGGCAGAGAGCGAGAGAGAGGCACAGAGAGAGAGAGAGAGGGGGAGAGAGAGGGAGAGGCAGGGAGAGGCAGAGAGAGGGAGAGAGAGAGAGAGACGCAGACACACACAGAAAAAAAAGAGAGATGCAAGATTAGGAGAAGTGAAGAGAGGAAGAGCGAGAGGCAAGGTGAGGAAAGCTTAACAGAGAGTGAGAAGAGAATACGGAGAAAGCAGAGAGAGGGGAGAGAGTGTGATGAGGGAGAGAGAAAGAGGAAAAAAAAAAGAGTGAGACAGACAGTAATCTGGATCAGTTCGGGTCAGTTAAAATTTCATATACACAGTAAAAAATTCTCAACCCCCCCCGCCCCACCCCCCCTCCCCCCCCCCCGGCCAGATTTCTAATAAAAAAATACCCAACAGTTTAGAAATAAGTCTAAATGTATTGGTGTAACACTACAGCAACTGAGGATAAATACGTGAATTCATCTATCGTCCCATCTTAAAACTGCATCATTCACATACTTATGCATCGCACATACCAGTTGACAAATGTTATATCCCAAAAATATTAATATACTCTAGAATATGAGATTCCTTAAGAGCCTCCCTAAAACCAACCTCTCACCAAGCTTTATGACACCACTCCTAATATTTCCTTTGATTCGGTGTCAATTTGTTATCTGATTTCACTCTGTGAAGGCCTTGGGATGTTTTCCTACATTAAAAAGGTGCTATATACATGTAAGTTGTTATTTCTCGAGAGCTGTTTAAATTCCTTGGACTTTGTGAGGGAGGAGAACACATTTTCTGTGCATTCCTGTGCCATCTAATGGACTGGAATAAAATTGCAAGTAATAAACTTTTTTGGCACAAACATAAACAGCATTTTTTTTCAAAGGGAGGAATTGATCTTCTTATTACTTCTCACATTTATAAATCATGTTACCACACAACTGTTTTTCCTAATACAAAAAGGCAGCATTCATAGAACACACTGAGAACATTTCGATTACTCACATACCAAGATTTTAATTTATCTAAGCAACACAAAGAATTATTCTGAGTGATCAAGCTGTGACCATTAATTTATACGTGTCAAGGACATAATTAATACCCTTGTTTATTTAAATAAACAGTTGGTGGTAGCCTACTTACAAAGCCAGTAAAGTTGTTAACCTATTTCCCTGGTGCCATGGTAGAACTCGAATCAAGGTCGCACTCCAGAACTGATGTACATAATCTAGCCTGACACTTCAGGGCAGTACTGCTGGAAGTGCTCAGTTTCAGATGAGACATTAAACTAAGATCCCATCTTCTTTTTCAGGTGAACGTAAAAGATCCAATGGCATAAGTAAATTTTAGTAAGTAAATTAATTTAAGGGCTAAGTCATGGCAGGAGAGCTCGGACCTGTGTCATACTCCTCCTGTGCTATGTAGGAAATCAGGGACACTTCCAGGGACACTATGTGTGTGGGAAGTGTGTCCAGCTGCAACTCCTGACAGACCGCATGACAGCACTGGAGCTGCGGACGGACTCACTCTGGAGCATGCGCGATGCAGAGAATGTTGTGGATAGCACATTTAGTGAGTTGGTCACACCGCAGGTAAGGGTTAGGACAGATAGTGAATGGGTGACCAATAGACAAGGCAAGAGCAGGAAGGTAGTGCAGGAGTCCCCTGCGGTCATCTCCCTCCAAAACAGATATACCGTTTTGGATACTGTTGGGGGAGATGACTTACCAGGAGAAGGCACCAGCAGCCAGGTTCATGGCACCATGGGTGGCTCTGCTGCACAGAAGGGCGGGAAAAAGAGTGGGAGAGCTACAGTTATAGGGGACTCTATTGTAAGGGGAATAGATAGGAGTTTCTGCGTCCGCAACCGAGACTCCAGGATGGTATGTTGCATCCCTGGTGCAAGGGTCAAGGATGTCTCGGAGCAGCTGCAGAGCATTCTGGAGAGGGAGGGTGAACAGCCAGTTGTCGTGGTACATGTAGGTACCAACAATATAGGTAAGAAGCGGGAAGAGGTCCTACAAACTGAATTTAGGGAGCTAGGGGTTAAATTAAAAAGTAGGACCTCAAAGGTAGTAATCTCTGGATTGCTACCAGTGCCACGTGCCAATCAGAGTAGAGGGAGCAGGATAGTTAGAATAAATACGTGGCTTGAGCAGTGGTGCATGAGGGAGGGATTAAAATTCCTGGGACATTGGAACCGTTCTGGGGGAAGTGGGACCTGTACAAAAGGGACGGTTTGCACTTGGGCAGGACTGGAACTGATGTCCTGGGGGTAACATTTGCTAATGCAGTTCGGAAGTGTTTAAACTAATATGACAGGGGGATGGGAACCTATGCAGCGAGACAGGGCGAAGTAATATGGAGTCTGAAACAGATGGTAGAAAGTTAAAAAGCAATAGTGGACGGCCGAGTAAACAAAGGCAAGAAACAAAAAGGGCCACACTACATCATAATTCTAAAAGGACAAAGGGTGTTAAAAAAACAAGCCTGAAGGCTTTGTGTCTTAATATAAGGAGTATTGGCAAAATAAGGTGGATGAATTAACTGTGCAAATAGATGTTAACAGATATGATGTGATTGGGATTACAAAGACGTGGCTCCAGGATGATCAGGGCTGGGAACTCAACATCCAGGGGTATTCAACATTCGGGAAGGATAGAATAAAAGGAAAAGGAGGTGGGGTAGCATTGCTGGTTAAAGAGGAGATTAATGCAATAGTTAGGAAGGACATTAGCTTGGATGATGTGGAATCTATATGAGTAGAGCTGCAGAACACCAAAGGGCAAAAAACATTAGTGGGAGTTGTGTACAGACCTCCAAACAGTAGTAGTGATGTTGGGGAGGGCATCAAACAGGAAATTAGGGGTGCATGCAATAAAGGTGCAGCAGTTATCATGGGTGACTTTAATATGCCTATAGATTGGGCTAACCAAACTGGAAGCAATACAGTGGAGGAGGATTTCCTGGAGTGCATAAGGGATGGTTTTCTAGACCAATATGTCGAGGAACCAACTAGGGGGGAGGCCATCTTAGACTGGGTGTTGTGTAATGAGAGAGGATTAATTAGCAATCTCGTTGAGCGAGGCCCCTTGGGGAAGAGTGACCATAATATGGTGGAATTCTACATTAGGATGGAGAATGAAACAGTTAATTCAGAGACCATGGTCCAGAACTTAAAGAAGGGTAACTTTGAAGGTATGAGGTGTGAATTGCCTCGGAAAGATTGGCAAATGATACTTAAGGGGTTGACAGTGGATGGGCAATGGCAGACATTTAGAGACCGCAGGGATGAACTACAACAATTGTACATCACTGTCTGGCGTAAAAATAAAAAAGGGAAGGTGGCTCAACCGTGGCTATCAAGGGAAATCAGGAATAGTATTAAAACCAAGGAAATGGCAAACAAATTGGCCAGAAATAGCAGCGAACCCGGGGACTGGGAGAAATTTAGAACTCAGCAGAGGAGGACAAAGGGTTTGATTAGGGCAGGGAAAATAGAGTATGAGAGGAAGCTTGCAGGGAACATTAAGACGGAATGCAAAAGCTTCTATAGATATGTAAAGAGAAAAAGGTTAGTAAAGACAAACGTAGGTCCCCTGCAGTCAAAATCAGGGGAAGTCATAATGGGGAACAAAGAAATGGCAGACCAATTGAACAAGTACTTTGGTTCGGTATTCACTAAGGAGGACACAAACAACCTTCCGGATATAAAAGGGGTCAGAGGGTCTAGTAAGAAGGAGGAACTGAGGGAAATCCTTATTAGTTGGGAAATTGTGTTGGGGAAATTGATGGGATTGAAGGCCGATAAATCCCCAGGGCCTGATGGACTGCATCCCAGAGTACTTAAGGAGGTGGCCTTGGAAATAGTGGATGCATTGACAGTCATTTTCCAACATTCCATAGTCTCTGGATCAGTTCCTATGGAGTGGAGGGTAGCCAATGTAACCCCACTTTTAAAAAAGGAGGGAGAGAGAAAACAGGGAATTACAGACCAGTCAGCCTGACATCGGTAGTGGGTAAAATGATGGAATCAATTATTAAGGATGTCATAGCAGTGCATTTGGAAAGAGGTGACATGATAGGTCCAAGTCAGCATGGATTTGTGAAAGGGAAATCATGCTTGACAAATCTTCTGGAATTTTTTGAGGATGTTTCCAGTAGAGTGGACAAGGGAGAACCAGTTGATGTGGTGTATTTGGACTTTCAGAAGACTTTCGACAAGGTCCCACACAAGAGATTAATGTGCAAAGTTAAAACACATGGGATTGGGGGTAGTGTGCTGACATGGATTGAGAACTGGTTGTCAGACAGGAAGCAAAGAGTAGGAGTAAATGGGTACTTTTCAGAATGGCAGGCAGTGACTAGTGGGGTACCGCAAGGTTCTGTGCTGGGGTACCAGCTGTTTACACTGTACATTAATGATTTAGACGAGGGTATTAAATGTAGTATCTCCAAATTTGCGGATGACACTAAGTTGGGTGGCAGTGTGAGCTGTGAGGAGGATGCTATGAGGCTGCAGGGTGACTTGGATAGGTTAGGTGAGTGGGAAAATGCGTGGCAGATGAAGTATAATGTGGATAAATGTGAGGTTATCCACTTTGGTGGTAAAAACAGAGAGACAGACTATTATCTGAATGGTGACAGATTAGGAAAAGGGGAGGTGCAATGAGACCTGGGTGTCATGGTACATCAGTCATTGAAGATTGGCATGCAGGTACAGCAGGCGGTTAAGAAAGCAAATGGCATGGGGATTTGAGTACAGGGGCAGGGAGGTGTTACTACAGTTGTACAGGGCCTTGGTGAGGCCACACCTGGAGTATTGTGTATAGTTTTGGTCTCCTAACTTGAAGAAGGACATTCTTGCTATTGAGGGAATGCAGCGAAGATTCACCAGACTGATTCCCGGGATGGCGGGACTGACATATCAAGAAAGACTGGATCAACTGGGCTTGTATTCACTGGAGTTCAGAAGAATGAGAGGGGATCTCATAGAAACGTTTAAAATTCTGACGGGTTTAAGACAGGTTAGATGCAGGAAGAATGTTCCCAATGTTGAGGAAGTCCAGAACCAGGGGTCACAGGCTAAGGATAAGGGGTAAGCCCTTTAGGATCTAGATGAGGAGAAACTTCTTCACCCAGAGAGTGATGAACCTGTGGAATTCTCTACCACAGGAAGTTGGTGAGGCCAATTCACTAAATATATTCAAAAAGGAGTTAGATGTAGTCCTTACTACTAGGGGAATCAAGGGGAATGGCGAGAAAACAGGAATGGGGTACTGAAGTTGCATGTTCAGCCATTGAATGGCGGTGCAGGCTCGAAAGGCCGAATGGTCTACTCCTGCACCTATTTTCTATGTTTCTGTTCAACGGAGAGCAGGGTTCCCCTGCTATCATAGCCAGCATTTATCCCACAACCAATGTCACCCAAAATAAAGAGTAGCTGTTCATTTTGCCAAAATAACACTGGCTATTACTTCAAAAATGCTATATAAATGCAAGTTTATTCTTTCTTGGCTGGATTTCTTCGACAGTACCTCCCAAACCCGTAACATCTGCCACCTAGAAGGACAAGGGCGGCTGGTGTATGGCAACACCACCAGCTCCAGGTTCCCCTCAAAGTCGCACACCATCCTGACTATATATCGCTTTTCCTTCATTGTCGCTGGGTAAATATCTTGGAACTCCCTCCCCAACAGCACTGTGGGAGTACCTTCACCACATGGACTGCAGCAGTTCAAGAAGGCGGCTCACCTTCTAAAGGGCAATTAGAGTTGGGCAATAAATGCTGGCCTTTCCAATGAAGCCTACATCCCATGATCAAATAAACAAAAATCCCACATCAGCCTTGTTATCCAAAGCTGTCTATCACACTTTAGATGATGTGATGTCAGATATTTTCGTGGACTTGTGTGTCAGTTTTGGGGGATCCACAATAGAGCTCTAGCCGAAAAAATAAAAGAAACCTTCATTTAATTTTTGTTCTGAAGATGTAGGGCCGAGAGAGGGTGGGGGAGGTGGGGGCGGAGTAAACTAACAGGCCCTGGTTGACAATGTTTTTGCTAATTTGCTCAAATAGTTTTCTGCAATCCATCTGCAAATGGTCACACTGTGGAAATCTATGTTTTAAAAAAGCTGAGTGATAGTTTATTAAATCAGGACCATAGTCAGCTCGCCCACTGTAAGCATCCCAAAACTAGGGCTAAAACGATTTGCCTTCCCAGTGAATGGAGTGATGGAATGGAGTTAAGGAAAATTAAAAAGAAAAATACAAGTCTGCGTTGATGGAAAAATGGATTAAAAATATTTTTAATATTTTGCTCATGTTAGATTTTTAATCAACACATATCACTGTCATTTTACTGTCAAGTATCTGATGTATTATTTTGTTAGCAACAGTGGTCTATGAAAAAAACAGAACAACCACAAACAAGAACAGTAGAACTCAGAAAATGTCTGTGTAATTTGGGGTGAGATGTGCAGAACATTATATTAAGAATAAGAATATCCATAAAACTACATTATAAGCACAATGAGATATCCAAACAACGGGCTTTGTATTTAGTAATTACAGCTTTATAAAGCTTCATGTCTATAAGTACATAGCAAACAAAAAGGAAACCAGTCATTTTAGCTGGGGCCAGTATTATGTATTGTCGTTTTTTTTTCCCATGCTCAGGATGTGGGCGTTGCTGGTAAGGCTAGCATTTAGTTATTTCTAGTTATCCTGAGCTGTGATACAACTAAGTGGCTTGCTAGGCCACTTTGGGTGGCAATTAAGAGACAACCACATTGGTGTGGGGCTGGAGTCACAGAGGCCAGACTGGAGGAGAACGACTAGTTTCCTTCCCGAAAAGATATTCGTGAATGAGTTCGCTTTTGACCATTTTCAAAGTTAAACGCTTACGTTTTATTTTAAAAATAACAGCCCCCTATCTTTTTACTCAATCGCATCACAATGTGCATTTTACCAGTACAATAAATTGAGGATAAGGACAATACTATTTTTAATTAGGAAAACTCTCTGCACTGATTGGTAATTTGTGACATCTCCTGTGAATGCTTTTAGCAGTGCTGGAGCAGTGGTGGACAAAATACAGCCCGCCAAGTCATTCTATCCGGCCCGCTGGATGGGACAGAAATAGAACACGAGCCGGAGCTCGGGCTGTACATTCGTCTATCCACTTTCACTTCTCATGGGTCAGAGACAAACCCAAACAGCAGCCAATGAAAAACCATAATTAATAATTCACAAAAGCGATTCTCCCTGGCCTGATCTTAAACGGATCCATTCCGTTATTCTGGGCCCCAATGGCGGACATCTGTACCCAGAATGCCCACCATCATCATCATAGGCAGTCCCTCGGAATCGAGGAAGACTTGCTTCCACTCTTAAAAAGTGAGTTCTTTGGTGGCTGAACAGTCCAATACGAGAGCCACAGACTGTCACAGGTGGGACAGACATTCGTCGGGGGAAGTGGAGGGTGGGACTGATTTGCCGCATGCTCCTTCTGCTGCCTGCGCCTGGCCTCTTCATGCTCGCCGCCTTGAGATTCAACATTGTCTCCAGTGCGCCAGTGCAGCCTTCGGCCACCTGAGGAATAGAATGTTCGAAGACCAGACCCTCAAATCTACCACGAAGCTCATGGTCTACAGGGCTTTAGTAATACCCGCCCTCCTGTATGGATCAGAGGCATGGACGATGTACAGAAGACATCTCAAGTCGCTGGAGATATATCACCAATGATGTCTCCGCAAGATCCTGCAAATCCCCTGGGAGGACAGGCACACCAATATCAGTGTCCTCGCCCAGGCTAACATCAACGCCCTCCTGAATGCACTTTCTCCACCTGTGACAGTCTTCGGCCAGGGACTCCCAGGTGTCAGTGGTGATGTCGCACTTTACCAGGGAGGCTTTGAGGGTGTCCTTGTAACGATTCCGCTGCCCACCTTTGGCTCATTTGCCGTGAAGGAGCTCTGCATAGAGCAATTGCTTCGGGAGTCTCGTGTCTGGCATGCGAACTATGTAGCTTGCCCAACAAAGCTGATGGCGTGTGGTCAGTGCTTCAATGCTGGGATGTTAGACTGGGCGAGGACACTGATGTTGGTGCGCCTGTCCTTTGAGGTGATTGAGGTGTAGAATTGATGCCGACACAGGCTCGGAAGGTACAGTTCTATTTCAGAGCACTGATTTACAGAGACCAGAAGATACCATAATGGTCATGTATCTTACATTATTATATATAACTGTATCCTAACATGCTATACATGACTGTAATAAGATATGACCTGTAACCACCAGCATACCTTACCACCAGGGGTGCACTTGCAAGAGACAGGTATATAAGGACAGGTCTCAGGCAAGTGCAGCATTCCAGAGCTGTGAAATAAAGGTGCAGGTCCAGAGTGACCTTGACTTCACTACATGCCTCGTGTGAATCTGTACTGAGGGGACAGGACTTTACAATAATATTTTCAACTTTTATCTTTGATTCATTTCTAAGCAGTATCAAATGCATGCTGTGTATGTAAGAAAGCATCTGACTACTATCTGAATTTATATTTATGCAATATTTATGTTTATGCAATGTTCCCTCTAATTTGTTTTCGTGCGTGATCCCTTTTAATTTGCTGCACGGCCAGCCACTATGCAGCTGCACATACACAGTATCTCTTCCAGCGGCAGGAGCTGGGGGAGCGGCCTACGCAGGACTGCACGATTGTTGTGCGACCATGCAGCCACATGCCTTCCGGGGGGCATTGGTGGCGGGTGGCCCTCAACAGCTCACCAAAACTTGCTAAGTGGCCCGCCAGCCAAATAATAGCCCACCCCTGTGTGAGATACACTGCCTGAACTTGCGGAAAGGGGGATGATTGTTGATTAATTGTATTAGCATGTCACAACTTAAGAACACTCCACAATTAGATTATATACATTTGTGCATGAGTGGCAATGACATATCTTGATTGGGGTGAATGCCATCAACACCCATTTTCCAGAGTGGATCTCAATTAGCGATAATTCTGATTGTAGCAGGTGGTGATTTCGAGACTGCTAAAGGACATCAATTAGGTTTTATTATTTGAAGGGGCTGCTCCTGAAATTCTGGCTGCACTTCAGTCCCACTCTCCTGATCTTTGGGCACCCTGTGCGGAGGGGAGCGGGTAGGTCCGAAGGCCTCCTCGTAGGACTGCTCCTGGGCACGGCCAAGGGTGCCATCAGCCGGTCCAGGCAGCGGGCGGTCGAGGGGGTCGTTCAACCTGACTGCCTGCCTCTCTTCCGCTCTTACATCCGGTCCAGGGTGTCCTTGGAGATGGAGCACGCGGTGTCCACCGGTACGCTCGCGGCCTTCCGCGAGAGGTGGGCACCGGAGGGACTGGAGTGCATCATCACGCCCGGCAACCAAATTTTAATTTGATTTTACGTTTTTAAGTTTAATTTGTTTTAATTGCCGGTGCTTTTAGTGTCCCCCTTCCCTTTTATAGGGGGCACTGGGGAAAATTGTGATTTTAGTGCCCAAAAAAAAACCAAAAAAAGAAAAACACAAAAAAAAAAAGGGGGAAAAAAAAAAAAGGACATCAATTAGTCCCTAACTCTTCAGAACAATAGCTGAATGTGCTTTTTTACTATTTATTCAAGTAGGGATATATTATGGATCTGGTAGATCTGCAATGCACTGTTATAAAGAAGATATTCTATCTATTCTATAGGATGAACAAACACAGAGGTTATCATAAATAGCCTCCCAACCATCTTTATAATGAATTCTACAATATTTTGAACAATTGACAACTATTAATAACTCACATCAGCATATTATCATTTAAAATGTTCTTTCTTGTGAATTATCACTCTGTAGGCACAATGAAATTGCAATTCGGTAATAGAGAAAAACAGTTGTAACAGGCAACTGCTGAGTGGTCATTTCGCTCAACTCCACGTTTGTGTGTTGAAATTAATATGCCCATCATGGTGTAAATATATCAGGTAATGTCTCACTCAAAATAAAACTGCGGAACATCGGTTGAGGATCTGACAGCACAAAATTACAATATTGATGATTGGCACTTGCAGTGACGCTAACTGCAAAATTTAAATTGAGCCACTTTCTCTTGTCAAAATCAATTCCTCAGGAAACTGGTGCCAAATCGTTAACAAGATCGTCAGTAAAACCAACAATCATCTTGCATGAACATTAATCAATCATGAGATGAGGAAATCTGTTGACGCAAGAAGGAATCATTTACTTCAAGGTACATGTACAGGATACTTGACCTTCTAATGCATTAAAAATGGTTTATAGAAGACAATTTAGGGCACTCTGAAACTGGCTCACCACACTTAAATATTCAACCTTTGGATATTCACGAAACCTTGTTGAGATTAACTTAACTTTCTGGTACTTCAAATAATCAGTAATGAGTGCAAACCAACATGGTGGATATATTGGGCCCGAATTTGATGAAGGCCTCCGGCTGCCCAAGTGCCACCCAAAGGCCTGCCGATGGGCGCCAAGGCCCCGAATGGTTTTTCATCAGCAAGGTCCCTCGAAGGTCAGCAAAGCAGCGAAGTATACCGCCAATCTGGGCAGGAGCTCTCATTCTCGGCGGCAAATGGGCTTGCCGCCCAAGTGCCGCCGAAGATGGAGTCGGGCCCACGGAGGGTCGAACACCTAAAAAATAAAAAGATTTTTTTTTTTTAAAAAGCATCTGACGAGCTTCAGGGGGACCCCATACAGGTAAGTGCCTGTAAAGAAATACATTTTAAAAATGTGTCACTCACCTATTTTCCCCCATCTTCACGCTTACCGTTGAGGACAGAGCAGCCTCCACGCAGCCGCCGCTGACTCCAGCCCGCATGAATATGGTATCTCGGCGGGCGGGAGTCTACTCATGCCCATCGGCCGTCCGCTGATGTCGGCTCTCCCCTCCCACCTGCTCCAGGCCACAACAAACGTGGCACTGGGTGGTTCGAGCAGAGGAATGTCGGCGGCAGTGGGTGGTAACTTCACCAATTTCGGCTCCATTGTGTTTAATTGGAGTTTAGGATGAAATATAACACACTAGTTGTTATGTAATGATGTGTATATCGTCCCAGTACCTTAAATGTAATGTAAGTACTATGCCACACCACAGAGGGCGCTGCGGTGGGAAACCCTGGTAGTACCTGTAACAAGGACTATATAAGGCTGACCACCACACCTGGGAGGCACTCTGGAGCTGAACAATAAAGGACAAAGGTCACAGCAGTTAGACTTACACCAGACCACGTGGAGTCAGTGATTTGTGTGCTACATACACCACATTGGCAACGAGGAAGCGGACGAACTCCACGTAACCATGGCTACTCTGGGCTCGCTAAAGGATTTTACCGTGGGCAATGCTTGGGAGGCCTTTACGGAAAGGCTCGAGTACTACTTCACAGCAAATGACCTGACGGAGGACACATACGCAATGAGAGAGAAGCGTAAGGCGATATTGCTCTCCAGTTGTGGAGATGAGGTTTACTGTCTCGTCAGGAATTTGCTGGCACCTGGGAACGCCAGGGACAAGTCATACGAGGCGCTGACTGAACTCATTCGTGACCAGTTGAAACCGAAGGAGAGCATCCTCACGGCCAGATACAAATTTTACCATCACTGCAGACCTGAGGGCCAGGATATCACTAAATATGCTGCGGACCTCAGGAGACTCGCGGCGCCGTGTGATTTTGGCGCACACCTTGACGAGGCGTTGCGGGATGTTTTCGTTCTGGGGATTGGCCACGAGGGCCTCCTTCACAAGCTGCTGGCCACGGAACCCACAGTCACTCTGACAAAGGCCATCTCCATCAGCCGGGCACATATGACCTTTTGATAAACTGTGGATTAACCCAGCTGCATGACCCAAGCTGGTCCCGGTCACGGCGAAGCTGCGTACCTACACCAGGGAACTAATACCTGTTCTTGGCAGAGCGATGGTGCAGGTATCCCACCGGGACGAGACGCACGCTTTACCTCTGTGGGTCGTTGCAGGCGATGGGCCGACAATCCTCGGCCGGAGGTGGATGGGGACAGTCCGTGGGAGCTGGGAAGACTTCATCACCCCACAGGCTGCTGCTCCCCGGGGTGCTGCCGTGCCCCGGGTCCCCAGAGAGCAGCGCCGACCGAGCTGGAGCTGCAGCCTCAATCCACCCACAGGCAAGTCCCAGGCCCGGGCCTCACACAGAGACCCTGCAGCCTTAATCCCCACAGGCAAGTCCCAGGCCCGGATCTCACACAGAGATCCTGCAGCCCCAGCCCCCACAGGCAAGCAGTCCTGCACAGAGGGGCCCAAGGGGGGGTGGGGGTTGAGCCGGCGGGGCGCTGCGGGCGGGGTGCTGAGAGATTCAGGGGCCGGCGGTTCGGAAGAGCCCCGCCGAGGAGCTGTTAGCGCGGGCGGCGGCCATGGCAGCCGCAGGGGAGGCCGCTACGGAGGCCGCGGGGGACGCGGCAAGTGCGGCCGCTGGAGAGGCCACGACGGCCGCAGGAGAGGCGGCAAGTCAGGTGGCACCGGAGGGGAGCGGAGGCTGCGACGGCGGAGGGCATTCGGAGCGGCGGAGAAGAAGATGGCGGCGGCATCGTGTCGGAGCTGCAGAGCATCAAAGATGGCGGCGCCCAAGGAGAAGCCTCGTGGAATCCTCCTGCATCAAAGATGGCGCCTTAAAGAGGAAATGCACCCGGGAGTCTTAAAAGGGCCTTACAAAGAGGTGGTCCCCACAAAGGACTTCTGTTTGGCAGAGCGAGTTTAAAATGAGCTATGTTAATGTGAGATAGTGAATTTATAATAAGAATTACTTTTTTTATGCTGAATGGCCACTGTATTTGTGTAAAATAATGGATGAAGTACAATTAATGATAACGGTTAACAAGGAAATCAAGGTTCCGCTACCAGTCAATAACCAGTTAATGTACCAGATAATATGTACCATACTAACGCACTGTCTATGCCCACCTGCCTTCCGTTGGACAAGTGTGATGTTATGTAATGATGTGTGTATCGTTGTCCTGCGTCCAGGTGGGGGGGGAAGATGATGTTATGTAATGATGTGTGTCTCGTCCCAGTACCTTAAATGTAATGTAAGTACTATGCCACACCGCAGAGGGCGCTGCGGTGGGAAACCCTGTTAGTACCTGTAAGAAGGACTATATAAGGGTGACCACCACACCTGGGAGGCACTCTGGAGCTGAACAATAAAGAACGAAGGTCACAGCAGTTAGACTTACACCAGACCGTGTGGAGTCAGTGCTTTGTGTGCTACATACACCACACTAGTTATACAGCAAAAACATACGAACGTGACAAGTAGCTGATACTGGACCCAATCGGACAGGTGACTGGCATGCACAAACAGCTCTCCCTTCTTGTCTCATGTGTCTCTCTCTCTCTAACTTCTTGAACTACCCAAGAATGTTAGACCAAAGTTAGCATGATATTCACCCTTAGGAACCCTTACTTCACTGTCTGCGCTAAGAACTCTTTGGGTCTTGCTTTTATTCTCTTTTAGGGGTGAGCCTGGGGTAGAATATGGACAGGGCCATTAAACCTATAAGAGTTCCCCTCAAAATTAGGTGCCCAATGGCATGTTGAATTCTTTGTCTAAACTTACAGATGAAGACCCTCCCTCAAGGGGTCCTCATAACCATTACACATGCTTTCTTGTTTATACAGTTTTGAAGGCCAATCCATCTGGATCCCTCTTATCTCATCTGGCCCTGTTCTCTCAAGGCTAGAGTCGCTCATACATATTTTCCAGGAAAATAAAACTTGTGCAGTTCCAGTAAAACATAACTTATACATTCATCCCTTACTTGTCTCGAGCTCTAATACAATCATTTAAACACAGTATTATTCACATAACAGTTTAATTCGCATAACCATATATTTTTAGGTATCCCTAATTTCTAACAACCTTTTCCAGCACTAAAGACAAGTGTTCTGTCTGTGATACAACTGGTTAGTGCATTCAGGCATCAAAAGGTATGTAGTTCAAGGTCACATGGGGACGAGATTGGTTCTCGTGCTAAAATGGTTTTCATACTGAAGAGAAGTAGACCCTAACTGGTAAGATGCCTAATAGAGTGGAGGAACAAAGTGATCTAGGGGTGGGGATTCTTTTTGATTTGTTCTCGTGATCTGGGCGACGGTGGCATTTCTAGTTTCCCTGAGGTGGTGATAGTTGGCCTTCTCCTTCAGTTGCCGCACTCCTGGTAGTTATGCTACACCAAAGATCATTTTGGGTCAGACATTCTCAGATCCTAGACCCAGCAAGGATGTAGGAATGGGAATATGTGTCTGAGTCAGAATGTTCCCAGGAAATAGCTGATGGTATTCTGATGAACGTTCATCGACCTGAAAAGTTAACTCTGGTTTCTTTTTCCACAGGTGCTGCCTGACCTGCTGGGTGTGTTTCAGCATATTCTATTTTAATAAGAGGATAACACTGAAACTACTTTAATGATATTCGGGTCTCAAAATATCATATGAAACATAGGTGATGACAGAAGAAATGAACTGCTGTATAAAATGAGCCCTTAGATAATTGATTGTTGAATATGAACACAAAAATGCCTGCACTATGGTACATATTGTTTAAAGCAATGAACAACTGAAGCAATTTCTCATCACCCACCCAATAAATGGCTGCATTTCTATTTGTAGGAAGGCTGAATGAATGACGAAGAACACCCTATTCTACAACATTGTCATCCTTCAGCTCGAATACTCGTACAAAGGGCAAACAAATAAAACCAGAGAACCTCAGTGCTACTTATCAACAAGTATTTATATAGCGCCTTTAACGTGGTGAAAGGTCCCAAGGCGCTTCACGGGAGTATTATGAGATACAAATTTGACACGGAGCCGCAAAAGTAGAAATTAGCACAGGTGACCAAAAGCTTGGTCAAAGAGGTATGTTTTGAGGAGCGTCTTGAAGGAGGAGAGAGAGGTAGAGAGGCAGAGAGATTTAGGCATCAATCAAATGTCCCAACTTTGCAGTAAATGGGACAAGTTCTCAGCAGGAAAAATTAGGAGAAAGTGGACAATATTGTCCATCTCTTGCACGATAGTTGTTACTTGCACCAAGTAATCATGGAACATGTCTAGCCACTAGAAAGGCACCCCAGGGACAGGAGTTAAGAAGTCTAAATAACAGAAAAAAACAATTAAAATCCAAAAAAAGGTTCACAATTATTTCATTTTCAGAACATCTCTTAAAAGGGTCATGATTTTCTGCGTCATCTCCCCAAACTAGTTTCTGGAATGAGATTTCAGCTAAACTATCAAAAGTAATCTGTGAAACCTTTTAGTGGAATGGAGAAAAAGTAAATCATCCGTCATTCTTTCAGTGGGAGCTTTTTGTTAGCATTGGTTTGCACAAAAGGTCACCAACTTCTCTTTCTGCCCTCTTGGTATTAACCTTTATCTATGGAAGACTTCACACTTCACACAAAATAGCAAACTAGCTAGCAGACTGGAAACCATTTGAAATGTGTATCCATCTACCTTAATGGCCATTTAACTGATTCAGTTATTCCAATCTGGCAACCATTGAACGTGTCTGTCAGCTCACTTTACCTACCATTTCACTTGTATTAAGACCCAGACTAGTTATTATTTCCATTGTCCATCAATCCATTTTACTGATTGTTTCATTTGTTCTGAAATCCAAATTAGCAGCCAAATGTACACATCATTTCACCCGACTGACCAGTGACAAAGCTCTAAAGCAGAGATTGAAAATACAATGCATTGTATTCACTGCGAAGGTGGTCATTTTCCAGAGATTAGCAAATGCCTTTCAAATACAGGTGAACACCCTGCTTGAGAGGTCTGCAGTCCAAATTGCTGAATATTGCACTGGTTCGAAAGTTTAAAGTTCTGCTTAAATCACACTACATCACTAATGTTTATCCTTTTTAATGTTTGTCATCACTTTGCTGTGATTGTTCCGAATGAGCTTGGTCAGTTAAATCTAATTGCAGTCATATTTCAGAGATGTTCAATTATGTTCACTTTTGACAACCAGAAATTAGATTGAGAATGCCATAACCCATTTATTTTAGGAACTTTAGTAGCTGTCAGAAAAAGAGCACATCTGTATGCTAGGATTGGATTTATGCTCAGGTTCCAGTGATGAGAGACTCCATCCTATTATGTCTGCGTGTGCCCTCTGGAAGGTCTTATGGTCGTTTTATTGGTGTTATTTTAAACAGGATGATGATTTTCAGGGTAGGGAATTATGTCATGTTATTTATATCTAATCCTCGCCAAAGGAAACTGGCTGCCCTTAAATTGAACTAAGTATGAAATAGAGAGAGGAAACTTGGGCCCAAATCATCATCATCATCATAGGCAGTCCCTCGGAATCGAGGAAGACTTGCTTCCACTCTAGTCCTTAGGTGGCTGAACAGTCCA
The DNA here is from genome assembly GCF_044704955.1 of Pristiophorus japonicus. NCBI lineage: Eukaryota > Metazoa > Chordata > Chondrichthyes > Pristiophoridae > Pristiophorus > Pristiophorus japonicus. Next base: position 111,756,917 of record NC_091992.1, read on the forward strand.
ATACGAGAGCCACAGTCCCTGTCACAGGTCGGACAGATAGTCGTTGAGGAAAAGGGTGGGTGGGATAGGTTTGCCGCACGCTCTTTCCGCTGCCTGCACTTGATTTCTGCATGCTCTCAGTGAGGAGACTCGAGGTGCTCAACGCCCTCCCGGATGCACTTCCTCCACTTAGGGCAGTCTTTGGCCAGGGACTCCCAGGTGTCGGTGGGGATGTTGGGCCAGAGATTGCGGACAAAGGCTTGCGGATGCCTCCGACCAACATTTTTTTTTATGAACGTAGCTGGTGGTCCCGGTGGAATGAACATTTCCACTCCGAGGCCTAGATGTGCAGCCCAGCGCAGAGGCCCATGCATTCCAGGAGATTACTGGCATCTTGGGATCACATGGGCCTGGGCCACCAATGAACATGGAGTATTGTCATTGATAATAATGGTGAGCTTATATGGAGATGCCATTACTATCAATGAGAATATCCTCCAAAACACAAACACAATACATACATTTAAAAAAACTCATATTTAAAATTAATTGAAATTGAATTATATTAAATGTTTTAGAAAACTAAATATTTTTTGAATTTTTTTTTAAACTATGCTTTAATAGGGTTAAAAATAAACTTACCTTAATGGACAGGATTTATAATATAAAAATTAATGACAAAATTTAATTTTTCTATCTTTTAAAACTCTTACTCTGGTAAAAGCAGGCCATAAGAAATTGACAGATCGCAAGTGCCGGGTTCAAGGACGTGCTTGCGGGTCTCATTGGAAGCGAACGCACACTGCATCAAACATGAAATTAGGGGTGCGTGCAATAAAGGTGCAGCAGTTATAATGGGTGACTTTATTATGCACATAGATTGGGTTAACCAAACTGGAAGCAATACGGTGGAGGAGGATTTCCTGGAGTGCATAAGGGATGGTTTTTTAGACCAATATGTCGAGGAACCAACTAGAGGGGAGGCCATCTTAGACTGGGTGTTGTGTAATGAGAGAGGATTAATTAGCAATCTCGTTGTGCGAAACCCCTTGGGGAAGAGTGACCATAATATGGTGGAATTCTGCATTAGGATGGAGAATGAAACAGTTAATTCAGAGACCATGGTCCAGAACTTAAAGAAGGGTAACTTTGAAGGTATGAGGCGCGAATTGGCTAGGATAGATTGGCGAATGATACTGAAGGGGTTGACTGTGGATGGGCAATGGCAGACAGTTAGAGACCGCATGGATGAACTACAACAATTGTACATTCCTGTCTGGCATAAAAATAAAAAAGCGAAGGTGGGTCAACCGTGGCTATCAAGGGAAATCAGGGATAGTATTAAAGCCAAGGAAGTGGCATACAAATTGGCCAGAAATAGCAGCGAACCCGGGGACTGAGAGAAATTTAGAACTCAGCAGAGGAGGACAAAGGGTTTGATTAGGGCAGGGAAAATGGAGTACGAGAAGAAGCTTGCAGGGAACATTAAGACAGATTGCAAAAGTTTCTATAGATATGTAAAGAGAAAAAGGTTAGTAAAGACAAACGTAGGTCCCCTGCAGTCAGAATCAGGGGAAGTCATAACGGGGAACAAAGAAATGGCGGACCAATTGAACAAGTACTTTGGTTCGGTATTCACTGAGGAGGACACAAACAACCTTCCGGATATAAAAGAGGTCAGAGGGTCTAGTAAGGAGGAGGAACTGAGGGAAATCGTTATTAGTCAGGAAATTGTGTTGGGGAAATTGATGGGATTGAAGGCCGATAAATCCCCAGGGCCTGATGGACTGCATCCCAGAGTACTTAAGGAGGTGGCCTTGGAAATAGTGGATGCATTGACAGTCATTTTCCAACATTCCATTGACTCTGGATCAGTTCCTATGGAGTGGAGGGTAGCCAATGTAACCCCACTTTTTAAAAAAGAAGGGCGAGAGATAACAGGGAATTATAGACCGGTCAGCCTGACATTGGTAGTGGGTAAAATGATGGAATCAATTATTAAGGATGTCATAGCAGTGCATTTGGAAAGAGGTGATATGATAGGTCCAAGTCAGCATGGATTTGTGAAAGGGAAATCATGCTTGACAAATTTTCTGGAATTTTTTGAGGATGTTTCCAGTAGAGTGGACAAGGGAGAACCAGTTGATGTGGTATATTTGGACTTTCAGAAGGCTTTCGACAAGGTCCCACACAAGAGATTAATGTGCAAAGTTAAAGCACATGGGATTGGGGGTAGTGTGCTGACATGGATTGAGAACTGGTTGTCAGACAGGAAGCAAAGAGTAGGAGTAAATGGGGACTTTTCAGAATGGCAGGCAGTGACTAGTGGGGTACCGCAAGGTTCTGTGCTGGGGCCTCAGCTGTTTACACTGTATATTAATGATTTAGACGAGGGGATTAAATGTAGTATCTCCAAATTTGCGGATGACACTAAGTTGGGTGGCAGTGTGAGCTGCGAGGAGGATGCTATGAGGCTGCAGAGTGACTTGGATAGGTTAGGTGAGTGGGCAAATGCATGGCAGATGAAGTATAATGTGGATAAATGTGAGGTTATCCACTTTGGTGGTAAAAACAGAGAGACAGACTATTATCTGAATGGTGACAGATTAGGAAAAGGGGAGGTGCAACGAGACCTGGGTGTCATGGTACATCAGTCATTGAAGGTTGGCATGCAGGTACAGCAGGCAGTTAAGAAAGCAAATGGCATGTTGGCCTTCATAGCGAGGGGATTTGAGTACAGGGGCAGGGAGGTGTTGCTACAGTTGTACAGGGCCTTGGTGAGGCCACACCTGGAGTATTGTGTACAGTTTTGGTCTCCTAACCTGAGGAAGGACATTTTTGCTATTGAGGGAGTGCAGCGAAGGTTCACCAGACTGATTCCCGGGTTGGCGGGACTGACCTATCAAGAAAGACTGGATCAACTGGGCTTGTATTCACTGGAGTTCAGAAGAATGAGAGGGGACCTCATAGAAATGTTTAAAATTCTGACGGGGTTAGACAGGTTAGATGCAGGAAGAATGTTCCCAATGTTGGGGAAGTCCAGAATCAGGGGACACAGTCTAAGGATAAGGGGTAAGCCATTTAGGACCGAGATGAGGAGGAATTTCTTCACCCAGAGAGTGGTGAACCTGTGGAATTCTCTACCACAGAAAATTGTTGAGGCCAATTCACTAAATATATTCAAAAAGGAGTTAGATGAAGTCCTTACTACTAGGGGAATCAAGGGGTATGGTGAGAAAGCAGGAATGGGGTACTGAAGTTGCATGTTCAGCCATGAACTCATTGAATGGCGGTGCAGGCTAGAAGGGCCGAATGGCCTACTCCTGCACCTATTTTCTATGTTTCTATGTTTCTATGCACGCACCCGGGGAGGCTGCAATGCACGGCCCATTACTTTTTGGAAACTTCCCCCACTTCTGATTCCACTCTCCTCCCCCAACGAAAGAGAGAGAAAATGTTGTCTTTCTGATTTTTTCTTTAAAAGAATACAGAACAGAAAAAAAATCAAAGCGAAATGTGGGGGAGGGGGTAGGGAGGGAAGACACACTGAATGGAAATAAAATAATTAAGAAAAAATGGTTAAAAAAGGAAAGCTAAATAGATACTGTATGACATTAATCATAGCCAGAGTGGTCTCTTCGGCTAATTTCAATCGTCTACGGGGGTCAGAGAGGAATTTTCCAAATTTTTTGCCCCCCTTAAAATGGCCTTTTTAATCTGGATCCTTCGCCTCTTCCTGATGCTTACATGGCTTTCCGGTGGGGTGGGGAGAGCATATGTTATGATGCATAAGGCATCGCAGTTGCGTGGCACAGGCTGGACGGACCAAAGGGTCTTTTCCTATCCATCATATGTTCATAAATAGAACAGTTGACGAAGATAGCTAAAAAGTATTTAAAGATCAAAGTAGTGAAGGCACTCTGTGCAAGATACAAGAGCTGATGTAATCGATCAGAAAGTCTGATTAGATTAGCAACATCTGCTTTTCCCCTTTGATGTAGTGCAATATATACAGAATGACAAATTATTTAATCTGTAAATGGTAGGTACAGATATTGCTGGCAGGGGCAATGGGATATGGTGTGGCAGTGAGATGACAGTTGTGACACACATAAACTGATGGAATGAACGTGATATTGCTCCATGTGAACAGTAAAGCAATGCAAAGATAAGCTCAGAACCAGATACGAAACCTGAATTTGATTCAAATTTGTATTAGTGGAGATAAACACAGGAGAACATGAATTTCTAAAGCCATTTTACAGAAATCACTGACAGCACAAAGTGCAAATCGTCTATTTGGAACAGAAAATAGTGGAAATGTAGCTGATCAACCAACATCTGAAGGAAAAGATGGTTTAATATTTCATGGTACTGTTCCATACATGAAACATTACCTTATGTATTTATTTTCCAGATGCCGAGCCACCTGCTGTTACCTTTCGAATATTTTCGATTTGTATTTCATGTTTGCAGCATTTACGGTTTGTCTTTCATCCCTGCAGATTTAAAAATACATGTGCAAATGAACAAAGGCACACAGACACAAACAGGCACACAGGTAGAGATGGGCACATAGAGCAGACACCATTACTGCTTCCAATTTTCATGGCCCAAATGGAGTGCCATCACTGTTCCCTATAGAACGTTGCCATTATCTGTCTGAACCCCCTACCAGATGATTCATTTTCTGCACATATTTTAGTTGTCCCAACCTATATATTGCACAAGAAAGGGTTAACTAAACTGAGGAAAAAGTCCAAATTTAATCAGAGGAGATAAATGGAACACGTTAGATTTTAACTAACAGTTGTACCATGTGATGTATGAGTTAATGGATTATCTGTGTTCCATGGGAGCCGAAAGAGCTGGCAGTCCACTTGAGTTACTTTTAGGATGGATGGCCCCAGGCACTGCAATATAATAGTCTTTATTCACAGAAAGTCTACAAGTACAAAGGCAGCTTGCAACCACTCAGCATCGCGTTGAACATGTATGTTCAACATGGTTGAATTTCTTTTTCAGAATTAGAACCTAGGATGTATTCCAAATATATGGCAGCTGGGGAAAAGCCATGCATTTTTAACACTCAAATGCAACTCCGCAGTGCATCCAACTTCTATTTTAGACATTGAACCCAATGCAATTGTCCTGTGAAAGTCTTTCGTGGGTGAAGATTACACTTGAAAAGAAAACTATTTTCTCTCGCTGAGCATCAGCACTGTCATGAACACAGCTCAACAACAACTTTCATTTCTTTAGTGTCTTTAACTTTGTAAAACATCCCAAAGTGCTTCACAGGGACAGTATCAAAATGGTCTTGATACAGAGCCACATAATGTGTCTTCAGAACACGTGACTAAAAGCTTGGTCAAAGTGGTAGGTTTTAAAAAAGACTTGCATTTATATAGTGCCTTTCACGATCACTGGATGTCTCAAAGCGCTTTACAGCCAATTAAGTACTTTTGAAGTGTAGTCACTGTTGCAATGTGGGAAATGCAGCAGCCAATTTGCACATAGCAAGCAGCAATATGATAACGACAAGATAAACTGTTTTTGTCATGTCGATGAGGGATAAATATTGGCCAGGACACCGGGGATAACTCCCCTGCTCTTCTTCGAAATAGTGCCCTGGGATCTTTTACGTTCACCAGCGTCTCGGTTTAACGACTCATCCGAAAGACGACACCTCCGGCAGTGCAACACTCCCTCGACACTGCACTGGAGTGTCAGCCTAGATTTTTTGTGCTCAAGTGCCTGGAGTGGGACTTGAACCCACAACCTTGTGATTCAGAGGCAAGTGTGCTACCCACTGAGCCACAGCTGAGTAGAAAGGCTCCGAGCAAAGGGGATTCGGCAGCAGTGGAACAGAATTGGCAGCAGGATGGGGACCAGCAGATCAGATCTAACCCATCAGAGAGTAAACAATTCCCAGCAAAGGTACAGAAATCTGAAAACACAGCAGGCTAGACACTACAACAACAACAACTTGCATTTAGATAGCACCTTTAACGTAGCAAAACATCAGGAGCGTAAATCAAACAAATATTGACAGAGCCAAAGAAGAACAAGTGACCAAACGCTTGGTCAAAGAGGTAGGGTTTAAGCAGCATCTTAAAAGGAGGAGAAAGAGGTGGTGAGGCGAAGAGGGACTTCCAGAGTTTAAGGCCTAGATGGCTTAAGGCACGGCCGCTAATGGTGAAGCGAAGGAAATGGGAAAGGACAAGAGGCCAGAGTTGGAGGAACATTGCCTTCTCAGAATGTCGTAGGGTGGAGTAGGTTACAGAGACAGGGAGGGGCAAGGCCATTGAGGGATTTGAACACATGGGTGAAAATTTTGAAATCGAGGCATAGTCGGACTGCGAGCTAGTGTAGATCAGGGAGTACAGGGGTTATGCGTGAACAGGACTTGGTACGAGTTACAAATGCAGGCAGCAAAGTTTTGGATGAGCTCAAGTGAATGGAGGGTAGAAGATGGCAACCAGGAGAGCATTGGAGTTGTTGTCGTTAGTTCACAGAGAGGTAATTACTGCATAGAATCAAGATGGCCTGGCAGAGAATAGTCTCCATAGTGCCGATCCTGGAGACTTTTTATGTGGCACTCACCCACCTTTGACCTCAGGAAGTTAGGTATACATTTGGATGAATGTTCAGTTCCACAGAAACCCAATCCCCCATTCACTCGTTCCCTCCCCAATCCCCCATTTGCTGCCCCCCTCCACCTCAATCGCCCCATTTACTGGTGCTCTCCTCATGAGATATTTAATTTTAAATTATTTTCCCTATTGGTGGGCATTTTCTGATTTAGGAGAAATTATATATTTCCCCATTATTGCCGTTTCCCAGCCCAGTTGAAAGGCCAGTCAGTGACCCATCCTCTACCCTGCCATTGTTGAGCATTTATTGTGAACAGCACAGATTGAAGTTTAAATTTACAGTAATACAACACAGGCAGCTCCACAATCCACCAGAGCACTGTTAATGGTGGACCAGCCAGGGTGGTTCATCAGTGGGATCTGGAGAGAAGGCCTTGGCACAAGGGGGTGGGATCCTCCCCAGTCGACTCCAAATAACTCTACAATCCAGTGCCATAATGAGTCGGATTGTCCTAGTTCGATAAGCAGCAGGAAACATTGTGTTGCTCTGTAAGCTGGCACTGGGAAAGCAGAGAGGGTATCAAATATCTGGCAATCTGAGCAACCAGAGAGGGCATCAAATACAGGGGGCCAATATCAGATGGAGTCTACTGGCCAATACAGTTTGGCCTCGGCCCCCTCCACTACTTAAAGGGAGGCGATTTTTGCTGGAGCTTCTCATTGTCAGTCAGAACAAAGCCATCGCCCAACAGCCGAGGGAAAGGGCAATAAGATTTGCTGAAGCCTTCAAGACTGAACACAAGAAGGATCTGGGAGAAGATTGCTTAAGCCGTCACTGAAACAAGTGTTGCCCCTCGGACCTGGATCCAGTGCCACAAAATGTCCAATGACCTCATGAGTGGTGAAGATGAGTGAATGCATCATTAAATGCCACATCCACCCATGTGCACCACAAGCCTCACAAATTGCTCAATAAGAACATAAGAATTAGGAGCAGGAGTAGGCCATTTGGCCCCTTGAGCCTGCTCTGCCATTCAATAAGATCATGGCTGATCTGATCATGGACTCAGCTCTACAACCTGCCCGCTCCCCATAACCCTTCATTCTCTTATTGCTCAAAAATCTGTCTATCTCCACCTTAAATATATTCAATGACCCAGCCTCCACAGCTCTCTGAGGCAGAGAATTCCACAGATTTACAACCCTCAGAGAAGAAATTTCTCCTCATCTCAGTTTTAAATGGGTGGCCCCTTATTCTAAGACTATGTCCCCTAGTTTTAGTTTCCCCTATGAGTGGAAATATCCTCTCTGCATCCACCTTATCGAGCCCCCTCATTATCTTATAAGTTTCAATAAGATCACCTTTCATTCTTCTGAACTCCAATGTGTATAGGCCTAAACTACTCAACCTATCCTCATAAGTCAACCTCCTCATCTCCGGAATCAACCTAGTGAACCTTCTCTGAACAGCCTCCAATACAATTATATCCTTCCTTAAATATGGAGACCAAAACTGGATGCAGTACTCCAGGTGTGGCCTCACCAATACCCTGTACAGTTGTAGCAGGACTTCTCTGCTTTTAAACTCCATCCCACTTGCAATAAAGGTCAACATTCCATTTGCCTTCCTGATTACTTGCTATACCTGCATACTAACCTTTTGTGTTTCGTGCACAAGGACCCCCAGGTCTCTCTGTACTGCAGCACTTTGCAATTTTTCTCCATTTAAATGCACCACATCCCCATCACTCACCTATTAACAATCTCTGGCAATCACGACTCATATCTCACAATCATAGCTTCACTTCTCCCTCACACACTTAGCACTTCTGCAGAACTCACACCCACACCTCACACCTTGCACACAATGCCACCTATTCAACCATGGCAGGCACATCACCCAAACACATTGAACCACACTCAATTTCCCTTTACTCTTGCAGGCCAAGGTGGCACACAACCACCGGGAGCACCAGCAGACAGGCAAGTCAGAATTGAGAACATCACGGACCTGGCGGAATAAGTGCTCGCAATAGTTGGAGAGGCAATCACAGGGTCGGTGGGAGCATCTTAAAGGAGGAGAGAGGGGTCAAGAGGTGGAGAGGTTTAGGGAGGGAATTCCAGAGCTTAGGGCTTAAGCAGCTGAAGGTACGGTCACCAATGGTGGAGCGAGTAAAATCAGGAATGCGCAAAAGGCCAGAATTGGAGGAGCGCAGAGATCTTGGAGGATTGTAGGGCTGGAGGAATTTACAGAGATTTGGGGGGGGTGGGGTTTGGGGGTTGTGGAGAGAGGCTATGGAGGGACTTGAAAACAAGGATGAGAATTTTAAAATGGAGATGTTGGCAGACAAGATGCCAATGGAGGTCAGCAAGCACAGGGGTGATGGGTGAATGGAACTTGGTGTGAGTTAGGATATGGGCAGCAGAGCTTTGGATGAGCTCAAGTTCTGAGCAAGGCTCCATTTCTTTCTTTAGTATATAACACAATAAATGTTCTGTGGACATAACAGAGAGGGTGATTTGTCAAAGTAATTGTTTTATGTCACTGTTAGTGTGCAAGAATCCAAGCAGGTGGATTACATGCCATGAAAAGATTGGAGATACTCGTGTGCACCATAGCTGTTTGTTTATCGGTTCATTAGAAATTCAGCAGAGACAAGGGATTGGTGTCTTTATCTAATAAACCATTAAAGGAAAAAAGTCACTTTAAAAAAAAGCCTGCATCTATTTGTACAAACTGAAATGCAGCCATTTCTCTGATTGGTTCTCCATTTTCACATGACCTATTGCTGATTGGTCCCCTTGGAGGATAAGCCACGCCCTGAAGTTCCCCTGGAATGTGTAACTGGAACGCCCAGCCCAGGTTGAGTGACTTTCCAATTTGTAACTTGATCCATTTTGAATTCAGAAGCCACAGAGGATAGATCTAGCCAAAACCACCAAGTTCCAGCCGAAGTCCATTACCCCAGTGTAAGCGCATCCCTCCGCCAGCTGAAGACCCTTACCACAGCACATATGCTGCCTCCCACAGCCAAAGTCCCTTACCCAAATGCAAGACCTTATCCCCCCGCCCCCACCCCCCATAGATGGGGCATTGTGTACGGATTGTTAACAGGTTTATTGGGTATGAAGTGAATAGTGACAGTGTCATGACTTCTGGATTTCATTCATCCCAACGATGTCACTTGTAACACATACACTGAGCTTGCACACACCAGGGGGTTGGAAGAACGTGATCCGTCTTCTCTGAATTCCCTCTCTTCCCTCCGATCCTACCCCGCCCCCCCCCGCCCCAAGCGCTCTCTCTCCCCCGCCCCCCCCCCCAAGCTCCCTCCCCCCAAGCTCACTCTCTCCCTCCCCCCAAACTCTTTCTCTCTTCCTCCCTCCCGCCTCTCTCTCCCTCTCTACCCCCAAGCTCTCTCTCCCTCTCTCTCTCTCTCTCTCTCTCTTCCCCCCCCCCTCCCGCCCCCGAAACAGACTCTTGCGGTGCTGCGGGTTGCTCGGAGGTTCGGCGGATGCGTTCGGCTGCTGCTGGATGGATCTGAGGCAACGTGGTGTTGGACGCATACGCAGAAAAGGGTTGGTGGGAATTGCGCTGGGCAGGGGGGCGGGGGCAGTGGACGGAGTCGGTGATATTTGTCCTAACTCTCACTTCTGCGCAGGTGTCAGGAGGGAGACAGTACAAATAGTTACTCCGTTAAAAAAAGACAACTTCCAATAAATTTGAGAGCCTAGCTTGATGGGGAACTTTAGTGTTTACTGAGGTCATTGGTGAGTCTTCAGCCTGTCGGCAGACAGTTGATTAATTAGATATTGTAACATTTTATTGCAACATTAAGATACCAAAGGGTAGTGACGTGTGGCTGAGCAAGATGGAGGAGGTTGGAGAGATTATCCTGCAGCGGGTGTGTACTGGGCAGGAACGCTGTTGAGAGAGAAGAATGGGGTTGTTACCCTTGGACTCTCCTGGTAGATCAATAATTACCCCTTTCTGAATTTCCCTACAGAATGACCACTCACTTGTGAACAAACCCTCATTGTTTTAAAATGTCTTCATGGCCTCACCTGTGCCCACCATTACCTGCCCTAGTCCTATAGACCTTCCTGAACTCTGTTTACCTGACTCTGGCCTTTTGTGTTACCATTCGCCCCACCATTGCTGGTTTGTCTTCAGCCTTCTAGACCCCATGCTCTAGAATTCCCTTTGTAAATTTTAATGTATTTGCTTCATGGGTTCTTAGAAACATAGAAACATAGAAAATAAGTGCAGGAGTAGGCCATTCGGCCCTTCTAGCCTGCACCACCATTCAATGAGTTCATGGCTGAACATGCAACATCAGTACCCCATTCCTGCTTTCTTGCCATACCCCTTGATCCCCCTAGTAGTAAGGACTACATCTAACTCGTTTTTGAATATATTTAGTGAATTGGCCTCAACAACTTTCTGTGATAGAGAATTCCACAGGTTCACCACTCTCTGGGTGAAGAAGTTTCTCCTCATCTCGGTCCTAAATGGCTTACCCCTTATCCTTAGACTGTGACCCCTGCTTCTGGACTTCCCCAACATTGTGAACATTCTTTCTGCATCTAACCTGTCTAAACCCATCAGAATTTTAAACGTTTCTATAAGGTCCCCTCTCATTCTTCTGAACTCCAGTGAATACAAGCCCAGTTGATTTAGTCTTTCTTGATATGTCAGTCCCGCCATCCCGGGAATCAGTCTGGTGAACCTTCGCTGCACTCCCTCAATAACAAGAATGTCCTTCCTCAGGTTAGGAGACCAAAACTGTACACAATACTCCAGGTGTGGCCTCACCAAGGCCCTGTACAACTGTAGCAACATCTCCCTGCCCCTGTACTCAAATCCCCTCGCTATGAAGGCCAACATGCCATTTGCTTTCTTAACCGCCTGCTGTACCTGCATGCCAACCTTCAATGACTGATGTACCATGACACCCAGGTCTCGTTGCAACTCCCCTTTTCCTAATCTGTCACCATTCAGATAATAGTCTGTCTCTCTGTTTTTACCACCAAAGTGGACAACCTCACATTTATCCACATTATACTTCATCTGCCATGCATTTGCCCACTCACCTAACCTATCCAAGTCGCTCTGCAGCCTCATAGCATCCTCCTCGCAGCTCACACTGCCACCTAACTTAGTGTCATCCGCAAATTTAGAGATACTACATTTAATCCCCTCGTCTAAATCATTAATATACAGTGTAAACAGCTGGGGCCCCAGCACAGAACCTTGCGGTACCCCACTATTCACCGCCTGCCATTCTGAAAAGTACCCATTTACTCCTACTCTTTGCTTCCTGTCTGACAACCATTTCTCAATCCATGTCAGCACACGACCCCCAATCCCATGTGCTTTAACTTTGCACATTAATCTCTTGTGTGGAACCTTGCCGAAAGCCTTCTGAAAGTCCAAATATATCATATCAAATGGTTCTCTCATGTCCACTCTACTGGAAACATCCTCAAAAAATTCCAGAAGATTTGTCAAGCATGATTTCCCTTTCACAAATCCATGCTGACTTGGACCTATCATGTCACCTCTTTCCAAATGCGCTGCTATGACATCCTTAATAAATGATTCCATCATCTTACCCACTCCATTTTCCCTGCCCTAATCAAACCCTTTTTCCTCCTCTGCTGAATTCCCTGTTTTCTCTCTCCCTCCTTTTTTAAAAAGTGGGGTTACATTGGCTGCCCTCCACTCGATAGGAACTGATCCAGAGTCAATGGAATGTTGGAAAATGACTGTCAATGCATCTGCTATTTCCAAGGCCACCTCCTTAAATACTCTGGGATGCAGTCCATCAGGCCCTGGAGATTTATCGGCCTTCAATCCCATCAATTTCCCCAACACAATTTCCCGACTAATAAGGATTTCCCTCAGTTCCTCCTCCTTACTAGACCCTCTGACCCTTCTTATATCCGGAATGTTGTTTGTGTACTCCTTAGTGAATACCGAACCAAAGTACTTGTTCAATTGGTCCGCCATTTCTTTGTTCCCCGTTATGACTTCCCCTGATTCTGACTGCAGGGGACGTACATTTTTCTTTACTAACCTTTTTCTCTTTACATATCTATAGAAACTTTTGCAATCCGTCTTAATGTTCCCTGCAAGCTTCTTCTCATACTCCATTTTCCCTGCCCTAATCAAACCCTTTGTCCTCCTCTGCTGAGTTCTAAATTTCTCCCAGTCTCCGGGTTCGCTGCTATTTCTGGCCAATTTGTATGCCGCTTCCTTGGCTTTAATACTATCCCTGATTTCCCTTGATAGCCACGGTTGACCCACCTTCGCTTTTTTATTTTTATGCCAGACAGGAATGTACAATTGTTGTAGTTCATCCATGCGGTCTCTAAATGTCTGCCATTGCCCATCCACAGTCAACCCCTCAAGTATCATTCGCCAATCAATCCTAGCCAATTCATGCCTCATACCTTTAAAGTGACCCTTCTTTAAGTTCTGGACCATGGTCTCTTAATTAACTGTTTGATTCTCCATCCTAATGCAGAATTCCACCATATTATGATCACTCTTCCCCAAGGGGCCTCGCACAACGAGATTGCTAATTAATCCTCTCTCATTACACAACACCCAGTCTAAGATGGCCTCTCCCCTAGTTGGTTCCTCGTCATATTGGTCTAGAAAACCATCCCTTATGCACTCCAGGAAATCCTCCTACACCGTATTGCTTCCAGTTTGGTTAGCCTAATCTATGTGCATATTAAAGTCACCCATGATAACTGCTGCACCCTTATTGCATGCACCCATAATTTCTTGTTTGATGCCCTCCCCAACATCACTACTGCTGTTTGGAGGTCTGTACACAACTCCCACTAATGTTTTTTGCACTTTGGTGTTCTGCAGCTCTACCCATATAGATTCCACATCATTCAAGCTAATGTCATTCCTAAATATTGTATTAATCTCCTCTTTAACCAGCAATGCTACCCCACCTCCTTTTCCTTTTATTCTATCCTTCCTGAATGTTGAATACCCCTGGATGTTGAGTTCCCAGTCCTGATCATCCTGGAGCCACGTCTCTGTAATACCAATCACATCATATTTGTTAACATCTATTTGCACAGTTAATTCATCCACCTTATTACGGATACTTCTTGCATTAAGACACAAAGCCTTCAGGCTTGTTTTTTTAACACCCTTTGTCCTTTTAGAATTTTGTTGTACAGTGGCCCTTTTTGTTCTTTGTCTTGCGTTTCTCTGCCCTCCACTTTTTCTCATCTCCTTTCTGTTTTTTTCTTTTGTCTCCTTTTTGTTTCCCTCTGTCTCCCTCCATTGGTTCCCATTCCCCTGCCATATTAGTTTAACTCCTCCCCAACAGCACTAGCAAACACTCTCCCTAGGACATTGGTTCCGGTCCTGCCCAGGTGCAGACCGTCCGGTTTGTACTGGTCCCACCTCCCCCAGAACCGGTTCCAATGCCCCAGGAATTTGAATCCTTCCCTGCTGCACCACTGCTCAAGCCACGTATTCAACTGCGCCATTCTGCGATTCCTACTCTGACTAGCACATGGTACTGGTAGCAATGCCGAGATTACTACTTTTGAGGTCCTACTTTTTAATTTAGCTCCTAGCTCCTTAAATTCTTTTCGTAGGACCTCATCCCTTTTTTTACCTATGTCGTTGGTACCAATGTGCACCACTACAACTGGCTGTTCTCCCTCCCTGTTTAGAATGTCCTGCACCCGCTCCGAGACATCCTTGACCTTTGCACCAGGGAGGCAACATACTATCCTAGAGTCTCGGTTGCGGCCGCAGAAACACCTATCTATTCCCCCAACAATTGAATCCCCTATCACTATCGCTCTCCCACTCTTTTTCCTGCCCTCCTGTGCAACAGAGCCAGCCATGGTGCCATGAACTTGGCTGCTGCTGCCCTCCCCTGATGCCCTCATCTCCCTCAACAGTACTCAAAGCAGTGTATCTGTTTTGCAGGGGATGACCACAGGGGACCCCTGCACTACCTTCTTTGCATTGCTCTTCCTGCTGGTCTTCCATTCCCTAGCTGGCTGTGGACCCTTCTCCTGTGGTATGATCAACTCGCTACACGTGCTACTCACATCATTCTCAGCATCGTGGATGCTCCAGAGTGAATCCACCCTCAGCTCCAACTCCGCAACACGGACCGTCAGGAGCTGGAGGTGGATACACTTCCCGCACACGTAGTCGTCAGGGAGACTGGAGTCGTCCCTGAGTTCCCACATGGTACAGGAGGAGCATAACACGTGACCGAGCTCTTCTGCCATGACTTAACCTTTAGATAGGCAACAATAATGTTAAAGTTTACTCACTGTTAAAGAGAAGAAAGAAAAACTACTCACCAATCACCAGCCAATCACTTACCCGTTTGGCTGTGACATCACCTTTCTGTTTCTTTTTACTTCTTTTTTGCCTTCTCCCTGTAGCTGCACAAGCTGGGCCTTTTATAGGCCTCCGACCCCGGACTCGTGCTGCTCCAACTGCCGCCGCCTCACTCTCCCGCTGGGCCTTTTATAAGCCTCACCAACCCCGGACTCGCGCTGCTCCAACTGCTAAAGAATTCATAGCAACACATAGATATTGAGAACTAGTTGGTTTATTAACAAAAGTTTAGCAAACTGCACATTACCAGTTCATCCACCAGGCTCACAACTGCATACCTCATCACGGATGACCTAGATCCAACTGACTGGGGTTTTATTGATTCTTGCAAACATCACATGACTGGCTAAGCCACTCACAATGCAACAGCTCTACAACTCTTTTGGAGAAAAACATAATTAATTAAATCAGGTGCCCTCAAATCTGGGGGACATTCCAGACACTTTCCAACTGCCCTTTTATCGTTTTGTTTTTTTGGGGGGTTTTTTGTGTTTTTTTGCTTTTTTTTTGGCATCAACAGCTCTACAAACCTGAGAGCATCCTCACAGGTGCATACATTACATAAACCTTTATGCCCATAACTCCCTCTCCTCCTTTAAATCTCTGATTAAAATCCATCTCTTCGATTACGTTTTCGGTTATTGCTCCCAATATCTCCTTCATTATCTCAGCATCCACTTTTTTCCCTAATTTTTGTGAAGTACCTTGGGATGCATGTCCAACATTAAAGATCTTACATAAATGCAAGTTAATGTTGTTGCCATGAACACATTTTGGCCTGCATTAAGATGGGTTGACTGGGCAATGTTTTAAGCACAATGGGTACCCGATACAAAAGTATAGGAAAAGACCATTTGACCCAAGCCCAAATAATCCCAATCCTTTTTAAAATCACAATATGATCTTCTTGGTAGGTAAGGAGGGGGAGGATTCAGGTGAGGATGCTCTAAGATAACATGCCTGTAATTAAAGTTGGTAACCTAGTCAACCCTCTGTGGTAGACTCAGTAATCCAGTATTTTAGCCAAGCTGGGTCACATTGCTAAGGCAGTGAAGATGTCAGACATAGCTTTGACACATTTACTAGAACTTGGAGATGTGCACCGGACACTGGAAACTGGAATTATTCCCACTCAGCACCAGTTAACCTACCCAGGTACAAACCGGACGGTCTGCACCTGGGCAGGACCGGAACCAATGTCCTCGGGGGAATGTTTGCTACTGCTGTTGGGGAGGAGTTAAACTAATATGGCAGGGGGATGGGAACCAATGCAGGGAGACAGAGGGAAACAAAATGGAGACAGAAGCAAATGTCAGAAAGGAGATGAGTAAAAGTGGAGGGCAGAGAAACCTAAGGCAAAAAACAAAAAGGGCCAATGTACAGCAAAATTCTAAAGGGTCAAAGTGTAATAAAAAGGCAAGCCTGAAAGCTCGGTGCCTCAATGCGAGGAGTATTCGGAACCCAAGAGGGGGCTCTGAGCTAGTTAGAGTGGGTGAGAGTGCAGATGAACAGGACCCCAAGAAAGAATGCAAAAAGCAGGAGGCAACAGAGCAGAGTATCACTGGGGTAAGTGTAAACCACAAGGTGATAGGAAGGGACAATATGTATGAAGATAAAGGGGCTGCAGGAGGGGTCAAAACTAAAAATCATGGTTTAAAAGCTAGTATTAAAACACTCTATCTAAACGCACGCAGCATTCGAAATAAAGTAAATGAGTTGGCGGCACAAATCATTACAAATGGGTATGATTTGGTGGCCATTACAGAAACGTGGTTGCAGGGTGGCCAAGACTGGGAATTAAACATACAGGGGTATCTGACAATTCGGAAGGATAGACAAGAAGGGAAAGGAGGTGGGGTAGCTCTGTTAATAAAGGATGATATCAGGGCAGTTGTGAGAGATGATATTGGCTCTAATGAACAAAATGTTGAATCATTGTGGGTGGAGATTAGAGATAGTAAGGGGAAAAAGTCACTGGTGGGCGTAGTTTATAGGCCCTCAAATAATAACTTCACAGTGGGGCGGACAATAATCAAGGGAATAATAGAGGCATGTGAAAAAGGAATAGCAGTAATCATGGGGGATTTTAACCTACATATCGATTGGTCAAATCAAATCGCATGGGGTAGCCTGGAGGAGGAATTCATAGAATGCATATGGGATTGTTTCTTAGAACAGTATGTTACAGAACCTACAAGGGAGCAAGCTATCTTAGATCTGGTCCTGTGTAATGAGACAGGAAAAATGAACGATCTCCTAGTAAAAGATCCTCTCGGAATGAGTGATCACAGTATGGTTGAATTTGTAATACAGATTGAGGGTGAGGAAGTAGTGTCTCAAACGAGCATACTATGCTTAAACAAAGGGGACTACAGTGGGATGAGGGCAGAGTTAGCTAAAGTAGACAGGGAACATAGACTAAACGGTGGCACAATTGAGGAACAGTGGAGGACTTTTAAGGAGCTCTTTCATAGTGCACAACAAAAATATATTCCAGTGAAAAAGAAGGGCGGTGAGAGAAGGGATAACCAGCCGTGGATAATTAAGGAAATAAAGGAGAGTATCAAATTAAAAACTAATGCGTATAAGGTGGCCAAGGTTAGTGGGAAACTAGAAGATTGGGAAAATTTTAAACGACAGCAAAGTATGACTAAGAAAGCAATAAAGAAAGGAAAGATAGATTACAAAAGTAAACTTGCGCAAAACATAAAAACAGATAGTAAAAGCTTTTACCGAAATATAAAAAGGAAAAGAGTGACTAAAGTAAATGTTGGTCCTTTAGAAGATGTGAAGGGGGATTTAGTAATGGGAAATGTGGAAATGGCTGAGACCTTAAACAATATTTTGCTTCGGTCTTCACAGTGGAAGACACAAAAACCATGCCAAAAATTGCTGGTCACGGGAATGTGGGAAGGGAGGACCTTGAGACAATCACTATCACTAGGGAGGTAGTGCTGGACAGACTAATGGGACTCAAGGTAGACAAGTCCCCTGGTCCTGATGAAATGCATCCCAGGGTATTAAAAGAGATGGCAGTAGTTATAGCAGATGCATTGGTTATAATCTATCAAAATTCTCTGGACTCTGGGGAGGTACTAGTGGATTGGAAAATAGCTAATGTAACGCCTGTTTAAAAAAGGGGGCAGACAAAAGGCAGGTAACTATAGGCCGGTTAGTTTAACATCTGTAGTGGGGAAAATGCTTGAAGCCATCATTAAGGAAGAAATAGCGGGACATCTAGATAGGAATAGTGCAATCAAGCAGACGCAGCATGGATTCATGAAGGGAAAATCATGTTTAACTAACTTACTGGAATTCTTTGAAGATATAACGAGCATGGTGGATAGAGGTGTACCGATGGATGTGGTGTATTTAGATTTCCAAAAGGCATTCGATAAGGTGCCACACAAAAGGTTACTGCAGAAAATAAAGGTACACGGAGTCAGCGGAAATGTATTAGCATGGATCGAGAATTGGCTGGCTAACAGAAAGCAGAGAGTTGGGATAAATGGGTCCTTTTCAGGTTGGAAATCGGTGGTTAGTGGTGTGCCACAGGGATCGGTGCTGGGACCACAACTGTTTGCAATATACATAGATGACCTGGAGAAGGGGACAGAGTGTAGTGTAACAAAATTTGCAGATGACACAAAGATTAGTGGGGAAGCGGGTTGTGTAGAGGACACAGAAAGGCTGCAAAGAGATTTAGATAGGTTAAGCGAATGGGCTCAGGTTTGGCAGATGGAATACACTGTAGGAAAATGTGAGGTCATCCACCTTGGAAAAAAAAACAGTAAAAGGGAATATTATTTGAATGGGGAGAAATTGCAACATGCTGCGATGCAGAGGGACCTGGGGTCCTTATGCATGAATCACAACAAGTTAGTTTGCAGGTACAGCAGGTAATCAGGAAGGCGAATGGAATGTTGGCCTTCATTGCAAGAGGGATGGAGTACAAAAGCAGGGAGGTCCTGCTGCAACTGTACAGGGTATTGGTGAGGCCGCACCTGGAGTATTGCATGCAGTTTTGGTCACCTTACTTAAGGAAGGATATACTAGCTTTGGAGGGGTACAGAGACGATTCACTAGGCTGATTCCGGAGATGAGGGGGTTACCTTATGATGATAGTTTGAGTATACTGGGTCTTTACTCGTTGGAGTTCAGAAGGATGAGGGGTGATCTTATAGAAACATTTAAAATAATGAAAGGGATAGACAAGATAGAGGCAGAGAGGTTGTTTCCACTAGTCGGGGAGACTAGAACTAGGGGGCACAGCCTCAAAATACGGGGGAGCCAATTTAAAACTGAGTCAAGAAGAAATTTCTTCTCCCAGAGGGTTGTGAATCTGTGAAATTCTCTGCCCAAGGAAGCAGTTGAGGCTAGCTCATTGAATGTATTCAAATCACAGATAGATAAATTTTTAACCAATAAGGGAATTAAGGCGTATGGGGAGCGGGCGGGTAAGTGGAGCTGAGTCCACGGCCAGATCAGCCATGATCTTTTTGAATGGCGGAGCAGGCTCGAGGGGCTAGATGGCCTACTCCTGTTCCTAATTCTTATGTTCTTATGAAAGCCATTGCCTTGGTGGGAAGGTGGTTTTAGGGGTTAAAAGAAGATGCCTCTCCTTAAAGATGGACTCCCTGATATAAGGAATCGACACCCCCGCCCATATAACGAGCACGGAATCAAAAGTTCAAACATGAACCTTCCTAGAACAATGGTTCTCTCCTACAATTATACAACAAACCCAAGTGTGTGACTCTCCCACAAAAACATCGGTTGGTTTACTGCTTATCAGCGAAGTTACATTGATTTGTCATCTCTTATCAGACTGGCTCTGAGTGGTGTTTCCCAACTGTTCATCTCCCATCATATGTTAATTGTGTTTGTTCAGTGATGTGAACTTTGCCGTAATCCCCATGATGTCTGAAGTAACTCTGTTCTCAAACACCAGCTTTCTTATCTCTTCCCCAGAGACTTCTAGTCAAAATGTTATGTCTTGTAACTGCTAACCTCTCCGGTCTTTGTTATGTGTTACTAAGGTTAAGGATGGTTCATTAATTGTGTTAAAAGTATGCTTTACATACATAAATGTTACATACAATAAGCAATTCTAATCCATACCGTAAGGTAGAGGAACTACACCGATTCCTCAGACCCTCCTAATACTGATAAGCCCTCTTAATCTGGACCATTTTACATGTCAGATCAATTCACTACCTTCAGTATCTCCATTCTTGACCACCTATCTGTCTGCTCTTTGCCTGCTACAACTCTACACTCCTTACAGTGGTCCTGGCTGGACAAGCAGCAGGAAACTTTCCCATTGCATTGCACTGAAAAGTGGATAGGTTTTAACTGGTGAAATTCCAACAGTACCCATATTTATACTCTGTCAATCATGGAGACATCCACAACCTAGGCTAAATGGACTTTTAACTCATCTGTAAAACAGTACACCCGTATATTGAACTGTGTGTGTGCGTGTGCATATAATTGGTCAAATGACAATCATACTATGATTGAAAAGTGTATTTCTAGCTCAGCAATAAAATGCACTGTCCCATGTGGTGATAAGCCATTCAGATTAAGAGTTCCCTGCTTCAGTTGACAGTCTATGCTGCTGATAAACATCCAGCGACTCCCTCTGGAAAGGGCGGACTTGTGTGTATTGGGGTTGGAGAAGACCAGGTTCATGGAAGAGCCTATCAGCACTCAGGGGTAAATTTTCCAACACCGTGGGCAGTCACCCCACGATTTTCGGCTAAGTTGCCCATTGCATACGAGGCCCCACTAGTGGCATGTAGTCTCAGAAAACACCCCCTCATTATTTAGATTCATACATGAAGAATGCTGAGATACTTCAGTACTACTGGTGTCCATGGAACTGTAGCATAGTAGGAGACAATGCCTTCAAAAGGGAGGAACAAAGAAAATGGGGGGGGTTTGTTGTTTTAATAAAGCTGCATTAAATACACAGTATGCACGCACAGATGAGCTGCAAGCCGATGGGTGTAAGGAATGAGGTAATTTGCTTTGTTATTTTCATAACTTGTGAGAAAGTTATCTTTCTTCTCTGGTAGCAAGACCAGAGAATGTTTCAAATGATATTAAACAGCAAGGATAAGAGAAATCTATTCAATGAAGCTGGGCAAGTGTTGAATGTAAAGTTACTTCATATTCATGAAAAAGCCATTTGGGAGTAGAGTTAGCCCGAGGGCCTGGGTCCACTAATTAAACGTCTGTCTCTTTATGTTATCAGAAGATGCCTGTATGAAATTAATAGCAGTGCTACACAGCATTTGTCTTATCTCCTCTCTGGTGGCAAAAACAAAACAATGCTTTGCATTTGCTCTTGAAAAATGACAAATCCATAAAATTTAATCGCAAGTAAAATGATCATACTTAGATTATTTTAAAGCTAATTTCAGATCTATTGTATAAACATATTCTAGTGCTTTGAAAATGTTGCAATTCACTGAATAAAACAATGCTTATTTATGTAATATCGACACAGATACACAGTGATAGAATAATGAATAGCTAGAAGGCTATGACAAATCTGAAGGGGTTCAGATGATAAAAATACTCAAGGTATTTAAGTCATCTGAACTGAGGTCAGGATCCAGCCTTTCATAATACCCTCTTTTATAAATCATGTCGTGGAATCGAGTAAAGAAAATTAGCAAAGAACTGTTTTTAAATGTAGAAAGAGATACTATATTACTTTCCTTCTATTCTCAGATCTTGATTATCATTTTCTTTGAAGTGATTCAATCTAAATCAATTTAGTGAAATTGTAGATATTAAAAGCTTACCATTTGTGATAAGCTTGGGAAAGAATCATTAATTTTTTTTCAAAAAAAGGACAGTTTAATTAAAAAAATGCATTTTTTAAAAAGAAGAATCACTTTGTTTAAAACTCCCATGGGTAAAATGTTATGTAGATTTGCAAAATGTAGTAGCTGATTTTTAAAACTTTTTTTTTCTCCCTCTCACTGCTACAAGCGATGTCAAATTGTTTTGCTTTCAGGCCTTTGAAGTCTGAGCAATTGCCAGTCACAAAAAATGTTTCACAAGGGGCTCCCTGGAGGCCTCCGAGAAGAACTTGTACATTAAATTAAATATTTCTGACGATAACAAGCTGCAAACTCATAACTTGCTGGGTACTCAAAACTGCCTGCACCCTTCGCCTGTGGGAATGCCTTAACTGTGTCCTATCCCTTTTGTGCCTCACTGAAGGACTATATTGTTGCTTTTGAATCAGATCGAGAAGTAAATTCACAGTATGCCTCACAATCACTGTGAAGCTGGAGGAAGTTTGATTTCCACACACATGTGCTTGAAGGCAACATGAAGTGCCAGTTACCAGCTGCTGCTTACCATTGATACTCAATGATCTAGATTATTTTGGTGGGGTTTCATACCAACTGCTTTCATATTGCAGCCCGTGTCCACCATTATCGGTGTGAAACCATGCCTTTGAAGAAGTCTCGCCAGCAACATAACAAAAAAAAAGTCAAATTTATGTTGGACTAATGACACTGAATTGGTGCCCAAAAAGATACTGCCCCATTGCCAAAAGCATAGTGTAAAAACAACAACTTGTATTTATATAGCGCCTTTAACATAGTGAAACATCCCAAGGCGCTTGACAGGAGTATTACAAGACAACAAATTTGACACCGAGCCACATAAGTTGAAATTAGGGCAGGTGACCAAAAGCATGGTCAAAAAGGTAGGTTTTAAGGAGCATCTTAAATGAGGAAAGAGAGATAGAGAGGCGGAGAGGTTTAGGCAGGGAATTCCAGAGCTTAAGGCCTAGGCAACAGAAGGTATGTCCACCGATGGTTGAGCGATTATAATCAGGAATGCTCAAGAGGGCAGAATTAGAGGAGCACTGACATTTCAGAGGGTTGTGGGGCTGGAGGAGATTACAGAGATAGGGAGGGGCGAGGCCATGGAGGGATTTGAAAACAAGGATGAGAATTTTGAAATCAAGGCGCTGCTTAACCAGGAGTCAATGTAGATCAGCGTGACATACATTGAAACCTTTACTCAAATGTGACCTTTTGGCTATCTACTGAAAATTTGCTGTGGGTAGTATACATTCTATGATCCGATTGTCTTTGGATTTAACTAACATCACAGCCTGCTGCTCCCAAATGGGTAAATGGACTGCATGGTGTGACATCAGGCTACCTACACCAGGAGAGCACCTGTTGAGCCAGCAGAGTTCAGCTATCGGCAGTGGTAGTGCTACAATTGGTCTCCGATATATCAACAGATCGATAAACACACACGTAAAAAAATATCAAAGCTTTGATACGTTGCTTAGTTTGGAGAGATTAAGGACAAGTGATCCTTGTGGAGGAGATATGAGATACAATGTGCATTCACTAAGGGGGCTGACCCCACAAGCAACAAAGTGAGTTACAATTAATACTGAGTTGGTTACAAATCATATCAATGACTCTTAATTATGTTGTTTATATAAACTGATTACTACATGGTCATTACAAGAGAAACACTTAATCCTGCAATATTGACCCAATTATAATCATTGATATTGCTAAATGGAGTAGAAAGGCTGAATCTGGAGCATGATTTCAAGTTAAATTATGTGCAGGACTAGGAGACACAGGTACAAGCTGGTAGTCGGCAAGTTCAGGTCTGATGTCAGGAAGCACCTCTATAAATATAATATTTGGAATGGTCTTCTGGGTAGGATAATAGAGGCAAAGCCTCAGGAATCTTTCAATGGACAGTCAGATTTTGTGATGGAGGGGTGGGGATTATAAGCTTCTATAGAAGGGTGAGCTAGATGGGTGAATGGCCTCCCTCCCCTCATGTTATCATTGAGATGTCCTGCAATTGCCTACATCACAGTAATATTGTTGTGTATGCGTAAATAACTGACCAACTGAGCCAGGAGAAAAGTAACTTAACTGTGCTTTTATACAACCCAAAATGGTGTCCCCAAACCGGCATGAACCAGCATGCACCTAATGCCCGTCCTGTGAGCTGTAACAAACAAAGAGAGTGTGAACACAACAAATATATTTGTATTCACTGAAATCAGAATGAGACAGAGAACCTTACAGATTCATTGCCATTGGATATTTGATTTTCCTACACAAAACCAACCATTTTTCCAAAAACCATAGGCCTCACAATGGTTCATTCTATACGTATCCTGCCCATTGTGGAACCAAGCAATAAGAGCCAAAAGTTGATCCCTGCTTTGTGCCAAGTTAGCTGCTGTCAGATGAGGCAGAAATTGGAGCGTTGAATTGGCCGCTGCATCTCTGGGCAGGAGAAGCGAAAAATAACAGCCAAGGTTCCCAATGCTGATCATTTGTCAGTGATCCGGGGGTAGGAAGACTGAATCAGGATCGCTTGTGGACATGTCCAACGCACACGAGAAAAATGCCTGCTTGTGGGCAATACCATAGAGTGGCTGGCACCTCTGGCATAAGAAAGCAGTGACAAGAGAGGGGAGAAAATAGAGTGCTAATGTTTAAAATAAAAAATATCTTTCATAATCTTGGTTCATATGATGTTTAGAGTATCTCCTAAACACATCAATAACTTAAAACTACAGGGCATACAAATCTTGGTAATTTAGCAGAAGAAATGACCTCCTAGATCACCGGTAACATGATTCCATACAGCTGCTGATCCTCCATCACTAACCTCTATTACCCTTACTGCTAGATCATTCTACATTTATAGTTCTCCGCTCTTATGCAATAGCAGCAACCAAAAAAAAACTAATACAGTAACAAAATAAATGTTTGGTCATGATTTTAAGGCAGTTCTTCAATCCAGCAGTTCCATAAACTACTTCAGCTTTGTTCTTATGGTTTATATCAGAACATCTTGCCTGAATTATCACCTTCTATCTCTACCAGCTGTTAAAATGACAGATAGGTAACAGGTTATGTATCAATATATTGCAATACTATTATTGCTTTGAATGTTCATAGCATGACTTACAAACCAACAGAATTAGAGTGAGATCTTGTGATAATTCATGGAGAATGGAGTATAGTATAGTATAGCATTAGGCAGTCCCTTGTGTCGAGGATGACACCAAAAAAATGATGAGTTCACAGGTGTTTCAATGAGTGACCTGACTCAGTCCCGAGATACATCTTGAAAGGTGGAAGATGCTTGTGCGTGAATTCTTTTAACGTGGCGTGGCCATTGCATACCAGCCACCACACGGGCTTGACAGAGCAAGGCCTAGGTCCAATGGCAAGGGTTAACCAAGACATCTGGAGACCCAGCTCTGCTGCGCCATCCCTGAGTCCCGACCCCGCTGGTGTTACATGCCGCTCCTGGGCCACGGCACCTTCGCTCCTCTACTTCAACCCCACAGCTCCCAGGCCACGGCCCCATCACTTCCGTGCCACAACACCGCTGCTTCTCTACTTTGACCCCACCGATCCCGGGCCACGACATCATCGATCCTTCACTGCTCACCGCCTCCAATCACTGCCCCCCTCGCTGGACTCTATCTCTAGGCCTCGCTGATCCTCCTCCAGCTGGATCCCGACCCCACCGATGGTCCTGCCTGCGCTCCTACCAGCAACCTGGATTATGGTGACGTCAATCCAGTCTCCCTCCTCGAAACCATCGCTCTCCCGGACCAGCTTGCGTTGTTCCCTGCCGGGGAATGGAGTATTGTGTACACAACACTTGATTATCAAGTACAGTAACACAAGAGGAACTACACATTCTAAAATTAAATACCAATTAGTATACAGGAGTAGAAGTGACTCAACAACCTGTACTTTTACAATATGTATCGGTCAGAGTTCACTGCTGCCCTCAGGAGTGCCTGTCTGATCAGTATCTAAATTTCCATGGGCCACCATGGCCCCGATATTGGCAGGGGCGTGGTGGAGTTTTGAACATTTTTCTTTTGGCAGGCTCCCTGCCTGGAAGCCAGCCTGATTGATAGGCTTGACTTCCAGTTGGGCGAGGAGGACTTCGGAACAGACCGCAGCCACAGCTAAGGAGCGTCGGAAGGTGGCGGGAGGGTGGGGGAGGGGGCACTCGTGCTCCTCCTGGCCACCACACAGTGCTGTAAAGGCACTTACCTTTCCCCGAAGCTCTCCTCGCCTCCCTTGGGCTGATGAGTTTCCTGCGGCCTCAGAAATCCAGCCTTCCAGGATTAAACCTGTAAGGCAAGTTAAGTGTTAGGCTCCTAGCCTCATTGTAATATTTAAATAACCAAGCCACCTCCTGGGAGTGGATTGGCTGCCCGGCCTCTGTCCCTCCTCTGTTAAACCCGGAAGTTGGGGAGCTGGAGGCTGGTTGGAAGTTTTAAAATGTTTTACCTCTCACCCAACCCCAACCCACCCATTTTTGGGGGGTAAAATTCACCCCTACATTTCTCATTTGCTCACTGACCTGAACACGACTTGTTTTATATTACTTCATATTACACATCTCCACAGTTATGGGGTGGGGGAGGGGGGGTGATATCTATAATGAACCATTTGATTACTTCAAGTTTTGCAGAGAATACAAAAGACATAAAATCATACCACCGAAGGAGGCCATTTAGCCCATCACGTTTATGCTGGCTCTCTAAAGTCCCATTCCCCTGTTCTTTCTTCATAGCCCCGCAAATTTACCTTTTCCAGGTATATATCTGTTATATATTCACAGAGCACAAGCACACACAGCTTCTAACATGGCAGGCAGCTCTCTCGGAAGCCTCCGGAAATCTGCCTGATTCTGTTTATTATTAACTCTGCAGTTGCAGTACACAATACGTCCACATCCACAGTGTGGAGCTACAAACATTACAAGCTTATAGCCATTACACTTCTCCCTCCTTAATGAAGAAACCATCATAACAACCATCATACATAACACAGGATATAAACTTTTTTTTCCATATTTACAAATTTAACTTTACCACTTGTTTTCTGTTTCGAAGAGGATATCTTCACTCTTGAACAGAACCTTCCAAACATGGTGTCGAATCTAAACTCATTCGAGGCTCATCCTGAGGAACGTTTTTTTCCACGGAATTTCCTTGATTTTCATTTGAACTCACTCTAACTTCAGGCTCTTTGTTTTCCTGACTTGGACTCAGACTTTCATTCTGATTCTCTCCTGGATTTGTTTCCAATACATTGGATTTAGGATTTGCTACTGGTATATCAAAACTATCTGATGAGTCAGAAATAATTGAATCATTCCCACCTTCAACTCCTTCCATGTCTGTAGGTAAAATATGATCAATATGAACAAACCTAACCTGTCCATCATCAAACTTCTTTACCAAATATGTGCGAGGAACACATATCTTCACCACTCTTCCTGGTAACCACTTTAACCATTTATGGTAATGGTTCTTCACTCTCACCGCCTCGTTTAATTTCACACTTCTCTCTTTTACTCTACCTCTATCATAATTCTCTTTCTGTCTTAATTGTGTCTCTTCTACTGACTGTGCCAAATTTGGTTTTAACAACGAGAATCTAGTTCGTGGCTGTCGTTTGAAAAACGACTCTGCTGGTGTTCTACCAATAGTAGTATGAGGAGTATTTTGATATATAATTAAAGAATTAGCCAATTTGTGATCCAATGACAACTGTCGTTTCCTTGGATTTGGATCTAACATTTGTTTTATGAGGGCACGTTTTACATTTTGTACAGTGCGCTCTGCTGCACCATTCGAAGCAGGATGGTATGGTGGAACCTTGGTATGTTTCACACCATGTTTGCTCGTGAATTCTTCTGAACGAAATTGTGGTCCATTATCTATCCGAAACAATTTCTTCAGGGAGGCCAAATGAAGAAAATAATTTTTGTAAAATGTCCAATGTTTTACTTGTTGGTATTTTCCACATTGGAAACACCTCAACCCACTTCGAATGGCTATTAATCACAATGAACAATTGTTGTCCTTCTAACTCAGCAAAATCAATATGTAGCCTTTGCCACACCCTGGGAGGCCATTTCCATGGCTGTAATTGTACTGGTGGTGGTTGCTTGCTTACCGATTGACATGTCGTACACTGACTCACGATGTACACTATATCTTTATCAAGACCTGGCCACCATAAATAACTGTGTGCAAAACTCTTGGTCAAGCTCATTCTAGGTGCTGGTCATAGAGGTCTCCTAATAATTTGGATCTGAATTTATTTGGTATAACCACTCTTGTACCCCACATGATACAATCTTTATCGACTGATAATTCATTCCTACGAATGAAGAATGGATGTGTATCTTTGTCTGTTACCTGGTTTGGCCATCCATTTGCAATATACTCATACACCTTTGACATCACTGGGTCACGTTTGGTTGCTCTACCAACCTCTTCAGCTGTGACTGTCAGTTCATCAATGTATGAAAAATAAAACACTTCTTCCCTATCGGGTGTAACTTGTGATGGGGAAGGTAATCTAGATATTGCATCAGCATTACTGTGATCAGATGATCGTCTGTATTCAATATCATATTTTTATGCTGACAAAATCAAAGCCCATTTCTGCATTCGGGCTGCAGCTAATGTTGGAACTGGGGACTTTGGATGGAGGATTGCTGTTAGGGGCTTATGGTTCATAATGATGGTCAACTTACGACCATACAAGTATTTGTGAAACTTCTTGACCCCAAAAGTTAATGCCAAAGCTTCCCTTTCAATTTGCACATAATTACTCTCACTGGCACTGAGAGTGTGTCAAGCAAAAGCAATTGGTCTCTCCTCCCCACTACTTAATACATGAGAGATTACTGCCCCAACTCCATACGGAGAGGCATCACATGCTAGCTTAATCTCTTTAGATATGTCATAATTAACTAATATGGTGCTCTCTACCAATTTGCTTTTACACTCCTTGAATGCTGTTTTGCATTCTTTTGACCACTTCCAATGGACCTGTTTTTTCAAAAGTTCATTCAGTGGATGTAATACTGTAGCCAAATTTGGTAGGAACTTCCCATAATACCGTATATACTCGTGTATCATGCGACTTTTGAAGACCTAAATTGTAACTTAAATTTGGGGGGTAGCATGATACGCGAGATACAAAATTTGCGGGTGTGAAGTGCTGGCCAAGATTAGGCTGTTAGGCTGTTAAGCAGACCGTATCCACGCTGAATCTCGGCAGGTATCTCCTGGGCTGGATTGCAGCCTCTATTGACACTTGTACTGTATCTTTGCTGTGGTCTAGAGATCGCCACCCACAACTCCCTCTGAAGTTTGCTGCATTATTAGAGGCTTTAACAATCAAATCTCCATCTATCTCAGCCCATGCTTCTTTTACCCGCAAACACAGTAGAGGCAAATCCGGAGCCTTCATATTCCCTCCCTTCGTAAATGATTTCTCTCCTTCCATCATCCAGTCATTCCATTTCTTTCTTATATTGTCTTTAAATGGCTTATTAATGGATACGTCAAGTGGCTGAACGACGCTAGTCAAGCCAGCTGGAATGATTGCTATATCGGTGTTCGATTCGCGAACAGCTTTCACAACAGAATCCACTCGATGTTTCATGATTCGGTTGTTAAGGTCTGTATTCGATCGTTGTTATGTGTTAGGGTACTTGTTACGTGTTGGGTACTTGTTAAACTTGTTTGAAAGCCTAGCCTAGTGGCATCTGGTATCTCAGAAAAGTGACTCGCATGATACATGAGATATATGATAAAATCATGTTTTGGGGACGATAATTTAGGGGTCGCATGATACGTGAGATCGTAGGATACGCGAGTATATACGGTAGTTCAAAAGACCCAAGAATGAACGAAGTTCAGTGACATTCCTGGGAGTGGATGCATTTCTGATCGCATACAATTTTTCCATGATTGGATGTAAACCATCTTTGTCTACTCTGTACCCTAAGTACTCCACTGAGTTTTTAAATAACTCACACTTCCGAACAGACATTCGTACTCTGTGCTTCTCTAGCCGTTTGAGGACTTCACTCAATATGTTATAATGAATTTGCCTATTTGGTGCTGAAATTAGTATGTCATCCAAATAACATATTACCCCTTCAATACCTTGCAAAATCTGGTTCATCACCCCTTGGAATATGGCAGGGGCGGAAGACACTCCAAACAGTAGCCTATTAAATTGTTATAGGCCTAGATGAGTATTTATAGTCAAACATGACTTGGACTCCTCTCGTTCAAGCTGTAAGTAGGCATTCGTAAGATCCAGTTTTGAGAAGATCTGACCACCTGTCAGTGTTGTGACCAAATCTTCTATATTCAGCAATGTATTGGGGACATTACCCTCTAGAACCTGGTTTACGGTTACTTTATAATCACCACACAATCTTACCTTACCATCGGACTTAGGTACAACAACAATGGGTGTAGCCCAATTACATCGATCTATCTTACAAATAATGTTCTCAGTCTCTAGTCTTTTGAGTTCTTGCTCAACTTTCTCCTCGAGTGCATATGGTACGGAATGTGGCTTGTAGTAAACTGATCTAGCATCCTTCTGTACCCTGACACTCGCCTTGAAGCCTTGAATCGGACTGCCCGTTTCGCAGAACAACTTCGGATACTTCTTGATAACCTCATCCGTTGATGAAAATCTCGCTTCCACACAGAAAATCTTACTCCAATCCAGTTTCAGTGAGCTCAACCAATTTTTTCCTAGTAAGGCAGACTTGGCTCCTTACACTACTATTGGAGGCAAGTTCTGAAATTGATCTTTATATTTCACCGGTACGGTGATATGACCTACCACAGGAATTTTCTCTCCTGAGTAGCCTCGCAGCTATATCTTGGATTTCTCCAGTTGAAAATCATGCAATTTGTCATGATATAGTGACTCCGGTACAACACTCACTGATGCACCCGTATCAATTTCCATTGGTATGTTGAATCCCGCAACACCTATGTGGATTTTGATGCTTTCCGAATTACTGTACGTTAACCTTGTGCTCTTGATGACGTGTAACTCTAACATCTCCTTATCCTGTTGTTGTTCTTCCATGCTATGTAGTCTCTTGGGATTTCTACTCATAGCTTTGAACGCTGGACTCATAGCTTTAAAAACTGGTTTACCCTTCAGTCGGCATGCCTTCACAAAATGCCCTGTCTTTCTGCAGAAGAAACACTCTGCCTTCACGTATGGACAACTTTGAGCAATGTGTTGTCCCAGGCAACTATAGCACGACTTCGATGCTCTGTTAGAATTTCCAGTTTCTGAGACTTTTGGCCATGGCCGTCTTTTACCTTGAACCTGCAGGTGATTTACCTCGGTTGACTGATGACCGTAATTATTATTTAATTCTTGGGAATATTGTTTGGCCATGCCCATCGACCTCGCTGTCTGACAAGCAATCTCAAAAGTCAAGTCATCCGTCGTCAATAACTTCCTTCTGATCGCATCATTTTTCACCCCACAAACAAAACAATCCCGTAATGCGCGGATTTGAAAGTTTCCAAAATTACAGTGCATCGATAGCTTTTTTAATGCTACGATGTAATCACTGATACTTTCATCAGACTTTTGATTCCGAATCACGAAACGATAGCTTTCAGCAATTCTTAACGGTTTGGGGTTATAGTGCTGCTCTAGCTTCATTAAAATCTCGTTCAGCGTTGTGTCCTTTGGCTCATCAGGCACAAGCAGATTTACAAGGGTTTCGTATAATGTCAGACCCGCCTCCGATAAGAAGATCGCTTTCTTACATTGCAACACAGCCTGGTTCTGGACTGCATTGTCTGGAACTTTGATTATGTTATTTGCAGTGAAATACATTTCTAGCCGATCCACATACGCTTTAAAATGTTCCCGATTGTGTCTATATTCTCCCAAATGTCCGATTACACCTGCCATTTTAATCCCTAGCTGTTCACGCCGTGTTATGTATTTTACCTCGGATTTTATAGATTGTTTCCAAAGACAGAAACTTCCAAAGTCTCTCTGTCGGCTGGCTGAATCCTTCACCAACAAAATTTAAGCTTTAAATCATCCGAAAAAAATCCCATCTGAATCGCCAAATGTGATATATTCACAGAGCACAAGCACACACAGCTTCCAACATGGCAGGTAGCTCTTTCGGAAGCCTCCGGAAATTTGCCTGGTTCTGTTTATTATTAACTCTGCAGTTGCAGTACACAATACGTCCACATCCACAGTTTGGAGCTACAAACATTACAAGTTTACAGACATTGCAATAACCAATTATTTTTTGAAAGTTACTACTAAATCTGCTTCCACCACCTTTTGGGCAGTGCACACCAGATCATAACACAGTGCAAAAACAAATCTTATTTCCCCCCTAGAGTTTTGTCAATTATCTTTGGTAGGGGATGTTGCATTTTATCAAGGAGGCTTTGAGGGTGTCCTTGAAATGTTTCCTCCGCCCACCTGGAGCTCACTTGCCGTGTAGGAGTTCCGAGTAGAGCGCCTGCTTAGGGAGTCTCGTGTCGGGCATGTGGACGACGTGGCCCGCCAAGACTCCTCCAAGTGCCCAAGATGGCGCCCGGGAGGGCAGCTCCCTAGGGAGCTCCACTGAACATCTTTATCCATGGCCATCCAAAGCCACCCAACACCTTCTCTCCTCCATTCTCCTCCCCCACCACTGCTTAAGTTTAAGTTAAGCTTAAGCTCCCCCTGGCTCGAATCGCGGGTGCATTTCCCACCCCCAAAGCACAAATTCATGCTGCACGGACAACAGCTTGGACCCACCTATCAAACCTCTCCGCAGCACCAAGAACCTCCTGGACCTTGCCACTGCACCTGGAACTCCCTCCATCTCCAGATTCCGAGGATTTGGAACAAATCCCCCCAGGTCTGAACTCTTTCCTACAGGCAGGATAATGGGCCCATGGAACAGGCTGCCGACTCAGGAGGTGAGCATTAATTTGATGAATTCCTTCAAGCGAAAGCTAGACTAGTTTCTGGCTGGGATGGCAATCACCTCGTATAAAAGATAGATACTGTATTTATATTAATCAGGGCCAAGAGTGGTCTACCGGACGGGGGTCAGAGAGAAATGTTTCAGATTTTTTTTCTTCCGAATTGGCCTGGGTTTTTAATCTGATTTTCTGCTGGGTGAGGAATGTATTATATTGTGATGCAGGCTGGATGGACTAACAGGTCTTTTCCTGTCCATCACTGTTCGTATGTTTGTATGTAATTAACCATGCGGAGAGCAGCATACTGCTTACGAAACATGTCGATGTCGTGATGTAGATCGGAAGTAAAGTTTCTCAGCACTGTGGTTCAAGATTTCCCTTCCAGAAGGGACCAACCTGGGACCACAGGATGGATTGCAAGACTTCCCTTTCACCCTCAGATTTCCCACAAAGTGCTCTGATGGAATTCAATCTGGAGAAGTGTGAGGTAATGCATTTGGGGAAGGCTAACAAGGCAAGGGAATATACATGAAATGGTAGGTCACTGAAGTGCAAAGGAACAAAGGGACCTTGGAGTGCAGGACCACAGATCCCTGAAGGTAGCAGGCCAGGTAGATAAGGTGGTTAAGAAGGCATATGGAATACTTGCCTTTATTAGCCGATGCGTAGAAACTTAGCAGAGGGGTCAACAACCAGGGGGCATACATTTAAAGTAATTAGTAGGTGGTTCAGAAGAGATTTGAGGGGAATTTCTTTCACCCAGAGGGTGATGAGGGTCTAGAACTCACTGCCTGAAAGGGTGATAGAGGCAGAAACCCTCACCACATTTAAAAAGTACTTGGATATGCATTTGAAATGCCGTAACCTACAAGATTGTGGACCTAGAGCTGGAAAATGGGATTAGAGCAGATAGCTCTTTGTTGGCCGGTGCAGACACGATGGGCCGAAATGGCTCCCTTCTGTTCTGTAAATGTCTATGATTCTATGACTGTTAATGTCCCATTTTACAAAGCTGCTGTTGGATAGGTGTCCTTCATGCAGAATTTGGAGCTGTGTGACTACAGCTATGAGCTCCTTGAAAAGCTCTTGACATTCCACCAGATGTGTTCCCTGCTCTCTGCAGAAATCAGCTAATTAACCTACTTGCTCTTTTTCTGCAATAGAATTAATTTCTGGTTCCAAATTGGTTAGTAAATAAATCCCTATAAATTTGCACAGCCAAACATATGTTGATGAACCTCTCTCCATAACACTTCACCGCAGCTCCCTCTTCATCCCCAGGGTATAAGTATCTCCTCACATTGTGAAAGAATAAATCATTCCGTGGTCCCCATTTGAAACCTGCCCATGTCCCTGTAGCCCTGTATTGTCCCAGTTATGCTGCACATTTGGCTTTGGTACATTACAATATCTTGCACTGCACCACAATCAAACAAGCAGTATAATGGAGTGGTTATAAATGCAATATTTTACCATATAGTAATACTTAATCTCAGACCCATGCAGGTGGGGGCGGGGGGAGGTTTAAATCAGGCTGGACGCTTCTGCATACATCCATTCTAACAGAGTCAATGCCTTTACTACAAAATTCTCTGTCCAGAAACATTCTTTATAACCTGCTAAGAGACATCTGAAAGGAACGGCTGGAGCTGGTATAGAGAGTATGCATGAATAATAAGATCCCTATCGCCCAAGGACGAACCCATAAGTGCATGCAAGTATCATAGCAGGTCCAATATACTTTTGTTGCATTAAACCATTGAGAAACCCAACATTATTTATGCAGTTTGGAAAAAGTATAGTACAACAAAAAATTACACATTCCAGAATATCTTAACCGCATAAGTGCTGTGCTGTTAGAGGTGACGTCTTTCGGATAAGTGGACATAAAGATCCCATGGCACTATTTTGAAGAAGAGCAGGGGAATCCTGGCCAATATTTTTCCCTTAACCAACACCATTGAAAACAAATTATCTGGTCATTATCATATTGTTGTTGTGCGATCTGGCTATGCACAAATTGTCTGCCATATTTCCTACATTACAACACTTCGAAAAGTACTTCATTGACTATAAAGCGCTATGGGACATCCTAAGGTTGTGAAAGTCGCTTATATAAATGCCCGTCGTTCTAAGAATCAAATGGTATCCTACCTGGAAAGCTTAATTATTTAGTTTCCATTTTAAAATTATAGGTCAGATTTCCCCGACGTGAAACGGAGAGGGTATAAAGACCTAGTACTCCAGTGTAACAGTCTAGCTGAAAACTGACCAAATATTTTCTCTTAAGAATAGCAAATGGCTCAGCAACAAAGTCAAATTTGTTTTTATTTTAAATCATAATATTTTCACACATGATAAATGAATAGATTAATGATCTTGTTCAAATTAGAAGTGCTGGAATGTGGATTACATATCGCAGAAACCAACACCCAAGTTATATTAGTTAATGTAGCTGGCTAAAAAGGCATCATACTTGCTTTGGCAATTTTCTTGGCACTGTGGATCTAGTTTTCCAATAATGCCCATTATTAACAAATAATTGTGTCTTCCATCTGCTCCATTTCTGGCAAAGCTATACCTGTCATTATGTCTTTATTACTATTTTAGCACCTATTTGCATTACTATACATTTCCAATTACATGTAGCTTTCTACTCATCGATGAATCCAAGCAAGCATTTTAAAATCACGAGAAAGTCTTATATTACCACATAAATCCATATATGATTTGAATTCCGCTAATGTCTCTCCTGTCAACCTTCCTACAGTTTTCCATTAATCGTTCATACTTTTCTCCGAGTGCTCTTCTTTTAGCTTGTACCGAGTGCTCTTCAGTTTTATCAGCTAGCCACATCAGCTCCTTCTCCAACATCTCTGCTCAACTCCTGTCAGCTGTGTTCACTTTATTTTTCAGCCATTCCTATTATTTCCATCAGTTTTCTTCCATTTTCTCTGATTTGTTCTATTTATCTCTCCAATATGATTGATCGTTACCTCTTCCGTTTCCACAGGAATACTATTTTCTGTCGACATTTAAGAAGTGTTGAATCAAAGTACTGATGTACTAATACTGAACTGCGCACTGTGCTCGAAATAACGTTAGTTATTTAGATCACAAGTATTTAAGTTGACTTTTAAATCACCCAGTTGTTCGACTGTACAATTTCCTACCATTTTTATAAAGTTCTGATGAAGTATTATAAATAGATAGGGGTCAAAATTGCCCCTTTCCTGAAGGCCTCTTGACACCAGAAAGCGCCGGTCATGCTGCGGGATGTCATGGCCGCTGAGTTTCCGTGCAATGTCCGCCATTATCAAAATTCCGCTCCCGCGTTATACCGGCGGTGACCCCGTTCCCCCTCTCCCCCCCACCCCCCCCCAACATTCCGCTGCTGCCAATCCACGTTGAGTGTGACATCACAGTGCACACCGACAATCTAGCCCCGACGGCAAAATTCCGCCATGAAAATCTTTGGTCCACCCGGCGATGCCAAAACAAGCTTTTCCTCGGCCGCCTCACTGGACCACCGGCGATGGCGGCGCTGCTCCCCTCGAACAGGAGGACCGACCGCCGCTGCCATCATGTTTTAGTTTGTCGGCCAACTGCTAGATCAGCCCGACAATTATGCCCCTGGGTTCGGCCGGGCTGCCAACAGGCAGTATAAGCCTGTTGAGTGGCCGAAACCCTCCCTGGTGGCCCAGTGGGCCAAAATTTTAAAATCACGAATGCTCTCCCCCTTAAGCCACGGTGAGACGACGACATGATGACATCATCACGGCGGCCACTCGGCCCCCCCACCTCCGCCCCTCGGGTTTTGCCACCACTGCGTATCCGCCCCCATCAAGAGCCACTTCCAGATCCAAGAGGAAAAAAAAACAAAGGGCGGAATTTTGCTCAAGAGGTGACCTCAACCACTGCGGCGGTAAAAACACACACAATGTGTGGGAGCACCCCATTTCGGGCAGGGGACAATTTCAGCCCCATAGTGTTCCTAAAAGACAAATCCTGAAATGATTCCTGCAATTTAAAAAAACATACTTGTTACATACAGCTCATCGCATTTTATGAGATCATAGATTCCCCACACCATGGAAGTTAAATTCCCCTTTACAATAAAGAAGCAAATGCCTCATTTTCTCCAATAATTAACCTGCTGATGAACTTACAGGAACGCACAGCTTGGGAACGTGCAACTTCTGAAAATGTAATTTTGGCAGATCTGTTGGCAAGGAGATGGAATCTGCTCAGCTGCAGTCACTTTGAACTGCAGCCTATATTGGAAAATATATGAATGGCCAAGGAACAAAAGAAAAATTCACAGAAGAGACTTCATCAGACTTCCATTGAAATACCAGGTCGGTGATCCCTCTCTTCCTGTACCAATTTGTACTGCATCAACAATGGTCCAAAATCTGTGTAAAAAGCCACCCTCCTGCAGCACACTCGAATCTGTGCTCCAACAGTATATATTTTGTTTGGGAGTGCATTTCATACTGGACTGATCGCAGAATAAATGCTGTAGTACAAACAGGGTTTCGTAAAAGGCCAATATTTGAGAAATAAAAATAAAAAGTCACAATACTAACTCCGAGAATACACGGAACTTGTAGATGCTTCTATGTCTGATTTAGTTTGAAGCCCACCCTTGCCAAATTTTGGCTTCAATGGTGGTTCCCAGTGCACATATTGATTACAACAGAAGCAGCAGCTTGTGTAGTGTAAAATTTCCTCCCAACAAGCAAGTAAAATGGAACAGACTTTCATCTCCAAAACCGAGGCAAGCCTTGTGCAGGACAACTCGGCTGAATACAAAATCATAATTTACAATAATGGAGAGTGGCCTCTCAAGCTCACTTTGTCATAATTTAGGCTTATTTGCCCTTTCAATTTAAATTAAATGTGTAAGAGGCCCTGCCACCTTTTTCCACTTGGTTTCATTGTGGTGTTAAATTTTAAAAAACAGGTTAAAAATAACAGAAGGCAAATGGTGCTAAATTAATCCACAATGCAATTTTTTTAATAGTTTAATAAGGTTGAATGCCATTTACCATAATACCTATGTGAAAGAATGAAATTGTTTTCATGATTTATTAAGAGAGTCACATCGTTCTTCATGTTTGTTTAATTGCATTTTTAATAGCTTCAGCTTCATTGTACATGGTGTGGCATTCAATCAATCATGGTGGCAGCTCCTGACAGGAGTGAAAATCCACTGCACAAATCGTTTTACCTTCCTATTTAGAGGCCAAAACTTATTAGGCTTCTGTGCTTTGTGCAATGGTTTCGAACACTACATAACACACTGTTCAATCTGCTGACTCTCATTGTGTAATGTATTTTGAGATCCATTGAAGTTTGATTTAGTCCACAGACGCGGCCCACCCTCCCAACCTTCAGTATGGCAACTCTTCTCCATATAATAGCTGTTCAGGTGGTAATTTAGACAAGTTATGTTAAACTTATGATCGAACTTTGTTTGGAACACACTTGGAGTACTGTGTACGATAATTTTAAAAACGATATAGAGGCACTGGAGAGGGTGCAAAAAAGTTACAAGGATTGTTATGTCTGTAATGTACTTATGAATGACTCCACGAGGCAATGTGTTGTACTCAAACTGTAGTGACCTTGGTCCTTTATTCGTAACTCCAGAGTGAGTCGGCGGCATGGTGGGCAAGCTTTTATACTGGGCCCTGCACACCTATGCAGGTGACCCTCAGGTCTCCCATCACAGTGCCCTCTGGTGGACAGCCTCTGCCACAGGGGCAGGAAACCCTAGTCTCCACCAGTTGCACCCTCTAGTGGTGCCAGCATAGTATATCCACAGTGTAAACCTTATTGATCGTACATCAGGGAACAAGTCTCCATCTTGTGCAACTATACGGTGACTACACAAGAGAGTATATCTACAGTCTGCATATATAACAAGGATGATATCAGAACTGTGAGGTTGCACCTGTCAGGAAAGGATGAACAGGCTGTGTCTTTTTTATCTTGAAAAGAGAAGGCTGAAGGGTGACCGAATGGAGGTCTTTAAAATTATGAAAGGTTTTGATAGAGTCGACTGCTGGCCCCGATTTTAACTCCAGGTGGATTTCCTGCTCAGACCCGAATTATAATTACAGTCGGGTCTCAAGGATGTCATCGGGCCACACAAGCATATGTAAAGACGGACCCGGTTAGCTGCAGGTGTGTGTCCTTGCTGCCTGCTCAGGAGAGCAATTTAAAATTGCAGATGCTGTGATCATGGCGGCTTTCAGACAGTTAAGAGTCAGGTTGATTTTAACTGCCCACCCGCCAGGCTTCTGCTGAGCGAGTAGGATTAAAATTGCCCCCTCGCGTGTGTTCCACTTGCGGGGAAGAGTGTGGAGAAAAACAAAATTATAGTCACCAAGAAATCAAGTAGGGAATTCAGACAAAACTTCTTTCCCCAGAAAATGGAACTCGCTACCACAGAGAGTAGTTGAGGCGAATAGTATAGACGCATTTAAGAGGAAGCTAGATAAGCAGAGGAGGGAGACGGAAAAAGAGGGTTATGCTGATAGATTTAGTTGAGGAAGGATGGGAGGAGGCTCGAGTGGAGCATGAACGCCAGCATTGACATGTTGGGCCAAATGACCTGTTTGTGTGTTGTATATTCTATGTAATTCTATGTTAATAAAAACAAAGGAATGGTAAAACATGCAGGCAGGATTCTTGTTAAATATTTTGAAACTAAAGTTCCACAAATTAGGGGGCTGAGTTCCCAACCCCAGGTCAATCCTGACAACAACAAAAAATCTTTTTTTGGGCCATGCCATAGGAAACAGCCCCAAGTATTAATTTTAAGATGAACAATGATAAAGTAATAAGCTGTATGGCTCCGATGGTGTAACACATTAATTCTTGGATCGTCTGTGACTTCTGTGACATGAAAGTTTGAGATATGAACATTTCATTGCGCTCTATACACGACAACTTTTCAATGGCAGTCAGAACAATCTGGGGAGATGTCATCTAGAGGAAAGGCACCCAACACCCAGTTATTTCATAATGTTTGCAGCTAAGGCCAATGAACAGCTCATTTTCCAACCTTTCAATAAGCAGTATTAGGAATTTTGAGGAAGGGCAGAGGATTGAGTGAGAAAAATAGAACCGATAGAGTTAAAAGGAAAAAAGTCTAAATTTAAATGAAAAATTAAGCCAACTCTAGAATATCAGAAATAATTTAAATAATAATTTAATAATTCAGTAACATTTCAGGTAAAATAGCCGTCTGTAATGCCTAGTGACTTTCAATGAGATGCTGAAAAGTTGAGCTTCCCAAAGAAATGTCACACTGTAATGACATGAGACTTTGCAGTAGATTGTTGAGCCATGGAACTTTGGAAAACCACTTTACAGATCCTGAAGTGTGAGCATTTTAAAGCTCAGCTGGTTAGGCACTGGAAGGACAGTCAACAAACAGGTCAGAAAAATAAAGCACAAAGAAATGTATTGCAGGCAACAGTGTGCTGAGAATGGACTATTTTTCCAAGTACTAGAAATATAATAGTTTAAGTTCTTGTTTTAAGTTGTTTAAAGAATAAACTAACTAACAGCATTTTTCACAATCTATTCTGTACAGTATACATAATGCAGAATGGAGTCAAGTGAACAGTAATAATGTTATGTTTGAAAATATCTATGCTTCAAGTAACAAAAAAATGGCAGACCGTGTTAAAAAGTATACAGTCCGATGCCTCGATTTTAAAATTCGCATCCTTGCTTTCAAATCACTCCATGACCTCACCCCTCCCAATGTCTGCACTTTCCTGCATCCCTACAACCCTCAGAGTTCTCTGCGCTCCTTCAATTCTGGCCTCTTGCACATTCCTGATTTTCATCGCTCCACCATTGGCGGCCATGCCTTCAGCTGCCTAGTTCCCAAGCTCTGGAATTTTCTCCATAAACCTCTCCACCTCTACCTCTCTCTCCGAGACGTTCTTTAAGACCTACCTTTTTGACCAAGTTTTTGGTGACCTGTTCTAATCTGGCTCGGTGTTAAAATTTCTTTGATAACTCCTTGGGATGTTAAAATGCCATATAAGTGCAAAGTATTGATATCATCTCATAGTACACAGTCCAGTAACAAATAATGCAGAGTTTAAAACATTACATTGCAGCATTTTTTATACATTAACATTTCACATCATATAAACATCACAAAAAAGAGAGAGGGAGAAAAAGAGAGAGAGAGAGAGAGAGAGAGAGAGAGAGAGAGAAAGAAGTGAGAGAGAGAGAGAAAGAAGCGAGAGAGAGAGAGGGAGAGAAAGAGAGAGAGAAAGAGGAAAGAGAGAAAAAAAGAAAGAGGAAAAAGAGAAAAAAAGAAAGAAAGACGTGTATTTATATAGTGCCTTTCATGACCACCGGATATCCCAAAGCACTTTACAGCCAATGAAATATTTTTTGTTTTGAAGTGCAGTCACTGTTGTAATGTAGGAAACGCAGCAGCCAATTTGTGCACAGCAAGCTCCCACAAACGGCAATGTGATAATGACCAGATAATCTGTTTTCGTGATGTTGATTGAGGGATAGATATTGGCCAGGACACCGGGGAGAATTCCCCTATTCTTCTTCAAAATAGTGCCATGGGATCTTTTACATCTACCCGAGAGAGCAGACGGGGCCACGATTTAACATCTCATCCAAAAGCTAACAGAAATCAGCCTTGTACCAGTTAATCCAAAGCAACCGAACTACTTTGCAGTTTTTTTCTGTTTCTATCTCGTATTGCCCTTCAAACATGGGTGTCATTGAAAACATGCCCACAGCTATTAGGAGAATATTTGAAGTCAGGGTGAAAAAAGGTGCTCTCTTGTTAATGAACCATCAAATTATACTGTTTC
The DNA here is from genome assembly GCF_044704955.1 of Pristiophorus japonicus. Classification (NCBI taxonomy): domain Eukaryota; kingdom Metazoa; phylum Chordata; class Chondrichthyes; family Pristiophoridae; genus Pristiophorus; species Pristiophorus japonicus. The sequence continues at coordinate 111,798,617 of NC_091992.1, forward strand.
CGAGCTGTCACAGTCCCTAAATCTATTTCTAATGTGGTAAAGTTAAAAGCCTGTTAAAATAGATTATCTAAAGTTAGAGACTATGGGTTCAATTTTCCCCGGTCATTTGCGCCGTTTTTTTGGCACACACCGCTTTTTTTGGTGCAAGTTTATAAATTAAAGTTTCCCCAAGGAATCTGCGCCGTAAATCGTTTGTTACGATTTTTTTAGGTTCTATTTTTTTACGTCATAGGCGGTGTTAACTCATGTCTGCGCCAGTTTTTATCATTTTTCAAAGTTTGCCCAACCCCCAAAAATTCTCTTAGGTCAATATATCTGGCCACTCCCGAAAAACCTTCTGGTGAGTTAAGAGAAAACAGTGCACACTGAGAAATCGACGCAGAAAGACGCCATTGTTTTGCATCAAAGTTTTGGAGGGAGTCAAGAACACTAAGTATACATAATAAAGATGACATTTTTTTTTAAACCTTACAACCGAGTAGATGGAAGTTTGATGGAATTCTGAAGTTTTCATTTTTTAAACTCACACGCCACCACCAAACGTCTTCAAGCAGGGCTGGAGAGTCGTAGCGTCGGCCAGCAGAATCGGCCCCACGTCCGGGCACAGGGGCTCGGGGCTCAGCTGCAAAACAAGCCGTTGGGGGGGGGGGTGGCGGGGGGAGTGAGGTGACGATCGGAAGACTGCACTAGGCAGCAAATTAGCCCGGGGTGTTTGGGGCGGGGGGGATTGAAGGTGCTGCTCAATGCAATTGGAATAAGTCACAAGACTGCAATGAGCCCGGGGACGTTGGTGGGGGTGGGACTTCCCGATCACAGCGCTTGATCAGATCTGGGTGTGGTCCATACAGACCTTGGGGAGAGAGGACAAAGAATCTGTCCTGCCTTACATCCTTTGTGCCGTTTTGAGCTTCTTGCAAAGGTAAAATTTAAGCATGGAAGCAACACAGACAATGCCATACCTCATGCGAGCCTTCTGCATGATGGTGCTACGGAGGAGACAAATGATTCGACGTCATTGCATGAGACACCTCAGAGCCCGTAGGGTGCTGGGCAGGAGGCCTTACCCACGTCAGGTATATCAAAACAGGCATTCGTACCTCCACCTGAGTGATGCAGACTGTGTCAGAAGACTGTGTTTCCGGAAAGAGATTGTAATTTAGATCTGTGAGTTGGTGAAAGCAGACCTAAAACCTAGAAGCGTCAGGAGGACTGCTTTGTCAGTTGAAGTGAAGGTTACAGCTGTACTTTAATTCTATGCATCTGGATCCTTCCAAGCTACAACTGGGGATGTGTGTGCCATTTCTCAACATGCAACACATGTCTGCATTTGACAGGTGACAACTGCACTATATGCCCGGAGGAATGACTACATAAAGTTCCCCATGACCGCCCAGGCAATGCGTTACAGGGCTGTGGGCTTCTCCAGAATTGCTGGCTTCCTAAAGGTACAGGGCTGCATTGATTGTACCCACATCGCCTTGAGAGCACCTTTGGAGGATTCAGAAGTGTACAGGAACAGAAAAGGCTTCCACTCCATTAATGTAGAGCTCGTGTGTGATGACATGCATCGCTTCATGTCAGTCGATGCAAGATACCCTGGGAGCACCCATGATGCGTTCATCCTACGTGAGAGCATTGTATCTGCCATGTTTCAGCAGCAGCCAGAAGGGCAGAGCTGGCCACTGGGAGACAAAGGGTACAGCCTCACCACCTGGCTCATGACGTCCCTACACGTAATCCGGATGGAAGCTGACCATCAATACAACATGTCACACATTGCGACGCGTAGCATCATAGAGAGGATCATTGGCATCTTGAAACAGCATTTCCGATGCCTGGAGCATTCCAGAAGCTACTTGCTGTACTTCGCTGAGATTGTCAGTCAGTTCGCTGTTGTGTGCTGTATGCTGCATAACTTAGCCATCATGAGACAGCAGCAGCTGGTAGTAGAAGACCCACCTGCGATGAGAGTGGCTGATGATAATGATAAGGAAGATGCAGATGACGAGCAGGAGGATGATGACAAGTAAGCCATGCAAATACTTGAACCCGGAGCATGATGGCAGAGGAGGGTGGGCCATTGTGCCCCTTTAACGATTGCTCGAGCCTTGTGCCAGCAGCTCATTCGTGAACACTTTGCTACCTGAAGGCTCAGCGACAACTATTCCATAAAGATCATGTTTACAGTTTGGACCTGTTCTGTAATGTTGTGTGGTGTTAAAGGAACAAATAATGGAAATTATTCTTGTTTACTTCAAAAGTTGTGTTAATAATCGAACAAATAATGGAAATGATTCAGTTTTAATTTAAAATATATTTTACTCAAAAGTTTAACAAACTGTTCTTTGTACTCAACTTAAATAAAATTATTCTTGTATCAAGCTTTAAAGTTTTCAGTTAAAATCACTTACAAACTTTAAGATCACTTACAAACTCTAAGATCACTTACTAACTTTTAAACTTGTAAATTTACATAACTTACAAAATAAAATTGAATGAGAACAATTACAACAGTAACAATAATAACAGCATCTGCAGCAAAGAAAGGCTGCACCCATCTCTCCTCCACCTTATTCTGTGACTCCACCACCCCTGCCCGCAGGCGGTGGTGCAGATTTTCTGGGGTTCGTACCAAGCTTATTCTTTCTAACATCTCGGGTAGGGCACACCTGTTGAGGGGGGTGGGGATGGGGAGGGCAGACGGTAATGTGGAAGGCCTGGCTTACGGCTCTTCAGAGGCTGGTGTGGGGATTGGAGTGGGAGTGGCAGTCGATTCTGTTAATGGGTGCGGGGTCTGGGTCTGTTCCCTTATTGCAGCAGCTAACTCCAACGTGCCATCCCTCATGCACCCTGACAGTGTCTCAGTGACCTCCAACATTCCCTCCCTCATGTTCACTGAGAGTGTCTGAACTATCTGTGACATTCCCTCTCTCATGGTCACTGACAGTGCATTAGCAACCTGTGACATTCCCTCCCTCATGTTCACTGACATGGTTTCAGCTGACGGAGATATTCCCTCACTCATGGTCCCGGACATCATTCCCATTTCTCGCGAGAGTGCTGTTACTTCTCCCAACACCACATCACCCACCCCACTGATGGTGTCCAGGAGTGATCGGGTAAGGTCAACGCTCTCCCCACTCAATTGCAATCATCTGAACCACATCTGTTAGATCCTGCACCTCAGGAGAGCGCATTCGAGCTCTCCTTCCCCTCCTCACCCTGGGTGTGCCTCGCTGCACCCACTGGACTCACCAGCCTCGGATGGTGAGAAACCATGGAATGTCCCACCAGCACTCAAACCACTAAGTCACGGAAGGGGCTGGCACCTCAATGGGCGGCACCTGCACCTCCACAAAAGTCAGTAAAACAGTGGGGGCTTCATCCATCTCCGTCCCCTCCCCTCCCCTCCATGCTCTTGGTCTGGAAGGTGGGATTGAATGATATTCTCCTCTTCAGGTTCATCCTCATCTGAATCTTCTTTTGCATCATCAGGGCCTCAAGTTCTGCAAAATATAACAGAACAGACAAATGGTTAGTAGCAGAGAAGAGGGCAGGGTGACATGAGTCGGCTCACACAACACAGGCAGCAGGCTCATTTGAAGGACTTTCCATCAACTGAAGCATAGCTGACAGACACATCCCCTGGAACCGAGGTATGACTAGCCGCGCAATACGTAACATTTAGCAAAGCCAGACTGTGGAATTTGCAGGACTTATCCTCTCCCTCAACTGTGGGCCCAGCTTTTGCAGTGGTGGTTGCTTTTCTCCAGGCAGGACCCATCAAAGCAGTAACCCTCTCTTCTCACTGGTTGCAGATTTGCCAGGCCTCCTCCTGTTCGAGTTCTTTCCCTTTTGTTGTGTGCCACCTTCCTCTGCAAAGATGAAAATATAACTTTTTAGTGTCTTTCTGCTGGGTGGGACACATACAGATGGCCACATTTACAATTACAATTCCATTGAAAAATGAAAATATTACTTACACTAACTACTTGATCAAGGTCCTGCCACTTCTTTTTACACTGGCCTCCAGATCTCGTGGTGGTCACCATTGCACAGTAACCTTCTGCAACTTGGTTCCAGCCTTTCTTCATTTCTTTGGGTGTAACTTTTATATGACCTCTGCTGGTGTCCAGCTCCTTCCATCTGGTCTCAATCACAGTAACTAGTGCCTCCACTTCAACCTGTAAGAAATTCTTGGTCCTTGCACCACATTGCATCTTGTATTGCAGCTCCAATTTTTCCAATATGCTCACACAGCACTCAATGTTCTCACACAGATAACTGGCTCTTTAAAAATGGCCAATTGCAGACCGGGAGCTGTACTGCACATGCGTGCCCATTGGAATCACTTCAAAAATAGCAATTTTTTTTCACGCATGCGCAGAAGGTGCGGCATCGTTTTTTCAGCACAGACAGCAGGCTCCACCCCACCCCACCCCCTTTCCCCCCTCCCCGAGGTGACTGGACAGGCTATGCGGCGCTAAATTTGAAAAATACAGCAGGGAAACTTGGGACAAATATTTTTGGAGTATTTCTGGCCTAGAAAAATGGGCATAACTCTGGAAATACACCAAAATTGAGCCCTACACAATGTCCCAAACAACAAAACTAGACCTCTATGCTTCTCTATATGTGAATGCACAATTTGTAAGGTCAAATGAAATTGCTATTATCCCTTTAAACCAAAGCTTAGAGCTTTTAAATTAACTATGCTTTTTTCCCCATTTGTAATGAGCTGTCTCTAACTAGCTTAACTAAACAGTCTGTGCAACCATCAAGCTCGGTCAAGCCAGTGTGGTGGCTGGTGTGCAACGGCCACCACCCATTAAAAAAATCCACATACAGGCATCTTCCACCCTTCAACAGCTAGTTCGAGACCTGGAATATTAGGTCCATTTCAGTGCAGCTTTCCATGGTAATGAGACTCTTGTATTGCCAGGTTGCAAAACATTTAACCCATTTTTGATGCACAACATTGAAAATATAGCAATTTGTAAAATCCACCAGAAGAGCTGGCCGGAATCTGACTTTCCTCATTGCATTAGGGGCTCCTTTTATGAGGGAGAATTGCAGCCTTGTCTTTGCAAATTGGGGCAGTCTGCCCTCAGAGAGCAGCTACGTCACTCTCAACTTGAGAGTAGTCGGCCATTCATGGTCTAGAAAGAAAAAGCATTTTTCTCTCTTCGGCATGAAATTAAAACACCCCGAAATTGCCATCTCATTCAGATGAGCTATAAGGGTGGCAGATCCGATCAGTGGAATGTGACACTAGTGTAGTGGAGGAGGATGCTTTTGACATTGGGGATTAAGGCAAGTTGTTGGGGCACAGTAGTCTCTATCTAACCCAATGTTGTACAATATCAGAGAGTGCTTCAAGCTGACATGGAAGCGGTTTTGTCAAACACACAGTGCTGCTGGGAAGCTCCACCCGCCCCTCCAGCAATACTTTATGTAGAAAATTTGGATGATCCCAGCACATGATTTTCTAACCAGTAAAATAAATGCTCCCCTCTGGCTGTGTAGACTCAAAATTAGTTCTCAAGTATTCAAATTATCCATTACTAAGCATTCACATCCCTCTCCTTGAGCACAATTCATAGCTATACAGAGCTGCTTTATATCAATGAACCTAGGCTCAAAACAAGCAGGGCCCTGGAGTGTGAAAAGACACAGGAACATTTATTCCACTTCTATTAATATACATTGAGGAGATTGGGACATGAGCATATTAAATAGGTTCTAGGACCAAAGACATTAGGATCCACATAGATCAGCTTGAAGGCTAAACGCTTCAGGGCCCACAAAACGGTTTCACCAAGCACATGCTCTACATGCTACACAGATTAGCAATTCTCCCCTTTCATTTTTTTTTTGGAAGTTATATTCCTCCACAGAGTTAGGTCCCTCTTGCAACATATTTTATTCTCCAGTTTGTTCCCAGTGGCATCCGCTCCACTCTTGAACCAGTCACTGGGCACTCAAGTGCTGTGCAATGTGTTTGGTTACACATTTTTTTTCTTCATCCGTCCATTCATAGACCTCTCCTCAGTGGCCTAACCAGGAAATCATAAAGGTCAATCTTATAACCTTACCACTGCATCATCATCATAGGCGGTCCCTCATACTGAGGAGGACTTGCTTCCACGCCAAAAAAGGATAAGTTCTGTTAAGTATCGAATAACTCCACGAGGCTAAGTGCGGTGAGCAAGTTCAGGCATGACCTTACTCCAGTTTATTTATTCTCAAAGTGGGGATTCAACATGGCTGGCAACATTATATACACGGCCTGCACATGTCTGCCAGTGACCATTAGGACTCTGACAGTCGCGCCCTCCGGTGGCAGGTAAAACCCAGTTAACATACATAACATCATTCCCCCCCAAAGTCCTTGATACAGGTTGTATTTACAAATTGAGACAGTCCGGGGCCTTCCGCTCTCTGGTTGATCTTCTCAGTTTGAACCCAAGCTTGGGGGAGTTAGTAGGACCATTGCTGCATTGTGGAGCAGTCGGTCTGACAGGACTGTTGGGGATGGTAGGTTCATCTTCGTGAATGACAGAAAGTCAACTGATGGTTGGATGTGTGTTGGTTGGTCAATGATGCTGTCATCTTCAGTTCTGGGTTGTCTGTGAATCGCAGTTTGGTTTGGTCGATGTGCCTCTTGCACGTTTGGCCATTTAACAGTTTGACTACAAACACCCTGTTCCCCTCCTTGGCCAAAACTGTGCCAGCAACCCACTTTGGACATGATCATAATTCATGACAAACACAGCGTCATGAGCAGCAATGTCACATGATACACGATCATGGTACCATTGCTGCCGTTGCCTTCTGGTTTCGACATGATCATTGAGATCTGGGCGTATAAGGGAGAGCCTGATTTTGAAGCCTCTCTTCATTAACAGCACCGCAGGAGGGACCCCGGTGAGCGAGTGGGGTCTCGTCCAGTAACTAAGCAGAATGCGGGACAAGCGGGTCTGCAGGGAGCCGTGAGTCACGCGTTTTAGGCTCTGCTTAATGGTTTGGACAGCCCGCTCCGCTTGACCATTAGACGCGGGTTTGAAAGGGGCTTGATGTCATTTTGGGTCATAAACTCGTGGAACTCCGAACTGGTGAAACACGGTCCGTTTTGCTAACAAGGACGTCGGGCAGGCCACGGGTGGCGAACATGGCCCGGAGGCTTTCAACAGTAGCTGTGGACGAGCTGGATGACATGATTACGCATTCAATCCATTTGGAGTAAGCGTCCACTACCACTAAAAACATTTTGCCGAGAAAGGGGCCGGCAAAGTCTATGTGGATCCTTGACCATGGTTTGGATGGCAATGACCACAGACTCAGCGGAGCCTTCACAGGTGCATTACTCAGTTGCATGCAAATGTTGCACTGATGCACGCATGACTCCAAGTCCGAGTCAATGCCGGGCCACCAAACGCGAGATCTGGCAATGGCCATCATGATAATGCCTGGGTGGGTACTGTAAATCTCGCACAAGTTTCCCTGCCTTTTTTTGGCATAACAACATGATTACCCTATAACAGACTATCAGACTGAATGATCACTCATCTTTGCGGCGGCGATAAGGCTTAATTTCATCCTGCATTTCCCTGGGAATGGCAGACCAATTTCCATTTAAGACACACCTTTTTACGCTTGACAGTACAGGATCCTGGCTGGTCCAGGACCTAAATTGGCGAGCCGTGACAGGTGACCCCTCGCTCTCGAAGGCATCCATGACCAGCAGTAAGTCTGCGGGCTGCGGTATTTCCACCCCGGTTGTGGGCAATGGTAGCCGACTAAGCGCATCAGCACAGTTTTCAGTGTCTGGTCTGTGGCGGATGACAATCATAAGCGGATAGTGTCAGTGCCCATCTTTGGAAGCGGGGCGAGGCATTGGTGTTTATACCTTTGCTCTCAGAAAACAATGAAATGAGCGGCTTGTGGTCGGTTTCAACTTCAAACCGAGGCCCAAAGAAGGTATTGGTGCATTTTCCTAACCTCATATATGCATGCTAAAGCCTCTTTCTCTACCATACTTTCGGCTCGTTCAGCCTTAGACAGACTTCTGGATGCGTATGCAACTGGTTGGAGTTTGCCTGATACATTGGCTTGCTGGAGCACACAACCGACCCCATATGATGAGGCGTCGCAGGCCAGCACTAACCGCGTACATGGGTCATAGTGTACCAGTAATTTATTGGAACACAACAGATTCCTGGCCTTCTCAAAGGCTCTGTCTTGAGATTTTCACCAAACCCAGTCATTACCCTTTCTCAGCAACATGTGCAAGGGCTCTAGCAATGTGTTCAAACTAGGTAGAAAGTTACCGAAATAGTTGAGAAGACCCAGGAACGAACGCAGCTCCATCACACTCTGGGGTCTGGGTACATTCTTGATGGCCTCTGTCTTCAGGTCCATAGGCCTGATGCCATCTGCTGCAATCTTTTTCCCCAGCAATTTGACTTCTGGTGCCATGAAAACGCACTTGTAGCGTTTTAGCCTGAGTCCCCCTCTGTCCAGACGACGTAAAACCTCTTCCAGGTTGTGCAGGTGTTTGGTGGCATCGCGACCGGTGATCAGGATGTCATCTTGGAACACGACGGTTCTCGGGATGGACTTCAGCAAACTCTCCGTGTTTCTCTGAAATATGGCTGCTGTCGAGCGAATTCCGAAAGGGCATCTGTGGTATATAAAAACAGTCCTTTGTGCGTGTTGATGCACGTTAGTTTTTTCAAAGATTCAACCAGCTGCTGTGTCATGTAAGCGGAGGTCAGGTCCAATTAGATGAACGACTTCCCCCCCCCCCCCCCGCTAGCGTTGCAAACAGATCATCAGCCTTAGTAACGGGTACTGATCCTGTATCGAGACTCGGTTGATCGTTACCTTGTAGTCACCGCAGATTCTGACCGTGCCATCACTTTTCAACACCGGGACAATTAGACTGGCCCATTCGCTGAACTCGACTGGTGATATGATTCCTTCCCGTTGAAGCCTGTCCAGTTCAATCTCGACTTTCTCCCTCATCATGTACGGAACCGCCCGAGCCTTGTGATGTAGAGGGCCTTGGTGAGGCCTCATCTGGAATATTGTGTTCAGTTTTGGTCTCCTAATCTGAGGAAGGATGTTCTTGCTATTGAGGGAGTGCAGCGAAGGTTCACCAGACTGAGTCCCGGGATGGCAGGATTGACATATGAGGAGAGACTGGATCGACTGGGCCTGTATTCACTGGAGTTTAGAAGGATGAGAGGGGATCTCATAGAAACATATAAAATTCTGACGGGACTGGACAGGTTAGATGCAGGAAGAATGTTCCCGATGTTGGAGAAGTCCAGAACCAGGGGACACAGTCTAAGGACTTAGATGAATAGAAACTTCTTCACTCAGAGTTGTTAACCTGTGGAATTCTCTACTGCAGAGAGTTGTTGATGCCAGTTCATTGGATATAACCAAGAGGGAGTTAGATATGGCCAAACCAGCGTACACAATTCATCATAAGTCTTATCCATTGGTCGAGTCGGTGAGTATATTCTTGATAAGGCCATAAATTTTTGATCCACAAACAGTGAGGAGAACCGCCCTGCACTTAATTGCGTTATCGGTTCCTTCCAATCCGTTGGCTACGAAGTGCTGGTCGAGGCGATCAGTGAAATCCTCCCAGTCTTCCCCTTCCACGAATCTCTCCAAAATTCCAACAGACATGGTTGCGTGAAAGTTCATATTTTTAAACTCGTCGCCAATTGTTAAGTATTGAATAACTCCACGAGGCTAAGTACAGTGAGCTAGTTCAGGCATGACCTTACTCCAGTTTATTTATTCTCAAAGTGAGGATTCAACATGGCTACCAACATTCTATACACCACTTGCACGTGTCTGCCAGTGACCATTCAGATTCCACAGTCGCGCACTCCAGTGGCAGGTAAAACCTAGTTAACATACATAACAAGTTCACAGGTGTTTCAATGAAGGACCTAATATTCCAGGTCACGAACTATATGTTGAAGGGTGGAAGATGCCTGTGCGTGGATTTTTTTAACGTGTGGTGACCATTGCACACCAGCCACCACACGGGCTTGACAGAGCAAGGTCTTCGTCAAGTGATCAGGGTTAACCAAGATGACTGGAGACCAGATCTACTGCACAGATCTAGCGTGCACATATATCTCAGTGTGGGCTGGCCCATGCTGCCCCAGGGCCCTCACCTCTTCTGGTCCCCAAACTCACGCCTCTCCTGGGCCCCGATCACTCGCCACTCCTGCTGTATCTGCCCACGCTCCAATCAGTGACCTGGACCTTGGTGACGTCCAATCCAGTTGCCCTCTTCACAGCCATCGCTCTCCAGCACGCGCCGTACCCTGAAGTGGAATGCTCCACGCTGCTCCTTTGAAGGCCCTGACCTGCCGATGGTCCTTGCAAATAGTGCACTGGTGCACTGCAACGGGAACACTCGCTTCAAATCACTTTGCTCTGACTGATGTTGAAGGACTGTCAGGTATAAGAAGAAACCGCAGCACAATTAGAATCGGCCATTTTATAGCGCGAATGTAACACTTTAAAACAAGAGCTATTTCCAGGGAGTGATTTGCATTTTATAACTGGAATCTATCTTTGCCAAGACACAATAGGCACTCAACCTGCTGAATTTACATCCTTAAAGAACGAATCAGACACAAACAGAAACTGGGGACTTCCAATGCATCACTGAAACTTTCAAAGGAGACTTAGAAATTATGCTATGTTTATACTTGCATTTTGTTTGTTCATTTTTCTTCACATAGATTTTTAAATGTGCCTTTAACCTTTTGTAAAGTCACCTGTCCCACCACCTTAAGCACATTGGTATACCAGCCTCTACAAAGGTGCATTAAAATCGGTCTTGGTGGTTACATTTCAGCTTGAATATATATCAAACGCAGAATAAATGCAAATTATTCCAAAAAAGAGCATATTGAAAAGGTTGGGGACACAGAGTCTTTTATTTCTTTCCCATACCTGTCAATCATTTTTGAAGCAGCACAGTGGTAATTTAAATTAAGTCACATTAAAGAAAAATAAGCAAATCCCTTTTGAAGTATTGAAATTTGACTGTCCCTTTATGAGTAGGGACATTGGGGCCGAAATCCCGTGCAGCCAGAAAGCTGGTGGTGTTAAGGCCTTTTTTCCCCGATTCGCGCCGCAAAGTTTGCGACAGCCATTGTATCCAAATTCAGCTTTTTGACCACAAAAAAGTGTTCCAGTGTTATTAGCCCTTCAAACCTGAAAGTTTGCAGTCTTAATTGGGGCATTATTCCCACGGGAAATTCACCCTTAGGGTGCTGCCATTGCAGCACAGGCGCGAGGGAACGAGCGTATCGGTGCAGCTTTGGAGAGGATGGCCGCAGCTCTGCAAGAGTCGACGGAGCGTCTAAGTACTGTCATATCTGGTGCCTTTCAGACTGTGGCTGCTCGCATGCAGTCTCAGCTGGATGCCGCCCCTCCCCCACCGAGACCTCAGTGTTGCTTTCGCAGCTGGGTCCACCACGGGCCATGGGGGACCTTCCGGTGTGGTGCCACGGCACCGACCTGAGCTCCCTCAGATTGGTGGTGGTGGTATTGTGCCGCCCCTGGTGAGTTATTCAGGCTCCTCGGGCCCGGATATGGATGATGCGCTCCCTTCGGCTCGCAGCATTCCTGGCCCCAGACCTGTCACTCCGCCAGTGCCTCCACGCATGGCCTCGCCCGAGCCAAGTCAGACTGAACCCTCCCAGGAGGGTGTTGACCAGTCCTCCAGTTGGCCCTTCCAGGCCCAAAGCTGCTCGAGAGCATCCTGGAAGGACATCTGCAGCTTGCACACACGGAACACAGCAGCCTTCCCAGACCCATGAGACAGCAACAGGGGACACACTGAGGCAAAATCGCAGGTTAGGCACGAGTAAGATTATCATAGACAGTCCCTCAAAGTCGAAGATGACTCAAAGTGAATTCTCAGGTGGCTGAACAGTCCAATGCGGGACCTACAGTCGGTCACAGGTAAGGCAGACAGTGGTTGAAGGAAAGGGTGAGTGGGGCGTCTGGTTTGCCACACGCTCCTTCCGCTGTTTGCCCTTGGTTTCTGCATGCTCTCGGCGATGAGAATCGAGGTGCTCAGCGCCCTCCCGGATGCTCGTCCTCCACTTTGGGCGATCTTGGGCCAGGGATTCCGGTGGGGATGTTGCACTTTATCAAGGAGGCTTTGAGGGTGTCCTTGAAGCATTTGCTCTGCCCACCTGGAGCTTGCTTGCCGTGTCAAGGCTCCGAGAAGAGCGCTTGCTTTGGGAGTCTCATGTCAGGCATGGGGACGATGTGGCCCGCACGCATCGAGCATGGTCAGTACTTCAATGCTGGTGATGTTAGCCTGAGCGAGAACTGTGACGTTGGTGCGTTTGACCTCCCAATGGATTTGCAGGATCTTGGAGGCAACATTGGTGGTGCTTCTCCAGTGCTTTGAGGTGTCTGCTGGAAATAGTCCACGTCTCTGAGCCACATAGGAGGGCGGGTATCACTACTGCCCTAGAGACCATAAGCTTGGTGCCAGATTTGAGATCCTGGTCTTCAAAAACTCTTCTTCAGGTGACCGAAGGCTGTGCTGGCTCACTGGAGGCGGTGTTGGACGTCGTCATCGATGTCTGTTCTTGCTGACGGTAAGCTCCCAAGGTATGGAAAATGGTTCACGTTGTCCAAGGCCTCACCATGGATTTTGATAACTGGGGGGGGAAGTGCTGTGTGGCAGGGTCAGGTTGGTGGTGGATCTTTGTCTTATGAATGTTTAGTGTAAGGCCCATGCTTTCGTACGCCTCGGTGAAGGTGTTGACAATGGCTTGGAGTTTGGCCTCCGATTGTGCGTAGACGTAAGCATCATCTGCGTACTGTAGTTCGATGACAGAGGACGGGACAGTCTTGGATGTAGCCTGGAGGTGACAGAGGTGGAACAGATTCCCATTTGTTACCGCTCAGAATGCTGAGCTGGGGCGACGTTTCCAGTCTGAGCCCCTGGATTGAGATTTCAGTTTTCTCTCTGTGAATCTCGGGATCTCTATTCCTCTCTTTCTAGTTTTTTGCCCCCTTTTCTCTTTCTCTATTCCTATTTCTCTATTTCTCTCTCCCAATCAAATTTTCTCATTCTGTTTCTCATTCCCTTTCCTCACTTCTATTTCTTTTGCTCCCTTCCCTCCCTCCCTGCTTCTCCCTCTCTCGTTGAGTGTGGATTTTTTGCTGAACATCCTCAGGTTTGGATCTTACCTCCTTGACTCTCTGCCACTCTGACTGCACCGGCCCTACAAGCTGGCGAGGGCAGAGTCAGCTAACTGGCTGGCTTCTTCACGCTGAAAATGGGTCCAGGGACGGAGTGGCAGCGGTGCGCATTTTACCACGTCACTACTGCCGCAAGCCCCAAACCGCCAGGAGAGGCGGCGGTGGCCCACGCCGCTGAAAGACCTCCCGGGCCGAATCTATGTCAGGGCGGCCAGTTGAGCCCAAAGCGACGGCCATTCGATTTTGACGAATGGCCGCTGCAAACTGGCCTTCTCTGGAGAAGTAATGGTCCTTCTCGGGACCATGAATTTCAGGGCCATTGAGTATGCCAGCCTTTGCTCTTTTTAGAAGAAAGCAGGACGACGAGTGGACATGGCCTTCCTTGTAACCCCCACCATCCTCTTTCAAGCCCAATTCCTTTTGGACAGCTCTGGAAAAAAATCTTCCCCCAAGTCACTTACATCTACACCCCAGTTTTTTTTTACTCTACTACCAAATGCATTGTTAAGTGCCTCTTCCCTGCCCCTCCACCTCAACAACACAGACAAGGAGATCATAGTTTTATTTGTCACCTAGATAAAGACCATCCATTTAGCTGCCTCTACTGCTTGTCCAACTTCTCTTTTTGACTCCTTTGCGACCAATATTGTAAATAGTTACCTCTCCTCGGACATTGTTTTTCTCCCCATCAAAATCACCATCATAACACACCTCCTAAAAAGCCACACCTGACCCTTCTGTCCTTGCTAACCACATAATTTCTGGCATTCCTTTTCCTCTCCAAGTTCACTGGACATGTTGTCATCACGAAGATCCATACCCACCTCCCCTGTCAATCCCTGTTTGAATCCCTCCAATCAGATTTGCACCACTCCCATAAGTGTCCTGACCAAAAAGTCACAACTGATATTCTCTGTGACCGTGAAACATGCATTATCCCTGATCAACCCATCTGTTGCTTTTGACATTGTTGGTAATGCAGTCCTCCTCAATCCCTTTCCTCCATTATCTAACTTCATGGGACTAACCTTCCTTCATTTCAGTCTTACTTATTCAATTAAAGACAAAGCATTTCTACCACTAGTTTCTCTTTGTACCCCCACACTATCACCCTGGGAATCCCTTTTCCTCATCTACATGCTGCCCATTCATCATCATCATAGGCAGTCCCTCGGAATCGAGGAAGACTTGCTTCCACTCTTAACATGAGTCCTGAGGTGGCTGTACAATCCAATACAAGAACCACAGTCACAGGTGGGACAGATAGTCGTTGAGGGGAAGGGTGGGTGGGACAGGTTTGCCGCACGCTCTTTCCGCTGCCTGCACTTGATTTCTGAACGCTGTCAGTGATGAGACTCGAGGTGCTCAGCGCCCTCCCGGATGTACTTACTCCACTTAGGGCGGTCTTTGGCCAGGGACTCCCAGGTGTCAGTGGGGATGTTGCACTTTATCAGGGAGGCTTTGACAGTGTCCTTGTAACGCTTCCCCTGCCCACCTTTGGCTCGTTTGTCATGAAGGAGTTCCGAGCAGAGTGCTTGCTTTAGGAGTCTCGTGTCTGGCATGCGGACAACGTGGCCCGCCCAGCAGAGCTGATCAAGTGTGGTCAGTGCTTCAATGTTGGGGATGTTGGCCTGGTCGAGGACGCTAATGTTGGTGCGTACGTCCTCCCAGGGGATTTGCAGGATCTTGCGGCGACATCATTGGTGGTATTTCTCCAGCGACTTGAGGTATCTACTGTACGTGGGCCATGTCTCTGAGCCATACAGGAGGGCAGATATTACTACAGCCCTGTAGACTATAAGCTTGATGGCAATTTGGAGGGCCTGGTCTTCAAACGCTCTTTTCCTCAGGCTGCCCATTAGGGACATCAATAGGCATCTTGGGATTAAAATTCGGTGATGCCCCGTTTGAGGGCGGTAACCGAGAAGCGGGATTGCCTGTACCAGGGCTAAGGCGTGCCGTGGCCGCAGTGCACCTCCCCTTTAAGGTTCGCCCCATGTTGGGTGACCGGCCTGGTTCACGACTCGCGAGGAGGCGCTACCAGCAGGGATGCGGCGCTAACATTTTCGCGCCGTTAACTCCTGCATAATTTTGCGCGGTGCCCCCGGTGACGTTAATGGGAGGCGCAGAACAGGGGAATTCCAGCCCTCTTGTGTCTTATGCAACTCCCCTGCCTTTGCCCCAGTCGTAGCAATCATGTTTTCAGCTACCAAGGTCCCGTTCTCTAAATGCTCCACCGCCTCGATAGCCCTCCTTAAATTCCACCTCTTTGACCCAACTTTTGCTCAGCCCTCCGAATAAGTTTGGCTCGGAACGGTTTTTATTTCCCCTCACGCTTATGTGAGATGCCTTGGGGCTTTGTTCTGCATTAAGTACACAATATAAATGCAAGTTATTGTGATAGTTGCTGCATTGTGATTTTAAAAATAATTTTAGCTTCAAGTACTGCTGTGTTTTTACTTCAACTATTTCTCAGGATCGGCATTTCAGACCACGCCTGTAAGCAAGTGTTCACTCCCTACACACGGTGTTGCCAGTGTCATCTGCACTCTGAATAAAGGCTCAAGACCTAGGAGTCAGATTAATGTGACAGAGATTTTATTGGAGAGGACATACACGTAATACAAGCAAGTGATACATCTATACGCTCACCAACAGGAGATTCATCAGGATCTAGGAACATCATTAGTCCCAATAATTACCTAATGCTGAATTCACCGAACAGACGGTTTTGTTACATATTTACACCTTTCTTGAAACATGACCATTTATACGGTTTCATTGTCTGCCAATCACTCATACTGGCTCAGCAATATTACATGACTTGGTTTTGTCACAAAACCATAGGATCTAAGGACCCCAATTTTTATTTATACCAATCCTCTATGTTACTGAATCCAGTATTCCTCAGGTTGCTCACCTCCTCTTCTCAGTACTTTCCTCGTTTCCCTCAAACTTTCATTATGTTAGCTTGTTCGAACTATGCTTCGTTAGCTTAATTAGGTTCCTTTGTTTGTTCTAATTTTGGTTTACGTGGTGGCCAATCATGATGGACACATCTGTTCCTGTCCTGGCTTTCCACCTTCTCATTCTAGCTTTACTTTGATGTTCCCACACTGGGGAACGGTTATGCCAAGTCAACTTCCTTGTAACTGGCTATCCTCACCTGGGTTTGTTCTAAATGTTTCCTCTTCACAAACAATTGCAAGAGTGTCCTTTTGTTCGAATATACTTTGGTGTGGAGATTACACTGTCATGTTGACGGACAAGAACTGAGCATTAGCACGACTGCTGCTATTGAACCTTCATATCATCATCATCATCTTTGGCAGTCCCTCGAACGAGGATGACATGCTTCCATACCAAAAGGGGATGGGTTCACAGATGTTTCATTGGAGGACCCGATATTCTAGTCCTGAACTCCAGGGTTGAAAGTTGCCTGTGCGTGGATTTTTTTTAAAAATGTGTAGCGACTGTTGCACACCAGCCACCACACGGGCTCGACAGAGCTCGACCTTTATCTAGCAGCAAGGGTTAACCAGGACTGGAGACCTGCTCTGCTGCACGGACCCAGTGCGTACAGATATCGCAGTGTGGGCTGGCCCGTGCTGCCCCTGGGCCCTCAGCTCTTCTGGGCCCCGTACCCCCATTTGCCGTACCTCTGCCACGATCTCTCGACGCTCCTCCGTCACAGAACATTCACCGCACCTCCGCCACGATCTCTCGCCGCTCCTCATAGACCGCATAGAACCTTCATAGGCCTACAGTTACAGAATTGCTGCTGCTGTCCGAGTGAACCCTTTCCATTCCAGTCAGTCACCTTCATCAGGTTTTATTTTATTTCCCAACAAACTGGAGTGTGCCTCTACCTGTCCAATATGCATGCAATCTGTAGCAAACCCAAGAATAAAAAGGAAACACTCATTGTAGTTCAACTACTGATACAGAACCTCAAGCTACTTCCTCTACAATAATTAAGAAAAAGTTTAAAAGCTAAATTAAATGCTTAATATTCCAGCAATGTTGAAGTATCTATAAATTAACTGTGTGGTGCATGCATTTAACACAGACAGACAGAAAGACAGAAATAAAATAAATCGTACACTTGGTCATCAATGGGTTATATCACTATCTTCTCTCTAAATTGAGTGCTGGAATCTAGGAATTACTGTTAGGAAAGGTTCACGCAAGGTACATCAACAATATTTTATTTTTCTTGTTTCATTTATGGCCCTTGACACCAGCTCCAGCTTTTAATGATTTACAAGATAAAATGAATAAAACATTCTGGAAATCTGAGCCAATATCCTCTTCAGGTAATTGAACAGGATATAAAACTACAAAGTTGGCTGTAGGGGGACACAGCTATGGTTTAAAAACATTGCACAACCTAGAGACCAAAGATACAGCCAGACCCACAATGTGATGCAAACCATATTGTTTGTGATCATAAGCAGTTACATTGAGATCTTGATTCCTCTAGCTAGTGTTTTACATCTCAAGCCAACCAAGGTTTGTAGTTTCATTGTACGTTACTATGTGCTCCACAACCCAGCCATCCAGAGGACATTGATCTTGGATCAATGAACAATGGATTTATGCTAATATTTATGGAGGATGAATGAATTGAACAGCCTGTGCCAATGCACAAAGACATGACTTTGACTCCAGAGGACACAATTTTATTCATCTATAGATCCCATGTAGAGGCCAAAACTGAACCTCCCCCTCAAAACAGCAATGTGACCCACACAAATAACCCCACTTTGTGCAATGAGTGAAGCAGATCGCTGTATTGCATCTGTCTTTGTCTCCATCTTGCAGAATAGTTGCTTAAATTATATGGTCATCAAATAGCACAATCTTAAAAGAAAAAGACACAAATTTAATCAGCAGGTCAGGCAGCATCTGTGGAGAGAGAAACAAGGTGGAAACTTCAGGTTGATGACCCTTCATCAGAACTGGCATGAAAGGTCATCAACCTACAACATGAACTCTGTATCTTTCTCCACCAGGGGTGGATTAACCACGGGGCGGATGGGGCTGTAGCTTCAGGCCCACCAAAGAACATAGGCCCACCAAATAAATATAGGAAAAAATATATAAAGTCTCCCAAATAGGCTGCATAGAATAGACACTGAGAGGAGAAAAACAAGATTGAGGAAAATATTGTTCACTGGCCTAATGTGTGCATACCTATATGTGTCGGAATCTCGTATTGCAATGTTACCAGAACCAGAATGTATACCTACTTGATACAGAATATATGCTTTCATTGTTGAATATACTGGCCTGTGTTTTCATACTCGGAATCATATACATAATGTAAGGAACATGAACAAACATAACTATAGGCCCATTTGGATCAGTTTCCCCAGGCCTATAATCCAGCCCTGCTCTCCACAGATGCTGCCTGACCTGCTGAGTATTTCCAGCATTTTTTATTTCAGATTCCAGCATCCACAGTATTTTGCTTTTGCACAAATTTAATCGTTCCATTTGTTGGCACCTATTGTTTTGAGTACTTGCCTATTATGCGTACAGTGTTGGTTTTTTTTCCTCGAGACACTTGTGCTTCAATGCATCCTAATGTTCTGTACATACAGGACTGCCCCTAGCTGAAGTCGTCACATCCAATATTAACATGCAAATGTAAGACCAGCAGTCTCTTATGGTGGGGTATTATGGCAGAGTACAATATTAAGTCACCAAAAGGGATGGAACTGGCTTCAAGTGTGCCTTCTATAGATGTCAGTCCAGGGTTCCCAAACATCATAGATATGTTGTGACTTAAGGAGACCAATGTAATGCCCATGTGCCAAGGTTTCACTTTGGGCATTAAGCACTGGTTCCCAGATGATACCAAACTATATAAGGACAGGCTTCAATTATCTGTGGAAAAACAATCCTCACTGCAATTTATCCCCAGTATCCATTTCTACGAAGATTGTCTGCAGTGATTGTAGAGCAGCTGAGTGTTGACCCCATCTCCTCATTTCTAGTATGATCACAGTTAACAGCTTGGGCGTATCCATATCCTGGAGTTATTGTCTATTGCACTTGCAGCTGCCAAATCTGTGATTATTTCCTCCACAATGAATCATGTTATGATTGATAAGTCATTCAAAAATGTTTTGGTTCATCACAGCAGAGAAGGAGGAATTAACCTTTGAGTGTAGATGAAATATGCATTTTCCTGGCTCACATGTAGCTGTCACTTCAAAGATAGATGAGTAGCCACTGTCTGGGTGGATTGCTCAACAAGTTTTAGACACAACATTCATCCAAACATGATAAACTAATATTGATCACCATTTGCAATTAGCACAATAGAGGAACAGCTATCACTTTCTGAACAAGAGTTGATTTGTGTAAATATTATTTTGCAAAAGGCAGACTATGTTTCTGCAACCAGGTTATGGCCAACAGTTACATTTAGTTGAGAAAGACTCCCTTTTGATGTTCCTTTGCCTCATTTAAGATTTGAAAATTAGGAGGGTTATAACATGTGGTCCCATCACAAGGGTTTTTGTGAATATCTGCTTTGCCGGGCAGCCATGAGCTGAGACTAGTAAAATGTGAATATCTGATTTCACATACAAACTTTGCCTCATGGATGTTGACCAAATCTTACTTTGAGTGCTTGAGACATTTTATTATTCTGTAACAGATTTTGGAACTTAAGTTAACCACTGTGAATTATTCAGTCTACTTTGTTTGCTCTCACTTCTGTTCAATTTTACTTCTCGATAAACCGGACTTGTAGCTGGAGTTATACAGTTAGAGAGATCGGAGCTCACAGCGGTAGTCTACTATTTCCAGAGGGTAGGGTTCACTCGTCACTAGCTGACCTGCTCTCCTAGAGTACTTCACACGCAAGGTCGTGTTATGATTCCGAGGGTATGTGGTTCTTCGAACGGAGCAGCACAAGAAAAAAAATTGAATACACTTTGAAATTGGAAGGCTGACTCACTGAACCCCAGATTCCCTGCTGCTCTTTTGACATTTTGTTCCACAAACTGCTCTGGTCTTTTCAACTCACCTTTGAAGAGTGCTCTGAGCTAGCTGATGCACAAGATGTGGTGATTCACCATTCGGTGTATAGCACGATAAACTCATTTTGTACACTAGTTGATTCCCTCTTCAGTTTAGGGATAAATGTATTATGTCTCAATTCACCAAATGGGAGCTTTGTCCTCCACTCTAAATAGATTTCCAACCGGACAAGAAAGGAAGGAAGAAGGAAGAAGACCCCGAGCTTCCGATCGCCTGTTACTTTAATTCTTCCCTCCACTCCCACTCTGATCTCTCCGTCCTCGGACTCCTGCACTGTTCCAATGAAGCTCGAGGAACAGCACCTCATCTTTTCTTTAAGCATTTTACAACCTTCTGGACTCAACATTAAGTTCAACAATTTCAGACCATAACCTCTGTCCATATTTTGCTCTGATGTATTTTTTCTCTGTGTTTCCCATGGTAGCTGGTAATTATCCTGCCATCCACACCCTATCTAAACTAAACTTTTTCTAGCTTCTGCTATTACCATCTCAAGTCAGCCCATCATCCCCTTTGTCTCTCAAATCTCTCCTGTCTTCCACCCTATCACAGACCTTCCCTTTTGTTCTTTCCTCCCCTTCCCTTTTCAGTGCTCCTTAAAAATCTGTTCATTGGAACATTCGCCAATTCTGAAGAAGGGTCATCGACCTGAAACGTTAACTCTGTTTCTCTCCACTGCCTGACCCGCTGAGATTTCCAGCATTTTCTGGTTTTATTATAGGAAGGAACTTGCATTCATATAGCACCTTTTACAACCTCAGAACATCCCAAAGTGCTTTACAGCCAATGAAGTACTTTTAAAGAGTAGTCACTGTTGTGATGTGGCAACCCATTTGCTCACAACAAGGCCCTGCAAACAGCAATGTGATGATGACAAGATAATCTGCTTTTTTAGTGATGTTGCTCAAGGGCTAAATATTGGCCAGTTCACCTGGGAGAACTCCCTTGCTCAAGATATTTGTTTGTAGGTTGTTAAACTGCAGTTCTTCATTTACCTATCGATATCCAGTTACAGAAAGCTGACAAAAGATCAATCATTATTTTCAATTTCATAAATAAAAGAAAATGCTCCGATATGCAGCAAGCAGGATTCCTGAGGATTCAGGTGACTGTCTGGGGACTGAGGTCAGCAAAAAACATTTCATCAATCCGTGGGGGCAGCTGCAGCTCCAGCTCACCTGCAGGTGGAAATGCTGGAGGCAAGTGTTTCCTTACTAGGCCTGTTACTAGGGCCCATGGTCGGCTTCACAGGGTTGGTCACCCCCTGCTTGTGTAATCCCTCCCAAATGAAACGATCTGCCTTGCAGCGTGCCTAGAATCGGCTTTGCTGATTACATTTTGGAAGTGCAGTTGCATTTGTATCTATGCAGCTACCTATTAGGTGTAGTGCAGTGTGCTCTGGTGTTTGCAGCTGTTTCTGGGATTTCTATGGAGAGGGACAGACCTATAATAATGATACCTGCTTCTGCATGTCAACAGAGAACTGAGGCTCCACATTCATGCAATTTTGCAGCAGAATTTCATTGCTAATTGGTCCTACACATTTATTTCTGGTTTTGAACCAGTAAGTTCTCAAAAACATTTTCAATGCGCAGTCGAAGAGGCAATTAGAATGATTGATGTCGCAGACACAGACACATTTTATCTCCTTAAGTCACAATAAAGCTGATCTCTACCATAATAACTGTGACAATGTCCTCTGCAGCATCAACCTTTGGCTGATTAAGACAAATCTAATGCACTAGTCTCGAGCAGAGATACCAATAAATTTGTATTTCTGTCAGCATAACGTGTGCCTGCCAAGTGCCCAGGTGAATGTGTCAACATTAATCATAGCTCCTTGGAAAAATTGCTATTTTTAAAGTTGCAGGTTCAGAATCCCTTCCATCTTGAAACAAAAGCAATGTCCAAATGTCCATTATAGAAAAAAACATTTCAATTTTTCACAGTAGCAATAGGTGTGAGTGAAAGTTATTGCTAGCAACTTGCTCCTTCAGGAAACAGCGCACACTTTACAATGTTACACTGAAATTGGGAATAAAGCAGAGGAACTACTGGTGCAGAAAATCTGTCAAATAAAAGTGTTAAGAATCATTATGGCTAATAAGCAGACGGTTGTGTTTATACCAAGGCCCTATCAGGAAAGAAGTGTTTCTCAGATAATTTTACCACTGTCCATCTTGGAAGCTGCTTAGGAACATCGAACAGGAGTAGGACACTCAGTCCCTCGAGCCTATTCCACCATTTCAATGAGATCAATGCTAATTTATATATTAACTCTATCTTTGGTTCCATAACTCCGAGTACCATTGCCCAACATTAATCTATCAATCTGAGTCTTGAAATTTTCAATTGGCCTAGCCGCACCAGCTTTTGGGGTAGAGAGTTCCAAATTTCCACTACCTTTTGTGCAAAAATGTGCTTTTTGGCATCACCCCTGATGGGCCTAGCTCAAATTTTATGGTTATGCCCCCTTGTTCTGGGCTTCCCCACTAAGGGAGAGAGTTTATGTCAACCTTATCAACTCCTTTGATAGTCTTAAAACCCTCAATTAGATCAATCCCTAATCTTCAATATTCAAGGGAATACAGGATAGTCTATGTAACCTGTCCTCATAAATGAACCCTATTAACTAATATTCTTCGCTTAAACTCCTGGGGCTAGATTTTAGGCATTTCTGTTTTCGGGGCAATAATGGTGGCGGGGCGGGAAAGTTAGCGGCCGGGAATAGTTTGCTCTTTAGTATTTAAGTTTGGGCATCTGGGCCCTGCGTCAGGAGGAGCAGCGCGAAGGGAGGCGTTGTACGGTGTGATATCTTCACAGAGCACAGCACACACAGCTTCCCAAGATGGCAGGCTGGTCTCTCGGAACTCTCCGGAAAGCTGCCTGTTGTTTAATGATTAACTATGCAGCTGCAGTACACAATACGTCCACATCCACAGTGTGGCGCCACAAGCATTACAAGCTTACAGACATTACACTTCTCCCTCCTTAATGAAAAAGCAATCATAAACATCATACATAACTTCCATTTTTATACATATTTACAAATTTAACTTTACCACTTGTTTTCTGTTTCGAAGAGGATACCTTTGCTCTCGAACAGAACCTTCCAAACATGGTGTCAATTTCACACTCATTTGAGGCTCATCCTGAGGAACATTTTCCTCGATGGAATTTCCTTGATTTTCATTTGCACTTGCTCTAACTTCAGGCTCTTTGTTTCCCTGACTCAGACTCAGACTTTCATTCTGATTCTTTCCTGGATTTGTTTCCAGTACATTGCATTTAGGATTTGCTACTGGTATATCAAAACTATCTGAAAAGTCAGAAATAATTGAATCATTCTCACCTTCAACTCCTTCCATGTCTGTAGGTAAAATATGATCAATATGAACAAATCTAATCTGTCCATTATCAAACATCTTCACCAAATATGTGCGAGGACCACATATCTTCACCACTCTTCCTGGTAACCACTTTAACCATTTATGGTGATGGTTCTTCACTCTCACCTTCTGGTTTAATTTCACTAAGTCATGTTTGGTTGCTCTACCAATCTCTTCAGCTGTGACTGGCAGTTCATCAATGTATGAAAAACAAAACACTTCTTTCCTATCGGGTGTAACCTGTGATGGGGAAGGCAATCTAGACATTGCATCAGCATTACTGTGATCAACTGATCTTTTTTATTCAATATCATATGTATATGCTGACAAAATCAAAGCCCATCTCTGCATTCGGGCTGCAGCTAATGTTGGAACTGGGGACTTTGGATGGAGGATTGCTGTTAGGGGCTTATGGTCCGTAACGATGGTAAATTTATGACCATACAAGTATTTGTAAAACTTTTTGACCCCAAAAATTAATGCCAAAGCTTCCCTTTCAATTTGAGCATAATTACTCTCACTGACACTGAGAGTGCGTGAAGCAAAAGCTCTCCTCTCCTCCCCACTACTTAATACATGAGAGATTACTGCCCCAACTCCATACGGAGAGGCATCACATGCTAGCTTAATCTCCTTAGATATGTCGTAGTGAACTAACATGGTGCTCTCTACCAATTTGTTTTTACACTCCTTGAATGCTGTATTGCATTCTTTTGACCACTTCCACTGGACCTGTTTTTTCAAAAGTTCATTCAGTGGATGTAATATTGTAGCCAAATTTGGTAGGAACTTCCCATAATATTTCAAAAGACCCAAGAATGAACGAAGTTCAGTGACATTCCTGGGAGTGGGTGCATTTCTAATCGCATACAATTTTTCCATGGTTGGATGTAACTCATCTTTGTCGACTCTGTACCCCAAGTATTCCACTGAGTTTTTAAATAACTCAGACTTACGAGCAGACACTCATACTTTTGAGGACTTCATTCAAAATGTTATGAATTTGCCTATTTGGTGCTGAAATTAGTATGTCATCCAAATAACATACTACCCCTTCAATACCTTGCAAAATCTGGTTCATCACCCCTTGGAATATGGCAGGGGTGGAAGACACTCCAAACAGTAGCCTATTAAACTGATATAAGCCTAGATGAATATTTATAGTCAAACATGACTTGGACTCCTCATCTAGTTCAAGCTGTAAGTAGGCATTCGTAAGATCCAGTTTTGAGAAAATCTGACCACCTGTCAGTGTTGTGAACAAATCTTCGATAATCGGCAATGTATTGGGGACATTACCCTCTAGAACCCGGTTTACAGTTACCTTATAATCACCACACAATCTTACTTTACCATCAGACTTAGGTACAACAACAATCGGTGTAGCCCAATTACATCGATCTATCTTACAAATAATGTTCTCAGTCTCTAGTCTTTTGAGTTCTTGCTCAACTTTCTCCTTGAGTGCATATGGTACGGAATGTGGCTTGTAGTAAACTGATCTAGCGTCCTTCTGTACCCTGACACTCGCCTTGAAGCCTTGGATCGGACTGCTTGTTTCGCAGAACACCTTCGGATACTGCTTGATAACCTCTGCCGTTGACGAAAATCTCTCTTCCACACAGAAAATCTTACTCCAATCCAGCTTCAGTGAGCTCAACCAATTTCTTCCTAGTAAAGCGGTCTTGTCTCCTTTCATTACTAGTGGAGGCAAGTTCTGAAATTGATCATTATATTTCACCCATATGGTAATACGGCCTACTACAGGAATTTTCTCTCCCAAATAGCCTCGCAGCTCTAACTTGGATTTCTCCAGTTGGAAATCACGCAATTTGTCACGGTACAGTGACTCTGGTACTACACTCACGGAGGCACCCGTGTCAATTTTCATTGGTATCTTGAATCCCGCAACATCTATGTGGATTTTGATGCTTTCCGAATCGCTGTCCGTTAACCTCGTGCTCCTGATAACGTGTAACTCTAACGTCTCCTCGTCCTGTTGTTGTTCCAGAAACTCCCAAGCCAAACAGCCAGCCAGGGAGGGCTCTGAGAGATGAGGGGGGGTGGGAGGGTAGGAAACCCAAAAAAAAAAAAAACATTGCCACACCACCCACACCACTGCAATACAAATCATAAAAAATTAAAACAAAAAATACTCGCACTTACTTTGGAGTCCATTACCTTCCTCTCTGCCGCTGGGATCGTTCGACCGCTCTGATTTCCCAGGTGGTCATTGCCGAGCCCGTGTCCGGGTGAGGGGGAGATTCTGCCGGCCGACCCTCAAGCCAAGTGAGGAGACGTTCGGTCGGTGATGGGGTGGTACTTTGAAATAAATCTAAAATTAATGAATTGTGTTCGACTTCATTACCCCAAATGTCCTCATTCAATGCCTAGCTTCCCATTCTAAGCAAGCCGATCGTGCATGCGCAGACCAGGGTGTTGCCCATACTAAGGCATCGACCTTGGGGGAGGGGAGAGAGAGAGGAGAGAGAAGTTTTAACTCCTTGACCTGCGGTTTTGAGCTTCTTGCAAAGGTACAATTTAATTATGGGGGCAATATTGATACTGCCATATCTTGTGCAAGCCTTCTGCATGATGGTGTTGTGGAGGAGATAATTGATTCGCCGTCATCGTTGAGGAATCTCAGAGCACGTAGAATGACGAGCAGGAGGCCTTACCCATGTCGGGTATATCAAGACAGGTGTCCATACCTGCACCTGAGTGATGCAGACTGCGTCAGAAGACTGCATTTCCGCAAAGAAGTTGTAACCGAGATCTGTGAGTTAGCAAAAGCAGGCCTGCAACCGAGAAACGTCAGGCGGACTGCTTTTCAGTTGAAGTGAGGGTTACAGCTGCACTTTCATTCTATGCATCTGGATCATTCTAGGCCACAACTGGGGATGTGTTCACCATTTCTCAACATGCAACATGTCATGTATCATACATGGCGACTGTTGGTGCTATCACAAGGTGTGCCACCAGAGGGCACAGCAGTGGGAGACTTGTCGGTTACCTGTACAGGTGTGCCTGGCCTAGTATAAAAGGCAGGCCACCAGGTGCGATCTTCACACTGGAGTTAACAAATCACCACAGACAGTCCCTTGGAATCGAGGAAGACTCGCTTCCACTCTTAGCATGAGTTCTTAGGTGGCTGTACAGTCCAATATGAGAATCACTGTCTCTGTCACTGTTGGGACAGATAGTTGTTGAGAGAAAGGGTGGGTAGGGAGCCTGGTTTGCCGTACGCTCCTTCCGCTGCCTGCACTCGATTTCTGCATGCTTTCGGCGACGTCACTCGAGGAGCTCAGCGCCCTCCCGGATGCACTTCCTCCACTTAGGGCGGTCTATGGCCAGGGACTCCAAGGTGTCAGTGGGGATGTCGCACTTTATCAGGGAGAGTTTGAGGGTGTCCTTGTAATGGTTCCTCTGCCCGCCTTTGACTCGTGTGCCGTGGACGAGTTCCGAGTAGAGCACTTGCTTTGGGAGTCTCGTGTCTGGCATGCGAACTATGTGGCCTGCCCAGCGGAGCTGATCAAGTGTGGTCAGTGCTTCAATACTGGAGATGTTGGCCTGGACGAAAGGACTAAGGTGGCTACAGTTCAAGTACAACACATTGCCTCGTGGCAATTCAAGGACTTAACAATTGGCGATGAGATTACCGACTTTCACGCGAAAATGGCTACCCTTGGTACATTGCAGCAGTTCGCCGATGGTGATGATTGGGAAGCCTTTGTGATGAGGCTCGACCACTTCTTCACAGCAAATGACCTGGCAGGAGACGACCCGGCCACACTGGCTGATAGGCGCAAAGCTATCTTGCTAACCAGTTGTGGGCCCACCATCTACGGCCTCGTCAGGGACTTGCTGGCACCAGCGAAGACAATGATCAAGACATACGAGGAGCTCGTAAACCTGATCCATGAGCAACTCAAGCCCAAGGAGAGCATCCTCACAGCCAAACACCGGTTCTACACCCACCGACGGCCCGAAGGCCAGGAAATCGCAAAATATGCCGCAGACCTCAGGAGGCTGCGGCACCGTGTGATTTCGGCGACCACCTCACCGAAGCGCTGCGGGACATTTTTGTCATTGGAATCGGCCATGGGGGCCTTCTTCATAAGCTACTGTCGGCAGATACCACAGTCACACTGCAGAAGGCCATCTCGGTGAGCCAGGCATTCATGACCTCGACCTGTGGCTCTAGGCAGATGACTCACCCTCAGGACTCAAACCCGGCAGGTACTGTGCACAGAGTGGCGCCTTTTAGAGGCTGGACTGTAGAACGCGAACCCTCTTAGGGAAGAGCAAACAGGCCCCAGAGTGCCTTAACTCAGAGTCCGCCGAGGGAGGCTAATCGAGTAGCTCCATGCTGGCATTGTGGAGGGAATCACAGGGCTCACCAGTGCCGCTTTAAAGACTATGTATGCAAGGGCTGCAGCTCAAAGGGCCACCTCCAGTGAATGTGTAAGAGAAATATGACTCACTGTGTCGATGAAGAGTCTGCAGATGGCCATGAATCCAGCGCAGATTATTGAAACGATAGGCAGAGAGGCAGCTCAGCCCTACATTGAGGTATATAGCATGTTTATCTGCACCACCAAGTGTTCCCCGTTGAGGATGGAAGTCGAGATAGATGGCGTTCCAGTCTTCATGGAAGTGGACACGGGGGTGAGCCAGTCAGTAATGAATCAAGAAGCCTTTGAGAGGCTATGGGACAATCAAGTTGAACGACCCAAGTTGGTCCCGGTTCAGGCAAAGCTGCGCACCTACACCGATGAACTTATCGAGTCGTTGGTAGTGCGAATGTAAAGGTACTCCATGATGGTGCAGTGCACAAGTTACCTCTGTGGATTGTTGCAGGTGGTGGACCAATGCTGCTCGGAAGAAGGTAGATGGAGAAGATCCATTGGAAGTGGGAAGATTTCACCCCTCCAGCGATCGGCGTCCGACATGTTCGGAGGCACAGCAAGCCCTCACTTGAGGGTGGACCCAGCACCAAAGAGCAGACCAGCACAGCACCCGAGACACAGACCGCTCAGCACGACTGCGTGGAGATGATCCAGCTGGGACGACCTGAATGCACCTTCCAGGCTCCAGTGGCAGGACTCCGGAGGAAGAAAAATTGGATCCAAAGGCGACTTCCCAGCTTCGGTGGCAGAACCCGGGGAGAAGAGGATCACCGCAGTCGGCATCGTGAATGGAGGAAGATGGCGCCCAAACCACGAGGTGAGGCGCTGAAGAAAAAGATGGCGGCGGCCAGACCACGAGGTGCAGCGCTGATGGAGCAACGCGTGGCACCAAACGGAGAAGAGGATTGGGGTAAAGATAGCAAGGCCCTCTTAAAGGAGGCCTGCAACCCACTACAATTAAAGGGACAGTTCCACACAGTCAAGCAATGTAATAGCAACTGTAAGTTAGAAATAAAATGTGTAATTGATGATCAGAGTTGTGTACATGCAACCAGCGAGGAAAAGTCGTGCGATCGTGATCAGAGCTACAGAGCATCCACCATAAGTAATAAAAGGTTGTGCGATGTAGGATTTCAACTGCACGCAGCCAATACAGCGGGCAGACATCCATCAGGAGCACACAGTGAGCTACCCAATGCTGTAGCCTGCGTCCCTAGGACCAGAGTTATGCACCATGGAGTGTGGCCACAAGCAGCCAATACACACGAGCTGCAGAGCAAGCGATCTCAGGAGGGCAACAGCACCGCTATCGATACCCTGCCCCTGATCGACTCCACCTCTCAGGCACCCGATGGCATCAACCGCCACGAGCCTGAAAGAGCAAACTGTGCTAAGGTGCAGCCCCCAGACCCCATCGCCACTAAGGCCATACCAAAAAATGAAGGGTCACTCGCTACAGTCCTCCCAAAGGGGACTGGGACCAGCCAAGATCCCAAACAAATAACACCCAGGCTAACGAGTCAGCAGTTCCCTGTGCACTGCTAGATGACAGCCCCTCAGGGAGCAGCAGTGACCCAGGATGCAAAGAAAGGACAGGGAGGTCGCAGGCATCTGTGAACCTGCCCGACGCTAGGAACTACGGCAACAGCCCCAAGAGCAGGCAACTCGAGGCAACTGGGTTCCCACTGCCAGCACTGGGCACCACACTGCCACCAGACAGCAGGGACACCATCCAGCAGTTCTGAAACTAGCTTGTCCTTAAGCACCGGTCACCAATCCCCAGCACGCATCGATAATGTATCTCACCAGTCCAGCATACCGATCTCGCAACTAAACCACAAATGAATGCAAACTTGTCTTCCTGAACTTGAATGTATATGAATGCACAGAGTCGCCGGCATAATCTATATGTGGGAGGGGGAGAATGGAGTGGTCAGGGACACACAAACAGCAACCACCAGCACTCTACTGCACCAACCACTCATTCAAGATTGAAACGACCCACCAAGGGTCAACCTATGGAGGTAAGCCCAGAGCACTAGTCAATGCAGAGGCGATTTGCACTAAAGGCATGGGGGAGAGTGATGTCATGTATCCTACATGGCTACTGTTGGTACTATCACAAGGTGTGCCACCAGAGGGCACAGTAGTGGGAGACTTGTCGGTTACCTGTAGAGGTGTGCCTAGCCTAGTATAAAAGGCGGGCCACCAGGTGTGATCCTCACTCTGGAGTTAACAAATAAAGAATTAAGGTCACTACAATTCAAGTAGAATGCATTGCCTCGTGGAGTCATTATTAGAGCATCCAAGGACATAATACAACACATATCTGCATTCGACAGGTGACTGCTGCACTATATGCCCAGAGGAATGACCACAGCGGCAGTTGGCGAGAGGCGGGAGCAGCATCGGAGCGTCCTATAAAAGGCCCAGCTGGTGTTCCACAGGCAGCGGCAGTTGGCGAAAGGCGGGAGCAGCGTCGGAGCGGCCTATAAAAGGCCCAGCGGGTGTTCCACAGGCAGCGGCAGTTGGCGAGAGGCGGGAGCAGCGTCCCGGGCCTATAAAGGCGTACTTGTGCAGCTACAGCGGGGAGAGAAGGCAAAAAAGAAGTAGAAAGGAATCAAAAGGTGACGTCACAGCCAAGGGGGTAAGTGATTGGCTGGTGATTGGTGAGTAGCTTTTCTTTTTAATTTTTATATCAGTAAGTAAACTGTAACATTGTTGTGCCAATTTAAGGGTATCTAAGGGTTAAGGCATGGCAGGAGACCTCGGTCACGTGTTATGCTCCTCCTGTACCATGTGGGAACTCAGGGACACTTCCGGTGTCCCTGACGACTACGTGTGTGAGAAGTGTATCCGCCTCCATCTCCTGACGGACCGCGTTGCGGAATTGGAGCTGAGGGTGGATTCACTCTGGAGCATCCACGATGCTGAGAATGACATGAGTGGCATGTGTAGTGAGTTGGGCTTACCGCAGGAGAAGGATCCACAGCCAGCTAGGGAATGGAAGACCAGCAGGAAGAGTAGTACAAAGAAGGTAGTGCAGGGGTCCCATATGGTCATCCCCCTGCAAAACAGATACACTGCTTTGAGTGCTGTTGAGGGAGATGACTCATCAGAGGAGGGCAGCAGCAGCCAAGTTCTGGCTGGCTCTGTTGTATAGGAGGGCAGGAAAAAGAGTGGGAGAGCGATAGTGATAGGGGATTCAATCATAAGGGGAATAGATAGGCGTTTCTGCGGCCGCAACCGAGACTCCAGGATGGTATGTTGCCTCCCTGGTGCAAGGGTCAAGGATGTCTCCAAGCGGGTGCAGGACATTCTAAAAAGGGAGGGAGAACAGCCAGTTGTCGTGGTGCACATTGGTACCAACGACATAGGTAAAAAAAAGGGATGAGTTTAAGGAGCTAGGAGCTAAATTAAAAAGTAGGACCTCAAAAGTAGTAATCTCGGGATTGCTACCAGTGCCACGTGCTAGTCAGAGTAGGAATCGCAGGATAGCGCAGATGAATACATGGCTTGAGCAGTGGTGCAGCAGGGAGGGATTCAAATTCGTGGGGCATTGGAACAGGTTCCAGGGGAGGTGGGGCCAGTACAAACCGGACGGTCTGCACTTGGGCAGGACCGGAACCAATGTCCCAGAGGGAGTGTTTGCTAGTGCTGTTGGGGAGGAGTTAAACTAATATGGCAGGGGGATGGGAACCAATACAGGGAGACAGAGGGAAACAAAAAGGAGACAAAAACAAAAGACAGAAAGGAGATGAGTAAAAGTGGAGGGCAGAGAAACCCAAGGCAAGAAACAAAAAGGGCCACTGAATATAAAGTGGCTGCAGGAGGGGTCAAAACTAAAAATCATGGTTTAAAAACTAGGATGAAAACACTACCTAAATGCACGCAGCATTCGAAATAAAGTAAATGAGTTGATGGCACAAATCATTACAAATGGGTATGATTTGGTGGCCATTACAGAAACATGGTTGCAAGGTGGCCAAGACTGGGAATTAAACATACAGGGGTATCTGACGATTCAGAAAGATAGACAAGAAGGGAAAGGAGGTGGGGTAGCTCTGTTAATAAAAGATGATATCAGGGCAGTTGTGAGGGATGATATTAGCTCCAATGAACAAAATGTTAAATCATTGTAGGTGGAGATTAGAGATAGTAAGGGGAAAAAGTCACTGGTCGGCGTAGTTTATAGGCCCCCAAATAATAACTTCATGGTGGGGCGGGCAATAATCAAGGGAATAATGGAGGCATGTGAAAAAGGAACGGCAGTAGTCATGGGGGATTTTAACCTACATATCGATTGGTCAAATCAAATCGCACGGGGTAGCCTGGAGGAGGAATTCATAGAATGCATACGGGATTGTTTCTTAGAACAGTATGTAACAGAACCTACAAGGGAGCAAGCCATCTTAGATCTGGTCATGTGTAATGAGACAGGAAAAATAAACGATCTCCTAGTAAAAGATCCTCTCGGAATGAGTGATCACAGTATGGTTGAATTTGTAATACAGATTGAGGGTGAGGAAGTTGTGTCAGAAACGAGTGTACTATGCTTAAACAAAGGGGACTATAGTGGGATGAGGGCAGAGTTGGCTAAATTAGACTGGAAACACAGACTAAACGGTGGCACAATTGAGGAACAGTGGAGGACTTTTAAGGAGCTCTTTCATAGTGCACAACAAAAATATATTCCAGTGAAAAAGAAGGGCGGCAAGAGAAGGGATAACCAGCCATGGATAACCAAGGAAATAAAGGAAAGTATCAAATCAAAGACCAATGCGTATAAGGTGGCCAAGGTTAGTGGGAAACTAGAGGATTGGGAAAATTTTAAGCAACAGCAAAGAATGACTAAAAAAGCAATAAAGAAAGGGAAGATAGATTACGAAGGTAAACTTGCGCAAAACATAAAAACAAATAGTAAAAGCTTTTACAGATATATAAAACGGAAAAGAGTGACTAAAGTAAATGTTGATCCCTTAGAAGATGAAAAGGGGGATTTAATAATGGGAAATGTGGAAATGGCTCAGACCTTAAACAATTATTTTGCTTCCGTCTTCACAGTGGAAGACACAAAAACCGTGCCAAAATTTGCAGGCCACAGGAATGTGGGAAGGGAGGACCTTGAGACAATCACTATCACTAGCGGGGGGTAGTGCTGGACAGGCTAATGGGACTCAAGGTGGACAAGTCCCCTGGTCCTGATGAAATGCATCCCAGGGTATTAAAAGAGATGGCGGAAGTTATAGCAGATGCATTCGTTATAATCTACCAAAATTCTCTGGATTCTGGGGAGGTACCAGCGGATTGGAAAGCAGCTAATGTAACGCCTCTGTTTAAAAAAGGGGGCAGGCAAAAGGCAGGTAACTAGAGGCCGGTTAGTTTAACATCTGTAGTGGGGAAAATGCTTGAAACTATCATTAAGGAAGAAATAGCGGGACATCTAGATAGGAATAGTGCAATCAAGCAGACGCAGCATGGATTCATGAAGGGAAAATCATGTTTAACTAATTTACTGGAATTCTTTGAGGATATAACGAGCATGGTGGATAGAGGTGTACCGATGGATGTGGTGTATTTAGATTTCCAAAAGGCATTCGATAAGGCGCCACACAAAAGGTTACTGCAGAAGATTGAGGTACGCGGCGTCGGAGGAAATGTATTAGCATGGATAGAGAATTGGCTGGCGAACAGAAAGCAGAGAGTCGGGATAAATGGGTCCTTTTCCGGTTGGAAATCGGTGGTTAGTGGTGTGCCACAGGGATCAGTGCTGGGACCACAACTGTTTACAATATACATAGATGACCTGGAAGAGGGGACAGAGTGTAGTGCAACAAAATTTGCAGATGACACTAAGATTAGTGGGAAAGCAGGTTGTGTAGAGGAGATTTGGATAGGTTAAGCGAATGGGCTAAGGTTTGGCAGATGGAATACAATGTTGGAAAGTGTGAGGTCATCCACCTTGGGAAAAAAACAGTAAAAGGGAATATTATTTGAATGGGGAGAAATTACAACATGCTGTGGTGCAGAGAGACCTGGGGGCTCCTTGTGCATGAAACTCTTTTTGGAGTTCATCTGCAAAACAAAAAACATTAAACCGTGCCATCCGACCTGGGTGACACACCAGACATTTACAAGGCCCTTTTTTTTTTTTTCCCCTTTTTTTTTGTGTTTTTCTTTTTTTTTGGGGGGCACTAAAATCACAATTTTTCCCCAGTGCCCCCTATAAAAGGGAAGGGGGACACTAAAAGCACCGGCAATTAAAACAAATTAAACTTTAAAACGTAAAATCAAATTAAAATTTGGTTGCCGGGCGTGATGATGCACTCCAGTCCCTCCGGTGCCCACCTCTCGCGGAAGGCCGCAAGCGTACCGGTGGACACCGCGTGCTCCATCTCCAAGGACACCCTGGACCGGATGTAAGAGCGGAAGAGAGGCAGGCAGTCAGGTTGAACGACCCCCTCGACCGCCCGCTGCCTGGACCGGCTGATGGCACCCTTGGCCGTGCCCAGGAGCAGTCCTACGAGGAGGCCTTCGGACCTACCCGCTCCCCTCCGCACAGGGTGCCCAAAGATCAGGAGAGTGGGACTGAAGTGCAGCCAGAATTTCAGGAGCAGCCCCTTCAAATAATAAAACAGGGGCTGCAACCTTGTGCATTCCATAAAAACATGGAACACGGACTCTTCCAGACCGCAGAAATTGCAGGCGGCCTGGGAGTCCGTGAACCGGCTTAAAAATTTGTTGCACGGCACTGCTCCGTGCACCACCCTCCAGGCCAAGTCCCCGATGAATAGTGGGAGGACCCCTGCGTAGAGTGCCCTCCATCGGGGACCCCCGCCTCCTCCGGACGGCAAGATGGTACGCCATGGCGTGTCCGGACGGCCGGCGAGGATGGCAAAGTTGAGAGTGTGCAGGAGCAGCCCGTACAGGAAACCCCTCCGCGCGGAACTGAAAGGCACGGAGGGGATTTCCCCGCGGCGGCTCAAGTTGTGAGGCGCCGGCCCCCGAGGGAGGTTCCGGGGTTTGGCGCCGATGAGAAATTCCGTCCGGACGGGGGTCAGTTCGGACGGGATCTCCCCACGTGCTTGAGCCTCCTCGATGCACCTAACATAGTCAGGGCCCAGAGCTGTTTTTAGCGACTCGATGGCATCGGCCGCGTGGCGGACGTTGGCAGAATTTAGGTGCCGCGCCAGCGTGTCTGGCGCCATCCAGCCCACTCCTCCGCCATCGAGCAGGTCGCTGACCCTGGTCACCTCACCAGCCACAGCCCTCTCTTCCGACCGCCATATAAAACCTCGGCCGTGGAGGTACGGATTCCCGAGCAGCGGCTTCCTTGTGCATGAATCCCAAAAAAGGTTAGTTTGCAGGTGCAGCAGGTAATCAGGAAGGCGAATGGAATGTTGGCCTTCATTGCGAGAGGGATGGAGTACAAAAGCAGGGAGGTCCTGCTGCAACTGTATAAGGTATTGGTAAGGCCGCACCTGGAGTACTGCGTGCAGTTTTGGTCACCTTACTTAAGGAAGGATATACTAGCTTTGGAAGGGGTACAGAGACGATTCACTAGGCTGATTCCAGAAATGAGGGGGTTACCTTATGATGATAGATTGAGTAGACTGGGTCTTTACTCGTTGGAGTTCAGAAGGATGAGGGGTGATCTTATAGAAACATTTAAAATCATGAAAGGGATAGACAAGACAGAGGCAGAGAGGTTGTTTCCACTGGTCGGGGAGACTAGAACTAGGGGGCACAGCCTCAAAATACGGAGGAGCCAATTTAAAAACCGAGTTGAGAAGGAATTTCTTCTCCCAGAGGGTTGTGAATCTGTGGAATTCTCTGCCCAAGGAAGTAGTTGAGGCTAGCTCGTTGAATGTTTTCAAGTCAAAGATAGATAGATTTTTAACCAATAAGGGAATTAAGGGTTACGGGGAGAGGGCAGGTAACTTGAGCTGAGTCCACGACCAGATCAGCCATGATCTTATTGAATGGCGGAGCAGGCTCGAGGGGCTAGATGGCCTACTCCTGTTCCTAATTCTTATTTTCTTATAAAGTTCCCCGTGACTGCCCAGGCAATGCGTGAAAGGGCTGTGGGCTTCCCCAGGATTGCTGGCTTCCCAAAGGTACAGGGCTGCATTGATTGTACCCACATCGCCTTGCGAGCACCTTTGGAGGATTCAGAGATGTATAGGGAAAAAAAAGGTTTCCATTCTGTAAATGTGCAGCTCGTGTGTGATGACATGCATCGCATTATGTCAGTTGACCCTGGGAACACCCATGATGCGTTCATCCTATGTGAGAGCGCCATGTCTGCCATGTTTCAGCAGCAGCCAGAAGGGCAGAGCTGGCTGCTGGGAGACAAAGGGTCCAGCCTCGCCAACATGCTCATGACGCCCCTACGTTGTAACCTGGACAGAAGCTGACCAGGAATACATCATATCTCACATTGCGACTCACAGCATAATAGAGAGGACCATTTGCATCTTGAAACAGCGTTTCTGATCCTGGACCATTCCAGATGCTACATGCAATACTCCCCTGAGATTGTCGGTCAGTTCACTGCTGTGTGCTGCATGCTGCATAACTTAATCATCATGAGGCAGTAGCAGCTGGTAGTGGAAGACCCACATGAGGTGATAGTGGCTGATGATGATGATGATGAAGATGCAGATGACGAGCAACAGGAGAAGGAGGAGGACGAGGAAGCCTTGCAACTACCTGAACCCGGAGCACGATGGTGGAGGAGGGCGGGCCGTCGTGCCCCTTTAAAGATTGATCAAGCCTTGCGCCAGCAGTTCATCCGTGAACGCTTTGCTGCCTGAAGGCTCAGCGGCAACTATTCCAAATGGACCATGTTTACTGTTCGGACCTGTTCCATAATGTTGTGTTGTGTTAATATTTGAACGAATAATGGAAATGATTCAGTTATAATTTAAAATATATTTTATTTTAAAGTTTAACACTTGTTTGTACATAACTTTAATAAAAATATTCTTGTATTAAACTTTAAAGTTTTCAGTTAAGATCACTTACAAACTTTTAAACTTGTAAATTTACATAACTTACTAAAAACTTTTAATTTGATAGTTACAACAGTAACAATAATAACAACAACAGCAAAGAAAGGCTGCACCCATCTCTTCTCCAACTTCTTCTAAAACCGCCTGTTGCGCTTGATATTGTTGACTCCACCCCTGCCCACAGGCGGTGGAACAGCGTTTCTTGGATTGGTACCAAGCTTATTCTTTCGAACATCTCGGGTAATGTGCACTCCTTGATGGGGGGTGTGGGCAGGCAGTAATGTGGAAGGCCCGGCTTGGGCCTCTTCAGAGGCGGGTCTGGGGACTGGAGTCGGAGTGGCAGTTGATTCTGTCAATGGCCGCGGGGTCTGGGCGTGTTCCCTTATTGCAGCAGCTACCTGCGACATTCCCTCCCTTACGTGCCCTGATAGTGTGTCAACTACCTGCAACATTCCCTCCCTCATGTTCACTGTCAGTGTATCAGCTGCCTGCGACATTCCCTTCCTCATGTTCCCGGACAGTGTTCCCATTTCTCGTGAGAGTGTTGTTACTTCACCCGACAGTCCCGATACCTCATCACCCACCCCACTGATGGTGTCCAGGAGTGATCGCGCAAGGTCAATGCTCTCCACACTCATTGCCATCATCTGAACCACATCTGTTGCATCCTGCACCTCAGGGGAGCGCTGTCGAGCTCGCCTTCCCCTGCTCACCCAGTGTGTGGCTCGCTGCATCCCACTGGGACCCACAGCCTCGGACGGTGGGGCCCTGGGTATGCCTTGCTGCACCCCATGGAATCCCCAACCTCGGACTGTGAGAAACCATGCAATGTCCCAACACTCGCACCACTCAGGAAAGGGCCTGGCACCTCAAAGGGCGGCACCTGCACCTCCTCCAGAGTGAGTACAACAGTGGGGGCTTCATCCATCCCCTCCCCCTGCCCCCCCCCCCCCATGTTCTTGGTCTGGAAAATGTTCTCCTCTTCAGGCGTCTGACTCTTCTGCATCGGCTTCAGCCGCGTCAGGGTTGGCCTCAAGTTCTGCAAAATATAACAGAACGAACAAATGATTAGCAGCAGAGGAGGGGGCAGGGTGGGCGGCATGAGTAGGCTCACACAGCGCAGGCAGCAGACTCATTTGAAGGACCATGATGAATGATAGCACATTGCATCAACCGAAGCGTAGCTGACGGAGATATCCCCAGGAACCGAAGCATAGCTAGCCCGCACAGTACTTAACATTTAGCAAAGCCAGACTGTGGAATTTGTAGGACTTACCCTCTCCCTCGAGTGTGGGCTCAGCTTGTGCAGTGGTGGTTGCTTTTCTCCAGGCAGGACCCATCAAAGCAGCGACCCTCTCTTCCAAGGGTGTCACTGGTTGCAGATTTGCTGGGCCTCCTCCCGTTCGAGTTCTCTCTATTTTGTTGTGTGCCACCTTCCTCTGCAAAGATGAAAATATAACTTTTTAGAGAAGGTGTCTTTTTACTGGGTGGGGCATATACAGATGGTCACATTTACAATTGCAATTCCATTGAATAAATGAAAATATTACTTACACTAACTACTTGACTAAGGTCCTGCCACTTCTTTTTGCACTGGCCTCCACACCTCGAGATGGTCACCATCGCACAGTAATCTTCTGCAAGTCGGTTCCAGCGTTTCTTCAGTTCTTCGGGTGGAACTTTTATGTGACCTCTGCTGGTGTCCAGCTCAAGTCATCTGGTCTCAATCACAGTAACTAGTGCCTCCACTTCATCCGGTGAGAAATTCTTGGTCTTTGAGTCGCATTGCATATTGCAGCTCCGATTTTTCCACTGAGAATTAAAGTTCTCACACACAACAGGCTCTTTAAAAATGGCCGAATGCAGACCGGGAGCTGTACCTGGCATGCGCTCCCCATAGCAATCACGTCAAAAATATCATTTTTGTTTTCACGCATGAGCAGAAGGGGGGAGGCATCGTTTTTCTTTTCGGCACAGACGTTAGGCTCCACCCCCTGAAGCTAAAGGACAGGCTGCGCGGCGCCAATTAAAAAAAATAGAATGGAGAAACTTGCTGGGTTTTTTTTTGGAGTAGTCGGGGCCAAAAAAAAACGGGCGTAATTCTTGCAATACGCCAAAAAATGGCATTGGGGAAAATTGAGCTCAATGTGTCTGATTCAGACAGTACTGAACACACATGATGGCTCTTCAGCCCCAAACAAGTTTGAGAGTTTTGATCCAATAATCTCCAAATATGCTATCAAGGCACAGTAACAAGGCACAATTTCATCTTGCTGTCGCCTTTGTTGCTAAAATGTCAAATTTATGATTGAGAGTTATTTACTAGTTTATCCACAAACAGGAGTCAGAAATGGTTTGCTACACCATTTTTCTAATGTCCCCTACAAGTTGGTTACCAAAGCTCGCAATCCGCTCGTTGAGTAACAGCAGCACTCACTGAGGAAAATGTGTTTGAGTATGAAGTCTCCATTTTAATTTGGAGACTAAAGCCCTCTTCAGTAAATTAGCAGGCAACTGCAATATCAGGCGACCATATCTTAACTAATCATATTTGACATTGTAGCCCAGGGGTGTAATGATAACTAATACTAAAGCTTAATGAAGCCCCATTGATACAATGCTCAAAGAGCAGTAATGAATTGTTAAGCACTTCCATCTTTCTGATTCAGGTCTTTTGTTGTAAAAGGGAGATCAAAAAGATAACCTTTAGAAATACAATTACATTTTTAAAAAGAGAGC
Source organism: Pristiophorus japonicus (assembly GCF_044704955.1). Lineage (NCBI taxonomy): Eukaryota > Metazoa > Chordata > Chondrichthyes > Pristiophoridae > Pristiophorus > Pristiophorus japonicus. The sequence continues at coordinate 111,838,493 of NC_091992.1, forward strand.
TAACTCACATTCTTCAAAGTTTCCATTTATGCCATCGGTTTACTACTTTGCCAATTATTTTTATAACTGTGATTATTAGAAGTTTGGAGGGCAGTTTAATATTTGTGGTTGTATTTTGTAAGCTTCCTCTTTGCAGAACGAATATCCGTGGTGATTAAGCTAAAAACGAATAGGAGAAATAATGCTATAATCGCTGCGCATTTACTGTTCATCATGCAGCCGATTCAATTTCTAACTCTTAATCACCCTTCAAAGCATTTTGGAAAATATTATCAGAATTAAAGATCCCGAAATGGTGGTCAGGCAAATGGTGACCACTTTGTTTGCAGCAGCAGGTCCATATTTTAGACAAGACCATGCCATGTTGCAATATGTAGCAGCCATATACAGCGATTATAATCCCACAGACCTCAATTTAAATTTGTTCAAAGATTCATCGGAGCAAGAGGCATACAATGACATATTTAAACCAGCTGTATAATACTCAAACTCAAATTTCATGAGTTGATGGTCAGTTGTTAAGGCTGAGGGAGATTTTTTTTTATATATATATTTGTTTGGTTTCAGAATGTGGGCACTGTCGGCAAGCTTGCGTTCATGGCTTGTCCCTAAATCGCCCCGAGATGGCGGAGGTGGGCTTTCTCCTTGAACTGCTTGTGGTGATGGTGCTCCCACAACAGTGTTTGGTGGGGAATTCCAGGATTTTGGGCCAGCGACAAATGGAGATACATGTCCTTGGTCTAGCATTTGTTGTCCCAGGGTTTTCTCACGAGCCTGTGATTTTCTGCCCCAGTTACTTTATTCAGGCAGTGCAGGAAGGAGGAAACTCCAACCATTGGCACTGCACCCGCTAAACATAAGAGCGGTTTTCTAAAGCTAATTCCCACAATCATGCTACGAAAAAAAAATTGCACAAGCCTTCATAATGTTGGAGGCATTATATTTTGCTGGCCTGATTTTAATATTTTCATTAACATTAATTTTTTCTAATAAATTACTGCTTTAAATGCGTAAACATATTTTTTCACCATGGATTAATTGTCATTTTTTTTAAATAAAAATGAGAAAACAGCCTAATTAATCAGTGATTAAATTAAAGAATTGTGTGGTAATTATCCTGAAAATTGCATTGTTTAAATTTGTTTTTCCCAGTTTCCTCTGGGATATTCATGAAAAATGTAGCTAGCATGTGGTTCCCCTGAAGAATTCGGGAAAGATACAAATGCAGACAAGAATTATAAACCCTCTTAGTCGTGTTGCCTTTGATCTCAATCATTGCTGCCTAGTTGAAAAATACCTCTGCATCACTGGGCATAAGCGCCAGGAAAATGCATTTGTACTGGTCAATTATGAAATGGATTGATTTAAAACTGTAATCCCTTTACCAGCTGCTTGACAACCTTCATTTGTTTGTGTGAACTGCCTATTTTTCTTTAAATAAATCACATTTGACATTCTAAAGTAATCTATACAAAGCATTATAATCTGTGAGGAGCTTTAGCAGAATTATCAAATTAATAGAATAGATGGTGTGCACATTAATACACCACACAACACCAATTACATTAAGTATTTAACTTTTATTCAACCAATTTCTACCATGGTTTTCGTTTTTTTTTTAAATTGTATTCTTACTAAATACAGAATATGGTGTTACAGTTCTGGAGAAATTCAGTGCAATGTTGCAATTATCAGCACCGGGTGGAATACTGTGACTTTTTCATTCTGAATAGATTGTTGGTAGGATAACACTGGGCTGGTGTTCTGTAGTTGTGCCACTAGAATTAAAATGGACTCTCTGCAGCCAAATTCCTACAGAGCACAAATAGCCATCTTCAATGATGTCCTTTTATCTCGGGCGAAGTCATCTCCAAATGCAATTTGGATTTTTTGCACAACACAGCTCAGCAATTGAAAAAGAACATTGTTGGCGAGCTTGCGACTGCAATCACAAGGAAAGTATGGAAGCTGTGTCATGGTTCTTCTGGTACGTTCTCGTTTGTGTTGATACAGTTAAATCACCAAAAGAAAATGTTACGTTCCAGATGACACTAAAGAACTGAGGGGGAATTGCGAACTCTCCCATCAGGCCAGCTGGGAAGATCTCTCATCACCAGTAGTGCTTGGTTAGCCACACTAAGCACTTGCAGGCCGAGATACTCGCTCAATCAACCCAAGTACTTGCAGGCTTACATACTTGCATGCCTACCTCAAATGCTTCCTACCCACCTGAGGGAAAGTTTGTTGTCCATTGGCAATGCCACAAGAAATCAACTATAATGCACTATACTGCATGTTATATTGCTTCTGTCATTATAACACTGGAGATAAGAACTTAAGAATTTAGGAATAGGACTAGGCCATACGGTCCCTCGAGCCTGCTCCGATATTCAATGTCATGGCTGATCTTCGATCTCAACTCCAATTCCCACCTGATCTCCATATCCCTCGATTCTCCTAGAGTCCAAAAATCTATCCAGCTCAGCCTTGAATATACTCAACAACTCCACTACCATGGCTCTCTGGGGTAGAGAATTCTAAAGATTCACAACTCTGAGTGAAGAAATTCCTCCTCATCTCAGTTTTAAATAGCCGACTCCTTATCCTGAGGCTATGCACTCTAGTTCTAGACATCTACAGCCAGGGGAAACAGCCTCTACCCTGTCAATCCCTCTCAGTATCTTATATGTTTCATTGCGATCACCTCTCATTCTTCTAAACTCCACAGAGTATAGGCCCAATCTACTCAATCGCTCCTCATAGGACAGCCCTCTCATCCCAGGAATCAATCTAGCTCCACGTGGATCAACCAAAGATCCATCAAGACTGCCTAATTCTGTGCAATCTTTCAGTTTCTTACTCAAATGTTTGCTCCAGATCTCACGGTGTTCCTGAATTTTCTTTTTTTTTGTAATTTAGCTATATTGACACCAAAGGAGAACATGCCAAAAGAAATCTAGAAACAATGAGGTAGTTCACATATTTTACTTTATATGATCTCACTGATGCAGGATTATTTTTAAAGGCATAAGATTATAAAAAGAAAAAGATAAACTTGCATTCATAGAGTGCCTTTCACAACCACCAGATGTCCCAAAGCACTTTACACAAAAATGAAGTACTTTTTTTGAAGTGTAGTCACTGTTGTCATGTCGGAAACGCAGCAGCCAATTTGAGCACAGCAAGCTTCCATGAACAGAAATGTGATTAGATAATCTGTTTTTGTTACGTGGTTTGAGAAATAAATATTGGCCAGGACACCAGGGATAATTCCCCTGCTCTTCTTCGAAATAGTGGATCTTTTACGTACTGAGGGGGCAGACAGGGCCTCGGTTTAACATCTCACCTGAAAGACGGCACCTCCGACAGTGTAGCACTCCCTCGGCACTGCACTGGAGTGTCAGTCTAAATTTTTGTGCTCAAGTCTCTGGAGTAGGAGTTGAACCCACAACCTTCTGACTCAGAGGCGAGGGTGCTACCCAGTGAGCTATTGGCTGACATATATAAAGTTCAAAATCTATAAAGTATCAAACTTACTCTTCAACTCTCATCTTTGCCCTGTGCATCTTTCCCTGCTTGCTACTGTTGATACTGGCCCTGAAATCCTGGTTTCTTCTTCCCGCGGGTGTTCGACTAAAAATAGGAGAAAAGATGCGCACTTGCCCTTTTGATCGAACGCTCAGAGATCCCGGACTCGCGGCCTCCTTTTCTTGCGCAATGGAGCGCGTTCACGTTGGGACGTCCGCAGGAATCATGTGGGTCTGGACACCCAATCACGGTAAAGTATTTTCTCATTCATAGTAATAGGAGTTTCGCAAGTCCAAAACTCCTATTACTATGAATGAGAAACACCCCACAAACACTACATAAAAAATTAACACCTCACATAAATACATTACAGAAATTAAAGTTGATAGAAATGTTTTTGAAAAAAAAATATTTGCTGATTTTTTTTTAAAGTTTTAATTATGGTTTAAAATTAAATGACCTGAGTGGGCAGGGTTTTTAACATAAATATGTATTTTTAAATTTTATTTTATATGTTTTTGATATGTTTTAAAACTCTTACGCTGATAAAAGTAGACTTTTACCAGGCGCAAGAGTTTTAAGAACATTCGCTGGGCAAGAGATGGGCAAATAGCCCAATCTCTGCCGTGGGAATGTCCTGGCTGCAATCTGTCAAGTCAGAAACCTGATAAATCGGAAAAGACGGTTTTCAGCGCAGGAGCATTGCGCGTCGAAAACTGGCTTTTGCGATGCCTTCCCGGTCCGTACACAGTCCGTACCTTTCCGATCCGTACACGCTCCGTACCTTCCCGATCCGTACACGCTCCGTACCTTCCCGATCCGTACACGCTCCGTACCTTCCCGGGGAGGCCAGAATTTCACGCCATTATTTTCTTCTCACTGCTAATGTCTCCATTACAAACAGTTACATGCTACAACAGTAAACCATGTTTACAGTTATGGTAGATATCTGGCAATACAGATTATTTAATATGACTAATCCCATCGTACATATTTTGAATCATATTTTTTTTAAACTCTGCATGTGTGACCAGAGATAACTGGAACTCTGTGCTGGAGTAAGAGATTTAAATAATGAAAATTTGCTGCCAAAAAATGTAATCAGCAGAAAATGAAGTCCAAACATCATATTGTTGAGCCAGCCAGTGTCACTATGATACCATACTGCAAATGCCTTGGATATGGTTACTGAGAACGTGTTCCATAAACGATTGCTGACTTTGTTGCAATAAAACAAATGTCCAGACCTCTATTGGCATCTGCATTCAGCAATCGACCACAACTTGCATTTATATATCTTCAAATGTAGTAAAACATCCCAAAGTACATCATTCAGCAAAGGCAGGCGCTGAGTAGACAAAGAATTGGGGATGTGACCAAAGGCACAATCAGAAAGGTTGATTTTGAGTAATCTTTTGGGAGAGGAGTAGCAAAGCCAAGTATTTAAAAAGAGAATTGCAGTAAGAAAGGCTGAAGCGGTTGAAGGCACTGACACAGAGTGGAGCAGGGTGAAATAGAAAGGGGAGGAAGCACAGGAGACGAGAGTCTAAGTAGCGGAGGTCTCTTCCACCCCAACATATGGAATTCGGGGTAATGGGCAGCAGCAGTCATTGGATACCTCAGAACCTCACCGTGTAATTTTCTGTGGTATGGATTGTTCACTCTCCCACAATAATGTATTGCTATCTTGCTGATTGGTAAAGCAAGTACATGATGATAAGCTAAAGAAGCCACAGGCTAAATTTATCTTCATCAACTAAAAGGACAGACTGCCACCAATTGCATTAAATACTGTCCCATTGGCTGTTTCACAGAAAGCCCCTCTTGCTTGATGAACCCAAGCATTTGCCCTTATACCCAGCCCCCACATTTCCGATTCTTCGCAAGTTCTAATGCCCACCCAAAGCCACCAGACGTAGGATTAGTCAGGGGAGCAATCAGGTGCCAGTCCCACTTTCACACTTCACGAGATATTCCCCACTTGCGACCATCATCAGTATTCCAGGCTTCTCTGGAAATGGCTCACATAATACACTAACTTTGTGAAAGAATAATAAAGTCCAGATCCAGGAACGAGTTTGGAGAGATCTTATTATCTATGTAATGACTTGGATGAAGGGACCAAGTGTAATGTAGCCAAGTTTGCTGATGATACAAATGGCAGAGCAGGCTCGAGGGGCCACATGACCTACTCCTGCTCCTATTTCTTGTGCTCTTGGCAAAGCATGAAACTTCCCAAGCTCGGGACCAGCAGCAGAGGGATAGTTACATTATCACCTGAAACTGAGAGCAATGCAGAGGTGGTAGAGAGAATGCTGATTCCTTAGAAAAACATGACAGATTTTTTTATTGGATCTAGCAGCTAGCTTCCTCTCCTTGATCTTTTCTATGTTACAATGAGAACAGAAGAACTGAATACAGTGGAACCTAGAGACAGCAACAGTTCATCATACGTCAGTCCTTTAGACCAGTGCTCCTCAAACTGGGATCCATAGACAATTTCCAGGGGGGTCCGTAAAATAACATGAACGCGCAGCTGGAGGTGGGCTTGGTATAATCTGGGAGGTGCGAGCAGAGTGAGGCCACCACATGTGCAGCGCAGAGTGAGCTGGCTGTCTCAACAATGAGGGAAGATGCTTGAAGGTTATAAACCCATTTAGAATCAATTCCCCAGTTGTTAATTTACCAACAAAATCGCAAGTCTCTTCCCGAGAAAAAATGCTCTGCTAATTTACAAAGAAGTAAAACAGACCAACGATATTGGTAAAAAAACAGGATGAGGTCCCACAAACTGAATTTAGGGAGCTAGGAGTTAAATTAAAAAGTAGGACCTCAAAAGATAATAATCTCAGGATTGCTACTAGTGCCATGTGCTAGTCAGAGCAGGAATCGCAGGATAGCTCAGCTGAATACGCGGCTTGTGGAGCGGTGCAGAAGGGAAGATTCAAATTCCTGGGACATTGGAACCGGTTCTGGGGGAGGTGGGACAAGTACAAACCGGACGGTCTGCACCTGGGCAGGACCGGAACCAATGTCCTTGGGAGAGTGTTTTCTAGTGCTTTTGGGGAGGGGTTAAACTAATATGGCAGGGGGATGGGAACCTATGTAGGGAGACAGAGGGAAGTAGAATGGGAGCAGAAGCAAATGATAGAAAGAAGAAAAGTAAAAGTGGAAGGCAGAGAAACCCAAGGCAAAAATCAAAAAGGGCCACATTACAGCAAAATTCTAACGGGGCAAAGTGTGTTAAAAAAAGACAAGCCTGAAGGCTCTGTGCCTCAATGCGAGGAGTATTCGTAATACAGTGGACGAATTAACTGCACAGGCAGCAATTAATGAATATGATATAATTGGCATCACGGAGACAGGGCTCCAGGGTGACCAAGGCTGGGAACTCAACATCCAGGGGTATTCAACATTCAGGAAGGATAGACAGAGAGGAAAAGGAGGCGAGGTAGCGTTGCTGGTCAAAGAGGAAATTAATGCATTCATAAGGAAGGACATTATAGCTTGGATGACGTGGAATCTATATGGGTCGAGCTGCCGAATACCAAAGGGCAGAAAACGCAAGTGGGAGTTGTGTACAGACCAAACAGTAGTAGTGAGGTTGGGGACAGCATCAAACAAGAAATTAGGGATGCGTGCAAAAAGGTATCATGGGTGACTTGAATCTACATATAGATTGGGCTAACCAAACTGGAAGCAAACGTTGGAGGAGGATTTCCTGGAGTGTATTAGGGATGGTTTTCTAGACCAATATGTCGAGGAACCAACTCGAGGGCTGGCCATCCTGGACTGAGTGATGTGTAATGAGAAAGGACTAATGAGCAATCTTGTTGTACGAGGCCCCTTGGAAAAGAGTGACCATAATATGGTAGAATTCTTCAGTAAGATGGAAAGTGACAAAGTTAATTCAGAGACGAGGGTGCTGAACTTAAGGAAAAGTAACTTCGATGGTAATATGTCCTTACTATACAGTATAAATGCACATGAGGCACATTCTTGAGAAAAGATCACTCTGTGACCAGTTACCTTTATTACAAGACCTCAGGAGGCAGACGGTGGGTGGAGCTTCCGGTTTTATACCGGAAAGTCCAGGTTAGGAGTGTCTCCCACAAGTTCGCCCCCTGTGGTCAGTGTTCTCAAGGTATACAACTTTGGTCAGCTTATACATACATGGGTTACAATGACAGTTGAATACATGACATCACCTCGCCCCCCCAAAGTCTTATTGGGATCACAGGTTAAGTCTCTCTGGTGGTTTACGCTCCCTTGTAGAGCGCCTGAGTTGGGACTCCGGTTGTTGGGCGCTGGTCTGCTGTTTGCGGTGCCTCAGGCCTGTCCGGACTGCCCACAGTGACTGGGCTCTCCTCCACTTGGTTCCAGTGTTCGGTCACCTGTGGTGGAGTAAACTCTATGTCGTGTTCTTCCTCTGCTTCTTCTATGGGGTTGCTGAACCTCCTTTTAGTTTCATCCACGTGTTTGCGGCAGATTTGTCCATTGGCAAGTTTAACTACCCAAACCCTATTCCCCTCTTTGGCAATCACAGTGCCTGCAAGCCATTTGGGCCCTGCAGCGTAATTAAGGACAAAAACAGGGTCATTGACATCAATACATCGCACCCTCGCATTCCTGTCATGGTAGTCACATTGTGACTGACGCCTGCTCTCAACAATTTATTTCATAGTAGGTTATATAAGGGATAACATGGTTTCGAGCGTCCTTTTCATGAGCAGCTCTGCGGGTGGAACCCCTGTGAGCGATTGTGGTCGGGATCTATTGGCCAACACGAGGCGTGATAAGCGGCTTTGTAGGGAACCCCCTTGGATTCTGAGCATCCTCTGTTTGATTATCTGCACTGCTCGTTCCGCCTGGCCGTTTGAGGCCGGCTTGAACGGTCCCATTCTGACATGGTTGATTCCATTGCCTGTCATGAAGTCCTGGAATTCAGTGCTTGTGAAGCACGGGCCATTGTCGCTGACCAAGACCATGGTAGACCATGAGTGGCGAACATTGCCCGTAGACTTTCTACCGTGGCAGAGGATGTGCTTGAATTTAAAATGGCACACTCAATCCATTTGGAGTAGGCGTCTACTACAACCAAAAACATTTTTCCCATGAAAGGACCTGCGTAGCCTACATGGATGCGTGACCATGGCTTGGCGGGCCAGGACCAGGGGCTAAGGGGGGCTTCCCTGGGTGCGTTGCCCAGCTGAGCACACGTGTTGCACCTGCAAACACAAAGTTCCAGGTCTGCATCTATCCCTGGCCACCAAACGTGTCACCTGGCAATTGCCTTCATCATGACAATGCCCGGGTGTTCATTGTGAAGTTCTCTGATAAACATCTCTCTGCCCTTCTGGGACATGACTACTCGATTTCCCACAGTAGGCAATCGGCCTGAATCGAGAGTTCATCCTTGTGCCTATGAAATGGTTTAAACTCCTCAGGGCATGCCCCGTACGTGGCTACCCAGTCCCCATTCAGGACACATTTCTTAACTAAAGACAGGAGCGGGTCTTTATTTGTCCAGACTTTAATCTGACGGGCTGTCACAGGTGAGCCTTCGCTTTCGAAAGCTTCAACAGCCATGACCATCTCTGCATCATGCTCAGTTGCCCCCTCAGTGGTGGCACGTGGTAGCCTGCTGAGTGCATCGGCACAGTTTTCAGTGCCTGGTCTGTGCCAAATTGTGTAGTCATAGGCGGCTAACACAAGTGCCCACCTCTGTATGCGGGCCGATGCATTCGCATTTATGGACTTGTTGTCGGCCAAAAGGGATGTTAGGGTTTGTGATCTGTCTCCAACTCAAATTTCCTGCCAAACAGGTACTGGTGCATTTTTTTTACTGCATATAGACATGCTAGCGCTTCCTTTTTTACCATCCCATAGAACCCTTTCTGCCCAGGACAGACTTCTGGAAGCATAAGCTACTAACTGTAACTGACATGCTGCAACACACACCCGACCCCATAGGACGACGCATCACTCGTTAAAACTAGTTTCTTACACGGGTCATATAACGTTAACAGTTTGTTGGAGCATAACAAATTGCATGCTCGATCAAAAGCCCTTTCCTGACCCCAGACCCAATCGCGACCTTTGCGTAGGAGCACGTGTAGCGGCTCTAACAGCATGCTCAATTTGGAAAGAAAGTTGCCAAAATAGTTTAGGAGCCCCAGGAACGAACGCAGCTCCATCGTGTTACGGGGTCTGGGTGCTCTCTGGATCGCTTCCGTTTTGGATGCAGAAGGTCTGATCCCGTCTGCTGCTACCCTCCTCCCCAGAAATTCTACCTCTGGAGCCAAGAAGACGCACTTCGCCTCTTTCAGTCGCAGCCCTACCCGGTTCAGTCTGCATAGCACCTCCTCCAGGTTGTGGAGGTGTTCTTCAGTATCGCGACCCATGATGAGGATGTTGTCTTGAGAAACCACCGTCCTTGGAATCGACTTGAGGAGGCTTTCCATATTTCTCTGCAAGATCGCGGTGGCCGAACGAATCCTGAACGGACATCTGTTATACTCAAACAACCCCTTGTGTGTCATGATGGTGGTCAGCTTCTTCGACTCACTCACCAGCTCCTGGGTCATGTAAGCTAAGGTTAGGTCCAATTTTGAAAAAGGTTTGCCACCGGATAGCGTCACAAAGAGGTCCTCCGCTCTCGGTAGCGGGTAGTGGTCTTGGAGTGACACCCGATTGATGGTGGCCTTGTAATCACCACATATCCTGACCGACCCATCCGCCTTGAGCACCGGCACAATCGGAATTCAACTGGCGAGATGATGCCTTCCCTCAGCAGGCGGTCCAATTCGCATTCTATCTTTTCCCACATCACGTACGGCACCACTCTGGCCTTGTGGTGTACTGGCCTGGTGTCTGGGTTTATGTGAAACACTACCTTGGCCCCCAGGAAAGTGTCGATGCTGGGTTGAAATAATGAGTCAAATTTGTCCAGGACCTGTGAGCATGATATTTGCTCCACAGAAGAAATTGCATTGACATCATCCCATTTCCAGTTCATGACAGCAAGCCAACTCCTCCCCCAGTGGTGCGGGACCATCCCCCGGGACAATCCAGAGTGGCAACCTCTTCTCCGAATATTTGTGTCATGACTACCGTGGCGCTGCATAGCACCAGAATGATCTCCTTTGTATATGTCCGTAGCAGTGAGTCAATCGCAATAATTTTGGCCTCCTGGCCTTGGACACCCACAACCTTTCGAACTGTTTGATACTCATCAGGGACTGACTAGCCCCCGTGTCTAGCTCCATTAATACTGGGATGCCATTGAGGAGCACTTTCATCATCGGTGGCGTCCTGGTACATGAACTGTATATGTGCTCCACATGAACTCGCTGAACTTCAGCTTCCAGCGATTTCCCCCAGTATTCATTTGGCCTCGTAGGGATTACATCGGGCCCGTCCTCCTCGTACATCAACCTGGCTGCAGGCTTCCTGCACATACACACCAAGTGACTGCTGATGTTGCAGTTTCTGCAGGTATATTGCTGATACTTGCAAGGTCTGGCTGGGTGTTTACCTCCACACCTCCAGCATGAGCTGGAGGCCCCGTTGTTGGAAACAAAAGGTCCATTACCAGTCGATCATCTGACTGTCTCTGTAACTGTCCTTAGCGCACCATTAACAGGTGTTGATGGCCCCATTACTGGCCGCATTGTCCATTGCGATGGCATGAGTCGCCGTTCAGCTAGCCTTTGTCTCTGTTGAATTCCCCCTTTGGGTTCGACAGCATGCTGGGGCATGTTCGATTGCCCTTGTCTGCCTAGAGAACTGTGTGCCGCGTTAACAATGTTGACTCCCAGGTCTTTTGCCACATTTGAGCCAAGATTTTTGCCATAAATCATTCTGGTCTCTTCCTCCCTGGAGATAAATGTCTGGGCTATCAGCCGCCGCTTCCAAGGTCAAGTCTTTGGTCTCAATCAGTTTCCTGAAAACCCCAGCGTGCTCGATGCCCTCAATAAAAAAGTCTCGCAGCATCTCCGCTCTGCATGCATCTGGGAACTTACATAGGCTCGCCAGTCGCCGGAGATCTGCCACGAAGTCTGGAACGCTTTGCCCTTCTCGCCACCGGTGCGTGTAAAACTGGTGTCTCGCCATGTGCATGCTGCTCGCCGGTTTAAAGTGTTCCCCGATCAACTTACTGAGCTCTTCGAATGTCTTGTCTGCCAGCTTCTCTAGCGCTGGAAGGTCCTTCATCAGGGAATACATTCTGGATCCACAAACCGTCAGGAGATGAGCCCTGCGTTTGTCGGCCGAATCCTGCCCCAACCATTCCTTAGTGATAAAACTTTGCTGTAGTCTCTCAATAAAGTCGTCCCAATCATCACCAACACAGTACCTCTCTTCTGTGCTACTAGTGGCCATGCTCGCATGGTTTAAATCCCAGTTTCTCATCGCCAATAATATGTCCTTACTATACAGTATAAATGCACACGAGGCCCATACTTGAGAAAAGATCACTGTGACCAGTTACCTTTATTACCAAGACCTCAAGAGGCAGACGGTGGGTGGAGCTTCCCCTTTTATACCTGAAAGTCCAGGTTAGGAGTGTCTCCCACAAGTTCGTCCCCTGTGGCCAGTGTTCTCAAGGTGTACAACTTAGGTCAGCTTATACATGGGTTACAATGACAGTTGAATACATGACAGACGGTATGAGGCGCGAATTGGCTAGATTAGACTGGCAAATGATACTTAAAGGGTTGACGGTGGATAGGCAATGGCAAACATTTAAAGATCACATGGATGAACTTCAACAATTGTACATCCCTGTCTGGAGTAAAAATAAAAACGGGGAAGGTGGCTCAATCGTGGCTAACAAGGGAAATTAGGGCTAGTGTTAAATCTAAGGAAGAGGCATATAAATTGGACAGAAAAAGCAGCAAACCTGAGGACTGGGAGAAGTTTAGAATTCAGCAGAGGAGGACAAAGGGTTTAATTAAGAGGGGGGAAATAGAGTATGAGAAGAAGCTTGCCGGGAACATAAAAACTGACTGCAAAAACTTCTATAGATATGTGAAGAGAAAAAAATTAGTGAAGGCAAACATAGATCACTTGCAGTCAGATTCAGGTGAATTTATAATGGGGAACAAAAAAATGACAGACCAGTTGAACAAATACTTTGGTTCTGTCTTCACGAAGGAAGACACAAATAACCTTCCGGAAATACTAGGGGACAGAGGGTCTAGTGAAAAGGAGGAACTGAAGGAAATCCTTTTCAGGTGGGAAATTGTGTTCAGAAAATTGATGGGATTGAAGGCCGATAAATCCCCGGGGCCTGATAGTCTGCATCCCAGAGTACTTAAGGAAGTGGCCCTAGAAATAGTGGATGCATTGGTGGTCATTTTCCAACAGTCTATCAACTCTGAATCAGTTCCTATGGACTCGAGGGTAGCGAATGTAGTCCCACTTTTTTTTTTTTTTTAAAAAGGAGGGAGAGAGAAAACGGGTAATTATAGACTGGTTAGCCTGACATCAGTAGTGGGGAAAATGTTGGAATCATTTATTAAAGATGAAATAGCAGCGCATTTGGAAAGCAGCGACATGATCGGTCCAAGTCAGCATGGATTTATGAAAAGGAAATCATGCTTGACAAATTTTCTAGAATTTTTTGAGGATGTAACTAGTAGAGTGGACAAGGGAGAACCAGTGAATGTGATGTATTTGGACTTTCAAAAGGCTTTTGACAAGGTTCTACACAAGGGATTGGTTTGCAAAATTAAAGCACATGGTATTGGGGATAATGTACTGACATGGATAGAGAACTGGTTGGCAGACAGGAAGCAGAGAGTCGGGATAAACGGGTCCTTTTCAGAATGGCAGGCAGTGACTAGTGGGATGCCGCAGGGCTCAGTGCTGGGATCCCAGCTATTTACAATATATATTAATGATTTAGATGAAGGAATTGAGTGTAATATCGCTAAGTTTGCAGATGACACCAAGCTGGGTGGTGTGTGAGCTGTGAGGAGAATGCCAAGAGGCTGCAGGGTGACTTGGACAGGTTAGGTGAGTGGGCAAATGTATGGCAGATGCAGTATAATGTGGATAAATGTGAAGTTATCCGCTTTAGGGGCAAAAACACGAAGGCAAAATATTATCTGAATAGTGGCACATTAGGAAAAGGAGCAGTGCAACGAGACCTGGGTGTCATGGTACATCAGTCATTGAAAGTTGGCATGCAGGTACAGCAGGCGGTGAAGAAGGCAAATGGTATGTTGGCCTTCATAGCTGGGGGATTTGAATATAGGAGCAGGGAGGTCTTACTGCAGTTGTACAGGGCCTTGGTGAGGCCTCACCTGGAATATTGTGTTAAGTTTTGGTCTCCTAATCTGTGGAAGGACATTCTTGCTATCGAGGGAGTGTAGCAAAGGTTCACCAGACTGATTCCCGTGATGGCAGGACTGACATATGAGGAGCGACTGGATCGACTGGGCCTTATTCACTGGAGTTTAGAAGGATGAGAGGGGATCTCAGAAATATATAAAATTCTGCCGTGAGTGGACAGGTTAAATGCAGGAAGAATGTTCCCGATGTTAGGTAAGTCCAGAACCAGGGGACATAGTCTAAGGATAAGGGGTAAACCATTTAGGACTGAGATGAGGAGAAACTTCTTCACTCAGAGTTGTTAACCTGTGGAATTCCCTACCGCAGAGAGTTGTTGATGCCAGTTCATTGGATATATTCAAGAGGGAGTTAGATATGGCCCTTACGGCTAAAGGAATCAAGGGGTATGGAGAGAAAGCAGGAAAGGGGTACTGAGGTGAATGATCAGCCATGATCATATTGAATGGTGGTGCAGGCTCGAAGGGCCGAATGGCCTACTCCTGCACCTATTTTCTATGTTTCTATGTTTCTATGACTCAGCTAACCCACTCGAAGAACCCTCTTTGCCACGGACCACAGATTGTGCAATGACACAAAGTAATGAGTAGTGAAAATCATGCCACCTCTTTAAAAACTGTTAGTACTGAGTGTCCTTCGTGTTGCTGTACCAAAATTTCCAGAAAACATGGTGGTAGAGTTTAAGCTGCAGAAATAGGGATACTTTCCCTACCGCACCTGGAGAGAAACATCACACCAAGGATAGACAGACTCTGCAGTGAGAAGAAAGCACATCCATCTCACTAATATCTGTAAGTAAGTACCTGTTTTCTTAAAAGCATTATCAAAACACTCTTGACAAGCAGCACTTTCATATTATGGAATATTTTAATTTAGATGGGTGGGGGAATGAGTGGTTGTGTGATTACTAATCCATTTGGAGAGAGGTTCTTCAACCAAAGAAATTGAGAACCACCGTTTTAGACATAGCTCATCATCATAGACGATCCCTCCCATCGAGGATGACTTGCTTTCACGCCAAAAAAGGAGTTCACAGGTGTTTCAATGAAGGACCTAATATTCCAGGTCCTGAACTACATGTTGAAGGGTGGAAGATGCCTGTGCGTGGATTTTTTTAACGTGTGGTGGCCGCTGCACACCAGCCACCACATGGACTTGACAGAGCTAGGTCTTGGTCAAGTGGCAAAGAGTAACCAAGACGACTGGAAACCAGCTCTGCTGCACGGACTTAGTGCACCTCACCTCTTCTGGGCCCCGAGCGCACTCCTTTCCTAGGCCCCGATCACGCCACTCCACGATCACTCACCGCTCCTGCGCCCCAACCTCGCCGCTCCTGCTGTACCAGCCCACGCTCCAATCAGTGATCTGGACCTTTGTGATGTCCAATCCAAACACCTTTTTCACAGCCGTCGCTCTCCAGCACGCGCTGTACCTTGAAGTGGAATGCTTCACGCGGCTCCTTTGACGGCCCTGACCTGCTGATGGTCCTTGCAGGTAGGGGCCGCCATGCCAACTTAGCTGCAGACTTGACTGGAGCACCTGAAGGTCACAGCTATAACCAAGGAATGGCCCATTAACAACCGCTTCCAAGCAATATGAAGACAGCACCATTCTTAAATTTACAAATCGATCCTTATTTTGCTACCTAACTGCAGTATAAAACTAAATGTGGACTCCAAGGTGCTGTGCCACCAGGTGTTAAAGCACAGAGTTTGCACTGGTGTGCTTAGACATGTAGCTGGGCTGAGTTAAATATAGGACAGCAGCTGCAATGTAGCACTGTTGGTGTTGTGGAGTGCTCAAATGGAAAACAAAATCAGAGTTGTAATGTATGTACATAAGGTCTTCCCACCACCAGAGGGCACTACCGTCAGAGGTCCTGGGGTCAAAAGTACACTCGTGCTGGGCCCGGTATATAACCTGAACTTCACCTTTGTATCTTCACTTCTGGAAGCCATTAAAGACTAAACAGCTTACACCTGGTTACTGGCTCACAGTACAGAGTTCATTGTATCATTTCATACACTACAACTGGCGACGAGGCAAATACGAACCCACGCAAAAGAATGGCAAGCATAGCACGATCGAGTACTGTTGGAATTCTCGAGAGATTCAATGAAGGAGAGGATTGGGGAGATTTTGTGGCAAACGACCTACCTAAACAAAGACAAGGATACAGAGAAGCGCAGGGCAGTTCTTCTCACCTGTGGCCCCTCGACCCATGCACTCATCAAGAATCTGCTCTCACCCACTCTTCCTGCAGAAAAGGATTACAAAGAACTGTGTGCTCTAGTTCGGGAACACCTTAAACCCACGGAAGGAATCCTCATATCCAGATATCGCTTCTATACGCACGTTCGTCCAGAAGGCCAGGGTGTGGTGGCATTTGTTGCCGACCTGAGATGTGTTGCTAATTTTGGCCTGCGTTGGAAGAAATGCTGTGTGACTTTTTCGTGATCGGGGTCAACCACGAGGCGATCTTAAGTAAGCTGCTGGCTGCGTAGACGCCAGACCTCAGCAAGGTCATCACCATCGCCCAGGCTTGCATGTCTACACAGAAAAGCAGATATCGCGACAAAACAGGAACTCTACAGCAAGTACTGTGTACAAAATTACATCGACGGCCGGCAGAGCTGCACATGGCAGGGTCTACTCGACTGCGCCTGCAAGGCCGGGAGCTGCTCAAAGTTCGCCATCGAGGGCCTACTCGACTGCGTATGCGAGAACGGGAGCCGCTCAAATCCCACCCTCGAGCGCAAATCCAAGCTCAAAGTGTTGGCGTTGCGGGGGCAATCACCAACCCCATCAGTGCTGTCATGTATGCAAACTCTTTGTATTCACTATGTAACTATGTACGATGTACCACCTGAGGGCAGTGTTGTTGGAGGCCCCAGGGGTTTCCTGCCCTGGTGTGCAGAGGCATATAAAAGGCAGACACAGCCATGCTGCTCCTCACTTTGCAGTCGTATTAAATGGACTGAAATCACACAGCTCTTACTCACAGTACTCATGGAGTCATTTGATGGTAATTGCAGACATAACAACTGGCGACGAGAATACGGACTTTCACGCGATTATGGCTACCTTTGGCACACTAAAAGACTTCGCAGAGGGTGATGATTGGGATGCCTTCACGGAAAGTCTCGAGCAATATTTCGTGGCAAACGACCTGGCAGGAGAGACGGACACATTGGCGGAGAAGCGCAAGGCTATACTGCTGACCAATTGTGGGTCCGAGGTCTACCGCCTCTTCAGGGACTTGCTGGTACCCACGAAGGCCAAGGATAAGACATACGATGAGCTGACTGAACTAATTCGCGATACCATACAGAGGACTTCCTACCAGAATCAGAACTCACTGGCAAGTACTGTAAGGTAAAATCAGGACGATTGCAGGCAGAACTGTTGAACGAATAGGAACTGTACAGAGAAGAGCTTACATGCCTGCTGCTGCTAGGCCACCAAGGGGTGTAAATACAAAATCATTAACACAATGCTGGCGTTGCGGGGGTAATCATGGGGCCCATCAATGTCGATTTAAAGACCATGCGTGCAAAAGCTGCAGAACAAGGGGCCACCTCCAGCGAATGTGCAAACGTACTGCGACTCACCACGTGGCAGTGGAGTTGGCAGAAGAGTCCCGATCCAGCGTGGATCACAAAGGACAAGCTGGAGAGGCAACTCAGCCCGAGGGAGCAGAGTGCGGGGTGCACACCCTCTCCACAAAAAGTCCTCCCAGGATGATAAGTCAAATTAAATGGCGTTCCTGTATCCGTGGAACTGGACACGGGGGCAAGTCAGCCAATTATGAGCCAGAAGGCATTTGAAAGGCTGTGGGGCAACAACAAAGCACAAAGACCAAAGCTGAGCCCGATTCAGATAAAGCTGCGCACTTACACCAAGGAACTGATACCAGTTATTGGCAGAGCGAACGTAAAAGTATCCTATGATGGAGAGGCACACGAGCTGCCACTGTGGATTGTACCAGGCAATGGGCCAACGCTGGTTGGCAGAAGCTGGATGGGGAAGATTCGGTGGAACTGGGAAGACGTCAAAGTATTATCGTCAGTGGACAATGCTTCCTGTGCTCAAGTGCTGAGCAAGTTCCCATCTTTATTTGAACCAGGCATCGGCAAATTCACAGGCGTCAAAGTACAGATCCACTTGGTCCCCGAGGCACAGCCCGTTTATCACAAGGCTCGAATGGTCCCCTACATGATGAGGGAGATAGTGGAGATCGAATTGGGCAGACTTCAACAAGAGGGAATCACGTCGCCAATCGTATTCAACGAGTGGGCCAGCCCGATTGTTCCGGTACTAAAGAGCGATAGCACGGTCAAAATCTGCGGCGACTACAAAGTAATGATCAACTGAGTCTCGTTACAGGACCAGTACCCACAGGGTACCCACAGTGACATTAGCAGGTGGAAAGGCATTCACCAAGCTGGATCTAACCTCTGCTTACATGACCCAGAAGCTGGTTGAGTCGTTGAAAAAAATTAACATGCATTAACACACACAAAGGACTGTTCGTGTACAACAGGTGCCCGTTCGGGATTCGCTTGGCTCCAGCCGTATTCCAAAGAAATATGGAGAGCCTGTTGAAATCGGTTCCACGCACCATCATATTTCAGGACGACATCCTCATCACTAGCCACGACACCTCGAACACCTGCACAACCTGGAAGAAGTTTTAAGTCGACTAAACAGAGATGGACTCCGGTTGAAACGATCCAAATGTGTCTTCCTGGCGCCAGAGGTAGAATTCCTGGGGAGGAAAATTGCGGCAGATGGCATCAGACCCATGGACTCGAAGACAGAGGCCATCAAGTATGCACCCACACCACGACATGTAATGCTCGTTCCTGGGACTCCTCAACTATTTCGGTAACTTTCTTCCAGGGTTGAGCACCTTGCTGGAACCATTGCACAAGCTGTTACGCAAGGGAAACAAATGGGCTTGGGGTAAAAATCAAGAGGCTGCCTTTGAGAAGGCCAGAAACCTGCTGTGTTCGAATAAGTTGCTGGTATTATATGACCCATGTAAACATCTAGTTTTAGCATGTGATGCGTCGTCGTACGATGCCATGTGTGTTTTGCAGCAAGCCAATACAGAGAGCAAGCTCCAACCGGTTGCATATACGCCCAGAAGCCTATCAAAGGCCGAAAAAGTGTGGTCAAAAAGGAGGCTTTAGCCTGTGTTTATGGTGTAAAAAAGATGCACCAATATTTGTTTGGACTCAGGTTCGAGTTAGAGACGGACCACAAGCCCCTAATCTCACTGTTTTCGGAAAGCAAAGGCATAAACACCAATGCTTCACCTCAGATCCAAAGATGGGCACTAACACCGTCTGCCTACGACTATGTGATCCCCCACAGGCCAGGCACTGCAAACTGCACCGATGTTCTCAGCCGACTACCGCTGCCCACCACCGAGGTGGAAACGGCACAGCCCGCAGACCTACTACTGGCCATGGATACCTTTGATAGCGAAGGGTCACCCATAACGGCCCGCCAAATTAAGACCTGGACCAGCCAGGATCCTCTGCTATCCCTTGTAAAAAGTTGCGACCTCAATGGGAGGTGGTCAGCGGTCCCTAGAGACATGCAAGCCGAGATCAAGCTATTTCATCGCCGTAAAGACGAAATGTCGATCCATTCAGATTGCCTCTTATGGGGCAACCGTGTTATCTTGCCAAAGAAAGGCAGGGAAACCTTCATATATGACCCACCCAGGCATAGTCATGATGAAGGCTATCACCAGGTCCCACGCCTGGTGGCCCGGCATTGACTCGGACCTGGAGTTATGCATGCACCAGTGTAACATATACTCACAACTGAGCAATGCTCCTGGGGAGGCTCCACTTAGTCTCTGGTCCTGGCCCTCAAAACCATGGTCCAGGATCCATGTGGATTATGCGCACTCCTTTCTGGGAAAGATGTTCCTGGTTGTTGTGGACGCCTCCTCTAAATGGATTGAATGTGCAATAATGGCATCCAGCACGTCCGCAGCCACCATTGAAAGCCTCAGGGCCATGTTTGCCACCCATTCTTGTCAGCGACAATGGTCCGTGCTTCACCAGCTCGGAATTCAATGAATTCATGACCCTTAATGGCATCAAGCATGTCAGATCTGCCCCGTTCAAGCCCGCATCCAACGGCCAAGCGGAGCGGGCAGTCCAAACCATAAAGCAGAGCTTGAAACATGTCCTTACAAATCCGCCTGTCCCAGGTACTGCTCAGCCACAGGACACGACCCCACTCACTTACTGGGATTCACCCTGCAGAATTGTTAATGAAACGAGCACTCAAAACCAGGCTCTCCTTAGTACACCCTGACCTCAGTGATCAGGTGGAAACCAGGCATTATCAGCAAAACATGTACCATGATCGTGTGGCTGTATCACACAACATCACTGTAAATGACCCTGTGTTTGTGCTGAATTACGGTCAGGGCCCCAAATGGGTCACCGGCACTGTATTAGCCAAGGAGTGTTTGTTGTCAAACTGCTTAACGGTCAAATGTGCAGAAAACATTTGGACCAAACCAAATTACGATTCAAAGATAACCAGGAACCACCAGAAGAGGACCTCATCTTCAGCAACCCACCCACACTCGCCCAATTGACAACAGACCTCGCTGCCAATCACGAGGATGATCCCACCATCCCCAACAATCCAACCCAACCAGTCGCGCTGCAAGACAGCAGTGGCCCAACCAACTCACCCAGGATAGAAGCGATACTCAGACGGTCAACCAGAGAGCCGCAGGACTCCGGTTCGCCTTAACCTATAATCAACTCGCATCAAAGACTTTGGGGGGCGGGGGGGGGGGGGGGGAAATGATGTCATGTATGCAAATTCTCTGTACAATGCACCACCTGAGGGCGCTGCTGTTGGAGGCCCCAGGGTTTTCCTGCCCTGGTGTGCAGAGGCATATAAAAGGAAACCAGTCATGCTGCTCCTCACTTTGCAGTCGTATTAAATGGACTGAAGTCACACAGCTCTTACTCACAGTGCAAGGCCCCATGGAGTCATTCGATGGTAATTGCAGACATAGTAACTAGTAATTGCAGATATAAGTGCCGCTTCATACAGTATGTATGCAGAGGGTGTGTGAAGACACGGCATCTTCAGCGGAGCAAGCGAGCTGTGACACACCACGTGGATGATGATCAATCCAGCATGGATCTGGCGATGCAGCCCGACGCATTTAAGAGCTCCGAGGAGGAAGTGTATAGCGTACATGCGTTCCTAACAAAGAGCCAACCGATAATGATGGAGGTAAAAGTTGGAATTAGACACGGGTGAGAGTCAATCGATAATGAGCCAGAGAACTTTCGAAAAGCTGTGGGAGACCAAGGCAGAGAGACCCAAGCTGAGTCCAATAAATGCGAAGTTGCGTACCTATGCCAAAGAGCTCATACCAGTGATCGGTCGTGCAGCAGTAAAAGTGTCGTACGAAGGAGCGGTTCATGATCTACCATTAAGGATTATCCCGGGCAACGTCCCATCGTTATTCAGCAGGAGTTGGCTCGAGAAAATAAAATGGAAATGGTACAATATCAAAGCTTTGTCATCAGCGGATGATGATTTGTGTGCTCAAGTGCTGAGCAAATTTCCCTCACTGTTTGATTGGGGAATTGGCAGCTTCAAGGGAGCCATGGTGCAGATTCACCTAGGCCCAGGCGCAAGGGCCATCCATCACAAAGCCAGGGCAGTCCGGCACATGGTGAGAGAAAAGGTCGAGCTCGAATTGGACAGGCTATAACGTGAGGGGGTCATCTCACCGGTTGAATTTAATGAATGGGCCAGTCCAATTGTTCCGGTGTTAAAGGGCGACGGCACGGTCAGGATTTGTGGACACTACAAGGTCACGATCAACCAAGTTTCGAAACAAGATCAGTACCCGCTACCGAAAGCTGATGACCTGTTTGCAACGCTAGCCGGGGGAAAATCGTTCACCAAATTGGATCCAACATCGGCCTACATGACCTGGTTGAATCATCAAAGAAACTTACGTACATCAACACACACAAAGGACTGTTTATTTACAACAGGTGTCCTTTTGGCATTCGTTCAGCGACAGCCATATTTCAGAGAAACATGGAGAGCCTATTGAAATCCGTCCCCAGTACCGTGATATTCCAAGACGACATCCTAGTCACAGGTAGTGACATCGCCGAGCACCTGCACAATCTGGAAGAGGTTCTGCGTCGTCTGGACAAAGTGGGACTCAGGCTGAAACATTCAAAGTGCTTTTGCATGGCACCAGAGTTCGAATTCCTTGGACAAAAGATTGCTGCAGACGGAATCAGGCCTACAGATACGAAAACAGAGGCCATCAAAAATGCGCCCAGACCCCAGAATGTGACGGAGCTGCATTCGTTCCTGGGTCTTCTCAACTACTTCGGTAACTTCTTACCCAAATTGAGCATAGTATTAGAGCCTTTGCACAAACTGCTCAGGAAAGGAGATGACTGGGTGTGGGGTGAACTTCAAGACAGAGCCTTTGTGAAGGCTAGAAATCTGTTGTGTTCCCACAAGCTACTGATACTGTATGACCCATGCAAGTGTCTAGTTTTGACCTGTGATGCGTCGTCCTATGGGGTCGGCTGCGTACTCCAGCAAACCAATGAGTCAGGCAAACTACAACCAGTTGCATATGCATCTCGAAGCCTGTCCAAGGCGGAAAGAGCTTACGGCATGGTAGAGAAAGAGGCTTTAGCATGTCTTTATGGGGTAAATAAAATGCACCAGTGCCTGTTTGGGCTTCACTTCGAGCTGGAAACCGATCACAAGCCGTTTATATCGTTGTTCTCGGAACATAAAGGTATCAATACCAACGCCTCGTCCCACATCCAGAGGTGGGCGCTGACATTATCTGCCTATGATTATGTCATTCGCCATAGACCAGGCACCGACAACTGCGCTGATGCATTGAGCCGGTTACCGTTGTCCACACCGGAGGTGGAAACGCCAATGCCCGCAGAGCTACTTATGGTCATGGATGCCTTTGAGAGTGAAGGGTCACCTGCCACGGCTCAACAAGTTAAGACCTGGACCAACCAGGATCCGACCCTATCGGTTGTAAAACATTGTGTTCTTAACGGGGACTGGTCGACCATCTCCAAGGAAATGGGTGATGAAACCAAACCGTACAGCCGTCGCAAAGATGAGCTTTCCATCTAGTCCGACTGTTTACTGTGGGGTAATTGTGTTGTAATGCCCAAGAAAGGCAGAGCGAGATTTGTATGGGAGGTTCATAGTACGCATCCCGGTATTGTCATGATGAAGGCCATCGCCAGGTCCCATGTTTGGTGGTCTGGCATTGACTTGGACTTAGAGTCATGTGTGCATCAGTGCAGCACTTGCATGCAGTTAAGCAATGCCCCAAAGGAAGCTCCGCTCAGTCTGTGGTCATGGCCATCCAAACCATGGTCTAGAATGCACATTGACTTTGCGGGCTCCTTCCTCGGTAAAATGTTTTTTGTGGTAGTGGATGTGTACTCCAAATGAATAGAATGCGTGATCATGTCATCCGGCACTTCCACTGCCACCATTGAGAACCTGAGAGCCATGTTTGCCACACATGGTCTGCCAGACATCGTTGTCAGCGACAACGGATCATGTTTCACGAGCCTGGAGTTTCAAGAGTTCATGAAATGCAACGGCATAAAACACGTAAGGTCAGCCACGTTCAAACCCACGTCCAATGGTCAAGCGGAGCGGGCAGTTCAAACCATCAAGCAGAGCCTGAAATGCAGTCACTGTTCCTTTCAGGCACGCCTGTCACACATACTGCTCAGTTACAGGACAAGGCCACACATGCTCACCGGGGTCCCGCCTGCGGAACTACTGATGGAGAGGCCTCAAAACCAGGCTCTCTCTAGTTCATCCTGACATTAACGATCATGTCGAAACCCGATGTCAACACCAGCAGTGGTATCACGACCGCGCCGCCGTGTCACGTGACATATCTGTAAACGACCCAGTGTGTGTACTTAACCATGGTCAAGGGCCCAAGTGACTCCCGGGCAATGTTACGGATAAGGAGGGTAACCGGATATATATGTTTAAGCTCAAGAATGGGCAGCTGTGCAGGAAACACATTGATCAAATCAAGCTAAGACACACTGACGAACCAGAACTGTTGGAAGAAGACACCGCGAGCTTAGGCGACCAACCAACTCACGTCCAGCCATCAGAAGAACCCACTGTGGTCAACGCCCAGCCCCAAGTCGTGAAAGACTCGGAAAGCACTGGGATTGTACTGAGACAGTCAACCAGGGAGCGAAGGGCTCTGGACCGTCTGAACTTATAATATGGACTTGTGTCAAGAACTTGGGGGGGGGTTGGGGAAATGATGTCATGTATGTACATAAGGTCTGCCCACCACCAGAGGGCACTATTGTTGGAAGTCCTAGGGTCATAGGTACACTCATGCTGGGCCCAGTTTTGAACCTGAACTTCACCTTTGTATCTTCACTTCTGGAAGCCATTAAAGACTGACCAGGTCTCACTGGCTCACAGTACGGAGTTCATTACATCACTCTTATGGTGTATGAAATGATACAAAGAAAATGCATGGACAGGTTACCATTGCTCCCAAGTCTCAAGGCGCTTCACAAGAGTATCATGAGATAAAAATTTGACACTGAGCCACATAAATAGAAATTAGCTTGGTCAAAGAGGTAGGTTTTAAGGAGTTCCAGAGCTTGGGGCCGAGGCAACAGAAGGCACGGCCACCAATGGTTGAGCGATTATAATCAGGGATGCTCAAGAGGGCAGAATTAGAGGAGCGCAGACATCCCGGGGGGTTGTGGAACTGGAGGAGATTACAGAGATAGGGAGGGGCGAGGCCATGGAAAAGAT
This sequence comes from Pristiophorus japonicus, assembly GCF_044704955.1. Taxonomy (NCBI): domain Eukaryota; kingdom Metazoa; phylum Chordata; class Chondrichthyes; family Pristiophoridae; genus Pristiophorus; species Pristiophorus japonicus. The sequence goes on from NC_091992.1 coordinate 111,863,252, forward strand.
GTAAAACAGTGCTCAGTACTGCTGTCTGAAATGTCCTTCCATTCTATTCCGTTCTGGTTCAAGAGACCAGAATGGCTTTGCTGTAATAAAAGCTCTTACTTGGTAAAGCTGGAACATCAGATTACCCTAAAGACAGTGAGAAATTCTTTGTTTGAACATCCAGCTCTCAATGACAGTTAAAATTAATTGATGCCAAAAAAGAAATCATTTTATTGTAATACAATGTCTTGAACAAGTTCTGCTAATTAAAATTCCTGCAGTATTTCTAAAATACAATTATTGAACTAGGATACTGATCCCCGGAGTAGCATTACAATATGGCTGCACAATGCAGTAATGGAATGTAAAGCTGGGAGCACTTGCACAGGGCTGTGCTATAAAATAAATCAAATGTGTTACTGGGATAGACTTCTGGAAGAAACATCAAAAATAACTTTACTTATTTGTTTGCCTTCGAAAGAAAGGAGATGGTAACATCTTCGACTAACCCAGGGACACTGTTCCTCCAAACCTCAATTGTAAAATTCTCATCCTTGTTTTCAAACTCCTCGATGGCCTCACCCCACCCTATCTCTGGGCTCAAAATTGGCCAGGAGTTGCTCCGTTTTTTTTGGAGCAACGTGATTTTTCTGGAGTATCTTAAAAATCCACATTTTGCACATTTAATTTGCGCCAGTGTAAGTGAGTTCATAAGATTTTTTTTTCAAAAGGGGCGTTACCAGCCACCTATGCTTGTTTTGGCCATTTAGGCCACTTTGGACAACTAATAGTTACTCCAAACTAACTTAGGCCAGCATATGTGGCCACTTCTGAACACCCTTGCAGAGAGTTAAGAAATTAGCGCAGGTAGGTACATCGGAGACCAGCACAACTTAATGACTTGACTAAAGAATGTGAATAGGATCAAACAGCTATACAGGACATCATATGACAAACTTCGCAAAGTTAATTTACTATACAACAGAAGCATTCGTGGAAGCTTAAACTACAAAAATAAAAGAAGGGTAGCTAATGTAAACAACTATTTGTTTGCAATGATTATACTGGGCCAAAATTGAGCCTATATTATCTAAATAAAGTCTACTTCAATAAATAAGATATTCTCTCAGTGTTCCTCTGTCACTTATGTTCTTCTTTCACAATAGCACCAGGTGAATAGGCTTGACAAATAGTCACTACTATTCACAAGAGACAAAATATATTGATATAATTTTTTCAAAATATCCAAAAGTCCAGGAAAATGACAAGCCTTTCAGAAAGTTCAAAAATAGTTACAGTGCATAAAATGTCAAACCTGAGGTCGATCGCACCGGGAGGCCACTCGGCTAGGGCTAGGGGCGGGCATCAGGTCCCACACACACAGCGGCTGCAGCACGCTGTAAGCAGATTTCTTCTCTCCTCCTCTCTTCTTCCACATAACGCCACCGATGACCAGAGCAATCAGGGCGACGGCAGCAATCACAATTCCAACAATCAAACCGAGATTTGTTCCCTTTGGAGATCCTGGAGTCACTCGGAACGTCCCATCCCAGTCTCAGTTCTTCACTCCTGTATTGGCACTCTGCTCATACTGACAGTAACAGGTGGCTCCATCCTCGGGTTCGATCTCAGCCCATCTCGTCAGCTGGTAGGTTCCGTCGTGGTTGGGCAGAATGCCACTGGATTCCGTGTCCATGATCGGCTCGCGATTTCTTACGAGGGTGACTTCGATATCACGAGAGTAAAAGCCCGTGTCGAAGCAGGAGAGTTGGGTCGGTTTAATATTTGGCCACTCAGCCTGGGATGGGGGCGGGACACACACAGAGATGCTGGGGGCGAGGAGCTACTGTGCATGCGCGCACACGCCAATGCACATGTGCAGACGTCCCGGCACTATTTTCAGTGTGGGACACTGGCTCTGCCCCCGGCTCGACTGGCCACGCTGTGCGAAGACCCGGGAGAGGCCGGACAGTGGCCAAAGTCAGGACGTCTTTTTTCGTCGAAAAGCTGCGCAACTCGGGTGAGTGTGCCAAAAATCGTCATGGGCCAATTTTGAGCCCTCTGTAACTTCCTCCAGCCCGCTCCTCCAATTCTGGCCTCTTGCACATCCCCTATATTAATCACTCCACCATTGGCAGCTGTCTTTTCAGCTGCCTAGGCCCTAAATTCTGGAGTTCCCTCCCTACATCGCTCTCTCTCTCTCTCTACCTCTACCTCTATCTCTCTTTCCTCCTTTAAGACGCTCCTTAAAACCTGCCTCTTTTGGTCATCTGCCCCAATATCTCCTTGTGGCTTGGGGTCAAATTTTGTTTCATAATGCTCCTGTGAAGCACCTTGGGACATTTTACTACATTAAAGACGCTATATATGCAAGTTGATGTTGTTAATATCCCGTATTTATTTTTAACAAAATGCAAAATATGACCTGGAGAGATTGATGGTTTTTGAAAAATAATCCAAGAAGATAAATTCTAAATCCTAATTCCATTTTGAGTCTCCACATTTAACAGGATCCTGGGACAGCTTGACAATTAACAAAAAGACAAACAGTTAATAAAACATAACCTGATGTTTTATTTTGAGTTAGATTAAGCAGCGTGATCCGAGCAATGATATTTTTCTGTAAAAATGCACTCATTTTTCAAAATGTCAGGCTTCTGTAAACAAGCAGCATGTATATTTTCTCTCACTTCCTCTCACATAAGCCATGCCTTATGGCTTTTTTTCAAATCAATTAGTTGCGCATAACAGATATAAATTAATTAGAAAAAGTCTTCATTTGGATCTTCAATACTGCAGTTTATTCATTTATTTAGGCCTGTCATTTGTGTAATTGGAGTATATGAAGACTTTTTGAAAGCCCATTATTGCTACATTATCAGACCCATCAATGGAACACAAAAGTCACTGGCTGTCCATAGTCTTGCCTGCCTGAACTTGGTGTGTATGGTATTTTGTCATCTAGCAGTTTGCACTCAGGTGATCATGTGGGAGGAAAAGCTGTTGTGCAGCTTCCTTCAACATCTCTTGTCTCCATGTCTAACCTCAGCTGGCATCAGTGGCCCAAATTCTCTAACTCGCTGTTAGATCTCTTAATTTCCAATGAAATACGAACTCCGATTGTAATTTTAATGTAACTTTATTCTGGCAGCAGCAACAAGCTCTTGGCTTTAAGCCAGGCCTTTGTCCTTCTGAGACCACATGGCCAAAATGGCTGTACTTATACCTGGTTCAATTTACAGAAAAGAACACGCCTTCTTTGACCTTATTGGCTCAATTGATAGTCTGTTAACCTTTTAATTGGCTCACTACCAAAGGTCCTAAAATGTCAAGTTGATTGATGACTTAATGCAATGTGGTCTGTGTTTTTTCAAAACTGCAGCCAGGCTGCAGAGCTTGAATTCTCTATCGCCCATCAAAAGAGAAGCCTTGGTAGTCAGGGGAGAAAGGTGAAAGGAAAACAAATTGAATTTGATTATTCATGAACCAAAATTAGAAAAAAAAACACATTTAATTTGACCCTGATTTGAGAACCCAACCAAATCATAGCATCCCCCAGTATTCTCCTGAAAGCCCTAACCAATGCTGGGTTACAATTCCACAGGGGCTGGAAACCCTCCATCAGCTTACCCCATTCTTCATACATGAGCCGCAGATAGCGAATGGGCAGAGTCACCATATCCAAGCCTGGTCATGTCTTTGCCCGACATGCGCACACTTTCTCAGACAGGTCACTGGGCAGCATTTCAGATGGAGCCTGTAATGAATACACCTGTGAGTATGCTCACAGGTTTTTGTGAATGCCAATCACGTGATGTTCACAAGACTCAATGGGCTCAAATTTCCCCAACACCTTATTCTGGCGCCCGCACTAAAGGTGAAAGGGGGCATTCCCAGACACTTACGCCAGTTTTGGCCATTTATGCCACTTTGGACAGCAAAAACTTACTCCAAATCCACTTAGGTCAGCGTATGCGGCCAGCTGTGAAAAAGCAGCGCACATTCAGCAGACATTAGGGCAGGGATAGGGGAGGGAAGGGAACTGGAGAGGACCTCAACAACCAAGCAGCAAACATTAAGGAAAAGCTCAAACCAATAAAATACAATTAATAAAAGAAGCAAATCCTACCCTAGCTTTAAAGTCTGTCTGGAAAGGCTGCGGACCACCTGTGTGTGAGGCCATTTGGCCTGGGATAGGGGAGGCAAGATGCACTGGAGAAGTGCGAGCTCGTGGACCGGAAAAGTTGCAGCTGCTGGATCTGCGTGTTTCATCACAGGGGCAGGGGGGGGGTGGCGGTGAGCCCGCCGAGCGACCGGAGATGCGATGCTCTTTAAAAATGGTATAGAGTGCCAAGTTTTCTCTCTCTCCTGCGCATGCTCACACGTCGGGGCTGGTACCACTGCGTATGCGCGAAGGTGCCGGCACTGTATTCGGCGACGGCGTTTGGGTCCGCCCCCCCCCCCCCACTTCACCATCAACACCACGCCAGGACTCCGGGGACTGTACACAGCGGCCAGGATGGGGCGAGTTTTTCCCGGCACTGTTTCCAGCGCGCAAAGTTGGCGCGCTGGAGGCCAGTGCGCCAACAAAACTGCTTGGGGAAAATCTAGCCCGTAGTGTGCACCCTAGCCTGGGGTACGGAGGACAATTGCTGAACAATTACTGCTGCCCCAGGTGATATCGGCTAACTCGGCACAGGCCCAGAATCAAGCCTACTGTACCATTATGATGGCTCAGAACTGCACTGGCATTTACCAACCATGCCATGGGGGAAAAGTTCCCCAACCTGGTTTTTAAAGTATGTGGTTTTGTATATAGTCTTCGTGACCCCAGTCGCTACATTCAACTATACACTAAAGAAAACTTCTGACACCGTGCAGGATTCCCCCTGCATTGCCTGAGTTTATTGCAAGTGTTACTAATCTTAACCGTCATGAAGGGAAGCATTAACTCTCAGCTGTCCTAATCTAATTGGCATGTCCCATTTTTGAAGGCCAACTTTAGCCTTGTCTTATTCATCATACTTTAGATCAAGCTTCCCAGAGTTTTAAATACCTTCCAAGCCTCAGACTGTCAGCCGCAAGATGGCCGTTTTAAGAATCAATTCACGCCGTTTTAATATTCCAAGTTGTGACACATGGCAACGTGCCACTGAATTTAGTCGTTTGTCCCAGATTTTCAGGTTGAGAGGTACCAACTAGATACCCGGCATCTCCTCGTAGAGAAGGGAGGCAGAAAAGAATGCCGCTTCAGATTGCTCTCATACATCTGTTTGTGGGCAGCTCATGTGTGAGCACCATTAGCAGAGCCTGTCAGCAACGTGCCCAGCCATCCTGTAAAGCCATCACTTACTGTACAGCAATATGTTGTTAAATAAATAGACAAAGTATTTTTACTATGCGATAAGTCACATGCCCACACAGCCATAAGACATGTACAAACATGCCCAGACATAAAATATTGCAATAAAGCTAGAAAAAGTATTGCTCAGTCACTACCAGCAATAATAACAGCTAAACCTGGCTGATCCACTTCAGTTCTGCGCGGAGGGGTCTCCTGTACGAGCTGCTCCTGCACACTCTCCACCTTGCCATCCTCGTCTGCCGTTCGGACACGCCATGGTGCACTATCTTGCCGTCCGGAGGAGGTGGGGGTCCCCGATGGAGTGCACTCTACGCGGGAGTCCTCCCTCTATTTATCGGGGACTTGGCCTGGAGGGTGGTGCACGGAGCAGTCCTGTGCAATAAATTTTTAAGTCGGTTCACGGGCTCCCAGGCCGCCTGCAATTTCTGCGGTCTGGAGGAGTCCGTGTTCCATGTTTTTATGGAGTGTGCGAGGTTGCAGCCCCTATTCCACTATTTAAAGGGGCTGCTCCTCAAATTTTGTCCCACACTCCTGATCTTTGGGCACCCTGTGCGGAGGGGAGCGGGTAGGTCCGAGGGTCTCCTCGTAGGACTGCTCCTGGGCACGGCCAAGGGGGCCATCAGCCGGTCCAGGCAGCAGGCGGTCGAGGAGGTCGTTCAGCCCGACTGCCTGCCTCTCTTCCGCACGTACATCCGGGCCAGGGTGTTCCTGGAGATGGAGCACGCGGTGTCCACCGGTACGCTCATGGCCTTCCGAGAGAGGTGGGCGCCGGAGGGACTGGAGTGCATCATCACCCCCGGCAACCAAATTTTTATTTGATTTTATATGTTTTAAAGTTTAATCTGTTTACTGTGCTGGGTTTTAGTGTCCCCCTCCCCTTTTAGCCAGGGGGCACTTGCATAATTTGTGGTTTTAGTGCCCAAAAAAACCCACAAACACCCCCCCCCAAAAAAAAGGGCACTTGAAAACTGTTTGGAGTGTCCACCACCACCTTCATCCCCCCCCGCCCTTAATCAGGGGGCACTTGATTTAATATTTGTTTTGTTCTCAACAAAAGAGTTGTAGAGCTGTTGTATTGTGAGTGCCAGTCACGTGATGTTCACAAGACTCAATAAAACCCCAGTCAGTTAGGTCTAGGTCATCCACGATGAGGTATGCAGTTGTGAGCCTCGTGGATGAACTGGTAATGTGTAGTGTGATTGTTAAACGTCTGTTAATAAACCAACTAGTTCTTAATAGCAATGTGGTGTTATGAAATCTTAAGCAAGGTCATCATAGGCAGTCCCTCGAAATCGAGGAAGATTTGCTTCCACTCTAAAAGTGAGTTCTTGGGTGACTGAATAGTCCAATATGGGAATTATAGTCTCTGTCACAGGTGGGACAGACAGTCGTTGAAGGAAAGGGTGGGTGGAGAGTCTGGTTTGCCACACGCTCCTTCTGCTGCCTGCGCTTGTTTTCTGCATGCTCTCGGTGACGAGACTCGAAGTACTCAGCGCCCTCCCGGATGCTCTTCCTCCATTTAGGGTGGTCTTTGGCCAGGGACTCCCAGATGTCGGTGGGGATGTTGCATTTTATCAAGGAGGCTTTGAAGCGTTTCCTCTGCCTACCTGGGGCTCGCTTGCCGTGTAGCAGTTCGAAGTAGAGCGCTTGCTTTGGGAGTCCTGTGTCAGGCATGCGAACAATGTGGCTCGCCCAATGGAGCTGGTCGAGTGTGGTCAGTGCTTCGATGCTGGGGATGTTGGCCTGATCGAGAACACTTACGTTGGTGCATCTGTCCTCCCAGGGGATTTGCAGGATCTTGCGGAGACATCATTGGTGGTATTTCTCCAGCGATTTGAGGTGTCTACTGTACATGGTCCATGCCTCTGAGCCATACAAGAATCCATGAAGCAAATACATTACATTTTCAAATGATGCTGCTCCTGGCATGTTCTTCTATAGTTTCCATTGAATCAGGATTAATCTCCTGGAATGGAGAGCTTCCTCTTTTTGAAGACAACATAATACTGGCAACATTTGCTTAGCTTGAGATTGTAGTAAAATGCTATCTTTGAAAACCAAGACCCTCTTGATTGGAGCACTGTTGGGCTGGCCTCATGAAATGATGTACTTTGAATTGGGGAAAATGTTTGTTGAAATTGCGGGGGGTGGGGGGAGGCTAAACAACCTTCGCTGGGGTTCTGTTCAATCGCAAAATGTTGGATTTACTCTTCGCTGGCAAAGTGGCCAATAATGTTAGTGACTCTTGCAGCTGGCGGTCTTTGGCAAACAGACAGAAAGGGGGAACAGACAGAAAATCCACCTATAATGTTTGACATGATAATTCACACAAGTGACCTGATGGTGTTTCAACACAATTTGCGTCATTGTTTGTGGGTGTTTACATACTCAAATCACCACTACTTCATGAAGGTGGTGGCCCTTTTTAGAAATAATTTCCATGATTACAGTAAACCTCCCACCTTTTTGTCTCCTCCAATGCCAATATACTTGCACAGTCAAATGTGTTGCAACTTTTGAAGTAATAGCTAACCATTACTTCCTCAACCCCCCTATGGTGAAAACCTAGAATCACTATGTTTTTCCATGAGGTGCAGCAGCATCATCCCTCATCAGCTTCTCTTCAGGATACATCTCCTGTGTGGACAGAGGCCCGAAGTTTATGTTAAGATTAAGTTTATAAGATATCTGCACTACTCTAATTCTGCCTTCTTGAGCATCCCTGATTATAATCGCTCAATCATCGGTGGCCGTGCCTTCAGCTGCCTGGGCCCCAAGCTCTGGAACTCCCTGCCTAAACCTCTCGACCTCTCTTTCCTCCTTTAAGACGCTCCTTTTGGTCATCTGCCCTAATTTCTTCTTTTGTGGCTTGGTGTCAAATTTTTGTCTTCTAACACTCCTGTGAAGTGCCTTGGGGTGTTTTACTACGTTAAAGGCGCTAAAGAAATACAAGTTGCAGTTGTTGTTGGCTCTCATCTTGTTGATCCTACTGTCCTCTCTTGTGAAATCAGTTCAACACTTAATGTTAGTAACATTTAAGTTAACTACTCGCTGTACCATCAGGAGGCTGAGCAAGATCATTCTGGTTTAATGTCGCTGATGTCAGCGATTTTGTTTTGCAATAAATTGGGGGGAGGTGGGGGGATGGCACATACTGTCCATGAAAGAAGAGCAACAAATACTTGCTTTCGTGTAGCATCTTATTGCAACTTTGAAATGTCTCAAAGCACTGATGCAAATAATTAGTTGAGCAGCGGATGTTATTTAGGATTCACTGCTGTTACGGGGGCGGGGGTGAGGGTGGGGATATGATCATTGCGCCTGGCCATCTTTTATTTTATTGTGATCAACTTAAACTATAATAATTGCATCTTATTAACTAATATTTATCCAGTGTTTTGGCTAATCCATTACACAATTTTGCTCATATAATATCAGGGTAATACGCTTCTGAATGTATAGAATTGCTGAAGAGCAAATTGCAACTATTAGTATTTAATTTCTGCAGTGGAAGCGCGCAGAGTTCCGAGCAGATAGTCGTGATCCACCCTGTCGAACGCCTTCTCTTGGTCGAGAGATATGAAGGCAACTGACAGACCAGCCTCCTGGGAGTGATGGATGAGGTCCCTGGCCAGATGGATGTTACCGTGGATTGTCCGGCCCAGGACCATGTAGGACTGGTCGGGGTGGATCATGTGGTCCAGCACGGCGCCAAGGCGAGCAGACATCACCCTGGCGAAGATTTTGTAGTCCGTGCTGAGGAGGGAGACCGGGCGCCAGTTCTTAAGTAGGCGGAGGTCGCCCTTCTTAGGCAGCAGGACGATGACTGCCCTGCGCCAAGAGAGGGGCATCTTCCCGGTCGCCAGACTTTCCCCCAGGGCCCGCGCGTAGTCGCCCCCCAGGATGTCCCAGAATGCCCTGTGGAACTCCACGGTCAGCCCGTCCAGCCCCGGGGCTTTTCCCCTCGAGACCGCCGGTCAGCTCCACCAGGCTTAGCGGAGCTTCCAGATTTTCGGCGCCCTCCGGGCCGACCTTTGACAAGTCCTCCCACAAAACTCTACACACTTCCTCGCTGGACGGCTCCGGAGAGAACAGAGCCCCGTAATATTCTCGGGCCCTGTTGCTGACGCCCTCCGGATCCGAGACGAGACAGCCGTCGTCGGCCAGCAGCGTCAAGAGCTGCTTACGGACACCCTGTCTTTTTTCCAGCGAGTAGAAGGGGGAACCGCGGTCCAGATCCCACAGGAACCGTATCCGCAACCTCACGAACGCGCCTCGGGACCCGACGAGCTGCAGGTCCTTCAGCGCGGCCTTCTTCGCTTCGTACACCGTCCGCAGGGCCGGGTCCTCGACGACTTGACCGAGACGGGATTCCAGGTCGAGCACCTCTTTTTCTAGGCGCCCGACCCTGGCCGCCCGCCTCTTGGTCGACCCCCTCGCATACTCTTGACAGAAGACGCGGACGTGAGCCTTGCCCACGTCCCACCATAGCCTCAAGGAGGGGAAGCCCCCCTGCTTCCTTCTCCAGTCGGACCAGAATCGACGGAACGAGTCCTGGAACCGCTCGTCCTCCAGCAGCCGGTTGTTAAAGTGCCAGTACGCGGACCCCGTCCTCGCGCGGAACGAAATGAGCTCCGCCCACACCAGGTGGTGGTCCGAACACGGCACCGGCCGCATGGAGGCCGCCAGGACACAGGAAACGTACGCCCGAGGCATGTAAAGGCGGTCGACTCTGGACCATCCTCTTCCAGGCCTCACCCAAGTAAAGGCGCTGGAGTCGGGATGGAGATTTCGCCAGACGTCCACCAAGTCGAAGGACCCGACCAGGTCCCTCAACTTCATGCTCTGCGGGGCACCGAAGTGGTCCCTCGCCTCGAGGGTGCAGTTAAAATCCCCCCCCCCCCGAGGACAATGCAGTCGCCGACGTCGACGGAGCCAAGAAGAGCGGACACCTCTTCGAAGAAGTGCGTTTGCTGCGGGCCGGGCTGAGGGGCGTACACGTTCACGAGATGGAGCGGCACGTCCCCCAGGCGAACCGTGATGTGCAGCAAGCGGCCTGGCACGGGCTCCTCGACCCCCAAGATCTCCGGCTGAAAATGCGGGGCCAGCAAGATGGCTACCCCACAAGAAGTGGCGGTGAGGTGGCTCATGCGGACCTCTCCTTGCCATTCCAGGAGCCACGTGGCTTCGTCTCCCGGAACGGTGTGGGTTTCTTGCAGGAAGCACACCACATATTTCCCCTCCCGCAGGAGCGAAAAATTGTTAAATCTACGGCGTGCCTCTCTGCCACCGTTGATGTTGAGGCTGGCTATGGTTACCTTCATGACAAAAGCATAGTACAACCTCTACTTAACCTATTGTGGGGGGGGGGGGGGGGGGGGGGGGGGGAGTGGAGTCGTTTGTTGACCTCTACTCCCTCAGCAACCCAGCGAGGAACGTTTTGATAAGGGCCCGCCCGCGGCCATGGTTTTAGCGGCGGCGCGGACGGACGCGACGAGCAGCCCCGGCTCGGACTATCTTTCCAGGGCCAGATGGGCTCGGTTGCGGCGACCCTGACTCTGGGCCAAAAAGTCCCGGAGTTCCTTTACAGGAATGAGGGGGGACTCAGCGGCGGGCACGAGGAGATCCACCGCCTCACTGGCGATGGACTCCAGATCTTCTCCCGCGTCCTCCACCGAGTCTCCGTCCCCCTCCGGGAGGTCGCCGCCAGCAGCCGGTCCGTCGACCGCACGAGGTACGGCAAACGGCCCGGCCGCTCCATCCGGCCCTGGCTCTGCCCCAATCCCACCCCCAGGATCGTCGGCAGAGGAGTCCCCACTGGGCTCTTTTAACTGTGGTGCCGGGTCAGGAAGCGGCAGTGGAAGGGGTTCCTCCTCCGCCCCAGGCACCGGGGAACATGGAGAGACCTGGTCAAAGAAATGCTCCAGGTCCTCCAAGTCCCCCAGCTCCAAAGTTGGGGGCGAGGGTTGTTGTTCTTCCCCCTCCCCACCGCCACGCCCCGGCTCAGCATGTGCCGGTTCTTTAAAATTTTTTTAATTTTGTATTTCTGCCGGATTGAGCAAATCCTGGGGGAAGTTGGATAATGGCTGGGCGGGCTCAGGTTCGGCCTTCTCAGCCCCGCCCGCCTCAGTCCCCGGGACGCTCGACCCGGCGGCAATGCATTCCTCCGCCGGCCCCACGCCCCCCACGACAGGCAGATCTTCCTCGCCATCCCCGGGAGGCAGAGGCTGGGCAGCCTCGACTGTCTGACCCTCCCCGGGGACAGATCCCCCCCGCCTACGGCGTGGTTTGGGGGCGCTGGTGGGGGACGCGGGACACGCGGCGGGCACCGACTCCTCCGCGGAGGGATGTTGTTCCCCCTCCACCTCATTGGAGCGGTGCCTCCTTTTTTTTCTGGGGTGGGCGCGGAGGCAGGGAGACCTCCATGTCTGCCGATGCCTCCTGCTCTACTCCCCCCTTTTGCTTTTCTTGCCTGCGCCCGAGCCCCTCTGCGGTATTGGTCGAGGGCTCGGGCACGGGCTCAGGGCACCCCGCGCTCGCCAGTGACAGGGTTGGGCCGAGTGCAGTGATGGGACTGTCCGGCGCACTGAGGGGACCCGCCTCGAGGTGTTTAGTCTTCCTCCGCGCCTTCCTTCCGCCCGGATGCTCTCCCTTCCCCCCTGCCGGAGACCATGAAAACAAAGGCCCCCGACGATGCCCGCGCACCCACGGCTCCCAGTACGCGGACGCTACTAGGGGGAGGGGTGGCGGCGGCGCCAGCCTTGGCCGCCTTCGGTGGCTTGGCGGCCTTGGAGGCGTGGCAGTTCTTACAAACGTGCCCCACCTCCCTACAGGCATGGCACCGCACGCCGTCCGACGTCCAGAAGACGCGGTAAGCGGTCACCTTGTGCACCACGCTGAAGGTGCCCTCCGTCGTCTCCTCCCGCGCCAGTCGGACAAAAGGCTGGCAGCGGAAGGAGAACACATGACGCAGGCTGGTCTCCCTGAGGCCGAGCAGTATCGGGTTAATCCCCGACCTTACCTCCCCCAGTTGATGTAGGTGGGGGAGCAGGAGCTCAGCAGGAACAAATCGCGGGACGTTCGAAAGAATGACCCTCTGCGCGGTGGCCTCGAGAGGATCCACCGGCAGGAACGTCCCACCCACCGTGGGCCCCTTTTCAAGGGCCAGGGACACCGCCCGCTCCGATCCCAGGAAGAACACAGCCTTCCCGGACATCTTGGAGGCTGCGACAATGGCCGAGGGGCCGACTACCCCAGCCATCGCCCGCACGCACTCCTCAATGGTCATAGTATGGTGAGTGTAGCTCTTGTCCCCATTTTTTTTTGTTATTAATCTGAAAGGTGACAGGGTAGCATACGTCTTTGCTGGCCCTGCCACCGGCGTGGATGGGGACGCCATCACCGGGTCCCTTTAAGGGCTACGCTCACCCCAAAGTCATAGGCCTTAAAGTCTTAACGGCCTCGTTAAAAGTTGAGCAGAGGGAGCTCTTAAAGAGGCACAGCTCTCCCCTGGTTAACAATTGGGGAGGGGCCTTGCTCCCTCTGCTCAGTTGTCTAAGATTTAATTAGGAGGAAAGAGGCTCTCAGAGAGGGAGGGGAGAGACAGAGACAGAGAGAGAGAGAGAGAGAGAGAGAGAGAGATGGGAAAAAGGGAAGCTGTGAGGGCAGGTCTCCCCACACAATGATGGGTGGGTGTTGCTGGGGTGCACCCCCCAGATGGTAAGCAAAAACAAAGTCTTTTGGATGGTCTTCGGGTGGGGGGGGAGAAGATGTCTTCACCTGGGGCAGCTGGAGCTACCTAGGCACAGCACTCCCAACGATGTTAATTGGTGTTACTAATGAGTCTTCAGCCAGATAGCTCCAGCTATCCCAGGCCAGGCAATGGGGGAGGGATACTTCAGTGGTGTGTGGGGCCTAGTTGTGGACAAGACCCCAACACACACTTTCCCACACACACACACACACACACACACACACACCCCGCGATGTTCCGGCCCTTTAAGTTATCTTCTTTCTCCCCCCACCGATAAAACAAAGTCTTTAGGGAGTGCACCAGTTCACCCACCTGAAGAATGATAATGGCTCTCCCTCCTTCCACACTGGATGGTTGTTGTTCTTTTCCCCCTCTCTCCAACTCTCTGCAGCAGTAGTAATGATGTTGTATTTCTTCTCTCCTCCTCTCCCTCTGGATGGTTTGATGTAGTAGCAAGCCCCTTCCTCCTCTTCCTGGGCTGTTCACAGGGTTTCTCCAGGCCTCAGGCAAGAGTTAAAGCAGGGAGCTCCTTCCTTCACTGCTCAGTGCTGCAAATGAACAGGCCATGCCTCCAACAGCTCCAAACACCTGTGAGCATACTCACAGGTGCATACATTACAGAAAACACTTCACATTTTCTGACATGTTTCAATATTTCAATATTATTATTTTCCTTATTATTTTCCACCTCCTTCTAACTCTCCAATGCACTTCCAACCAGGATTCACTTCTGTGCCAACTGAGATGAATAAACCTGGAGTCAGACTATCTCCTCACAAAAACACCAAGCCGTGTGTTCTCACTACTCCAGTGCATCAAAGCTACAACTTCTCATTCGGAACAGAGGACTCTCATCACTAAAAGTAGCTTTTCATTAACGACTGGCAATTCTGTATAAAAGTCTCGGAATTATTTATGCATCACATCAGCACGGAAAGATTCTTGATCCACAGGAAATCTTAGTTACGAACGGGCTCAAGTGAAAGTGAGAGGCTGTTGGACTGGGTGCCTTACTACTTAAAAATAACAGGCCAAACCATCCACAACACTAATAGCTATAGTGTACAACCGAGTATATTCTATTATGGAAGGGGTATTTTGAGTTGATTAAAGGACTCGTCTATAAGCATACTTTAATTGTCTCCCTGTATCCGATTGCACAGCAGTGCTTACTGAACCTTACACTGTAGTAGTTTCATTGACGATATCAAGAACCTCAGTGCCTTATAACACCAGGTTATTGCTGACAATGTGGTTAGTATGGCAGCCAGGAGGAAAAGAGTAAGGATTTAAAAAATAGATTGGGCACCTGTGCTTTAAGTCCAGTGGGTCAGTGAGTAGCCTGGTTCAGAAGGGCTGTGGGTTCAAGTCCCACTCCAGAGACTTGTGCACAAAAAAAATCTGCCCCATGCCCACAGAAACTCTGGATGTCTTACAACCCGGGGGGCGGAGGGCATGGGTTTGCCCCGGCCCTGCCCCCGACAATATTCTTATCAGCCATGGCTCAGTGGGTAGCACACTCGCCTCCGAGTCAGAAGGTTGTAGGCTCAAGTCCCACTTCAGAGACGAGCACAATAATCCAGGCCAACACTGCGGTGCAGTACTGATGGAGTGCTGCACTGTCGGAGGTGCCATCTTTCGATGAGACGTTAAACCGTCTGCTCTCTCAGGTGGGCATAAAAGATCCCATGGCACTATTTCGAAGAAGAGCTGGGGAGTTATCCCCAGTGTCCTGACCAATATTTATGACTCAAGCAACATAACAAAAACAGATTATCTGGTCATTATCACAGTGCTGTTTGTGAGAGCTTGTGGTGCACAAATTGGCTGCCAAGTTTCCAACATTACAAAAGTGACTACACTTCAGAAATTGGCTGTAAAGCGCTTTGGAATGTCTGGTGGTCATGAAAGGCGCTAGATAAATGCAAGTCTTTCTTTCTTTCATAACTTGCAGGACAAGGTATTCTTACCAAACGATAGTGTCTTTTCATCCCATTGGTCCATGTATTTACCTCTGAAGCACCTGATTTAAATTAAATCTACAGATAATGTAGCTTGAGTCAATCAGCATACTTCAACCGTTGACAATGTTGAACATTGCTCAATCACACTCAGATTAAAGTTAATATTTACTATGGGCTAGAAATTGTGGTCGCAGGTGTACCTCCGGAGTACACAAAGAATTACAAATTGCCTCTTGGCACCCAGGTTGTGACAACTTGCGGTCTCAGGCCTCGAGGCAGAGGGCAGCGTAACGGCCCACGGAGCCCAGGGACATAGGCGTTGCGGACCACAAGGGCCCAGTCCTCCAATCACAAAGCAGAATTCCATTTTAACCATTTACGAAGGGAATCCCCAAATCTAATAATTACACAGTACGATTTACAGAATTGGAATGTGATTCATAATTACCTTCAATCCACCAACCTCACTAAAAATTAAATTTTTTGATAATTTTATACATTAAAACTGCCAATATTTGCATAAACTCATTTCATACAGTGTATGTGCATAAGTTAGGATATGAAAATATCCTAAGGCATGGCATAGATATCCCCTTTACACTGATGCAAACAGGCCCTGTGCCTGCTTCCATCAACCATAAGACTTCCGTGCGCAGTTAGTGGGCAAATAGCCCAACTCTGCGCCAGCGATTGCTTTCTCATGGCTCCCGCAGAGGGCCTGTCGACGTTTACTTTGATAGGCTGCAAGTTCCGGTTTGCAAAAATCCCAAACCTGCAACGGATTTTGAAAAGGAAAAACACAATAATTTCAGGACCATAATTTATGAAAAATCTGGTGTCAAATAGGATGCCACAATTATATTATAAGAAAGTAGTTGAGACTTTAACACATTTCACTTTAAACTGGTGTTATACTATTTAATAGTATACTGTAGTACATCAAGTTCGAATCTATTATGTTTGCCAATTAGTCTAAAGGCATGCATTTACTGTTGACTGTGTAGTGTGGAGAAAACTGGACATTGAATAGCCAACAATGAGCAACAATGCGCACACACATAGGATCACATTGGATATACGGCGCAGAAACAGGCCATTCGGCACAACCAATCCATGCCGGCGTTTATGTTCCATTCACGCCTCCTCCAATCCTATCATCTTAACCCTCTATTCCCCTCTCCCTCATATGCTTCTCTAACCTCCCCTTAAATGCATCTATACTATTCGCTTCAACCACTCTCTGTGGTGGCAAGTTCCACATTCTCACCACTCTCTGGGTAAAGAAGTTTCTTCTGAATTCCCCATTTGATTTCTTGGTGCCTATCTTATATTGATGGCCTCTGTTATGATTTTGATGGTCTCTGGTTATGCTCTTCCCCACAAGTAGAAACATTCTTTCTGTATCTACTGTATAAAAATCTTTCCTGATTTTAAAGATCTCTCTTGGGTTACCCCTCAGCCATCCCTTTTCAAGAGAAGAGAAAAGAGACCCAGCCGGTTCAACCGTTCCCGATAGGTGTACTCTCGCATTTCTGGTATCATCCTTGTAAATCTTCTCTGCACCTTCTCCGGTGCCTTGATATCCTTTTTAGAATATGGCGACCAGAACTGTATGCAGTATTCCAAGTGTGGTCTACCCAAGGTTCGATACAAGTTAAGCATAACTTCCCTACTTTTCAATTCTATCCCTTTAGAAATAAACGCAAGTGCTTGGTTTGCTTTTTAAAAAAAAAATGTTAACCTGCGTCGGGTTACTTTGAGTGATTTGTACGCAGAGATCCCTTTGCTCCTCTACCCCGTTAAGATCCTTATTTATGTGTGCTACTTTTCGTCCAATCTCACCGCTGGGATTTTGACAGAGACAGCAGGTCCTACACATGTAGGCATATAAGAACATAAGAAATAGGAGCAGGAGTAGGCCGTACAGCCCCTTGAGCCTGCTCCGCCATTTAATAAGATCATGGCTGATCTGATCATGGACTCCGCTCCACTTCCCCGCCCGCTCCCCATAACCCCTTATCGTTTACGAAACTGTCTATTTCTGTCTTAAATTTATTTTATGTCCCAGCTTGAACAGCTCTCTGAGGCAGCGAATTCCACAGATTCACAACCCTCAGAGAAGAAATTTCTCCTCATCTCAGTTCTAAATAGGCGGCCCCTATTCTAAGATCATGCCCTCTAGTTCTAGTCTCCCCCATCAGTGGAAACATCCTCTCTGCATCCACCTTGTCAAGCCCACTCATAATCTTATATGTTTCGAGAAGATCACCTCTCATTCTTCTGAATTCCAATGATTGGAGGTCCAACCTACTCAATCTTTCCTCATAAGTCATCCCCAGAATCAACCTAGTGAACCTTCTCTGAACTGCCTCCAAAGCAAGCATATCCTTTTGTAAATATGGAAACCAAAACTGCACACAGTATTCCAGGTGTGGCCTCACCAATACCTGTATAACTGTAGCAAGACTTCCCTGCTTTTATACTCCATCCCCTGTGCAATAAAGGCCAAGATTCCATTGGCCTTCCTGATCACTTGCTGTACCTGCATATTATCCTTCTGTGTTTCATGCACAAGTACCCCCAGGTCCCGCCTTACTGCAGCATTTTGCAATCTTTCTCCATTTAAATAATAACTTGCTCTTTGATTGTTTTTCTGCCAAAGTGCATGACCTCACACTTTCCAACATTATATTCCATCCGCCAAATTTTTGCCCACTCACTTAGCCTGTCTCTGTCCTTTTGCAGCTTTTTTTGTGTACTCCTCACACATTGCTTTTCCTCCCATCTTTGGATCGTCAGCAAACTTGGCTACGTTACACTCAGTCCCTTCTTCCAAGTCGTTAATATAGATTGTAAATAGCACTGATTCCTGTGGCACCCCACTCGTTACTGGTTGCCAACCAGTGAATGAACCATTTATCCTGACTCTCTGTTCCCTGTTAGCTAGCCAATCCCCCATCCATGCTAATATATTACCCCCAACCCCGTGAACTTTTAAAAACATAGAAACATAGAAAATAGGTGCAGGAGTAGGGCATTCGGCCCTTCAAACCTGCACCGCCATTCAATGAATTCATGGCTGAACATGCAACTTCAGGACCCTATTCCTGCTTTCTCACTATACCCCTTGATCCCCCGAGTAGTAAGGACTACATCTAACTCCTTTTTGAATATATTTAGTGAATTGGCCTCACCAACTTCCTGTGGTAGAGAATTCCACAGGTTCACCACTCTCTGGCTGAAGAATTTTCTCCTCATCTCGGTCCTAAATGGCTTATCCCTTATCCTTAGACTGTGACCCCTGGTTCTGGACTTCCCCAACATTGGGAACATTCTTAATGCATCTAACCTGTCTAAACCCCTGAGAATTTTAAACGTTTCAATGCGATCCCCTCTCATTCTTCTGAACTCCAGTGAATACAAGCCCAGTTGATCCAGTCTTTCTTGATATGTCAGTCCCGCCATCCCGGGAATCAGTCTGGTGAACCTTCACTGCACTCCCTCAATAGCAAGAATGACCTTCTTCAAGTTAGGAGACCAAAACTGTACGCAATACTCCAGGTGTGGCCTCACCAAGGCCCTGTACAACTGTAGCAACACCTCCCTGCCTCTGTACTCAAATCCCCTCGCTATGAAGGCCAACGTGCCATTTGTTTTCTTAACCGCCTGCTGTACCTGCAAGCCAACCTTCAATGACTGATGTACCATGACACCCAGGTCTCGTTGCACCTCCCCTTTTCCTAATCTGTCACCATTCAGATAATAGTCTGTCTCTCTGTTTCTACCACCAAAGTGGATAACCTCACATTTATCCACATTAAACTTCATCTGCCATGCATTTGCCCACTCACCTAACCTATCCAAGTCACTCTGCAGCCTCATAGCATCCTCCTCGCAGCTCATACTGCCACCCAACTTAGTGTCATCCGCAAATTTGGAGATACTACATTTAATCCCCTCATCTAAATCATTAATGTACAATGTAAACAGCTGGGGCCCCAGCACAGAACCTTGCGGTACCCCACTAGTCATTGCCTGCCATTCTGAAAAGTACCCATTTACTCCTACTCTTTGCTTCCTGTCTGCCAACCAGTTCTCAATACACATCAGCACACTACCCCCAATCCCATGTGCTTTAACTTTGCACATTAATCTCTTGTGTGGGACCTTGTCGAAAGCCTTCTGAAAGTCCAAATACACCACATCAACTGGTTCTCCCTTGTCCACTCTACTGGAAACATCCTCAAAAAATTCCAGAAGATTTGTCAAGCATGATTTCCCTTTCACAAATCTATGCTGACTTGGACCCATCATGTCCCCTCTTTTCAAATGCGCTGCTATGACATCCTTAATAATTGATTCCATCATTTTACCCACTACCGATGTCAGGCTGACCGGTCTATAATTCTGTTTTCTCTCTCCCTCCTTTTTTTAAAAAGTGGGGTTACATTGGATCAGTTCCTATGGAGTGAAGGGTAGCCAGAGTCTATGGAATGTTGGAAAATGACTGTCAATGCATCCGTTATTTCCAAGGCCACCTCCTTAAGTACTCTGGGATGCAGACCATCAGGCCCTGGGAATTTATCGGCCTTCAATCCCATCAATTTCCCCAACACAATTTCCCGACTAATAAGGATTTCCCTCAGTTCCTCCTTCTTACTAGACCCTCTGACCCCTTTTATATCCGGAAGGTTGTTTGTGTCCTCCTTAGTGAATACCGAACCAAAGTACTTGTTCAATTGGTCTGCCATTTCTTTGTTCCCCGTTATGACTTCCCCTGATTCTGACTGCAGGGAACCTACGTTTGTCTTTACTAACCTTTTTCTCTTTATATATCTATAGAAGCTTTTGCAGTCCTTCTTAATGTTCCCTCAAGCTTCCTCTCATACTCTATTTTTCCTGCCCTAATCAAACCATTTGTCCTCCTCTGCTGAGTTCTAAATTTCTCCCAGTCTCCGGATTCGCTGCTATTTCTGGCCAATTTGTATGCCACTTCCTTGGCTTTAATACTATCCCTGATTTCCCTTGACAGCCACGGTTGAGCCACCTTCCCTTTTTTATTTTTACGCCAGACAGGGATGTACAATTGTTGTAGTTCATCCATGCGGTCTCTAAATGTCTGCCATTGTCCATCCACTGTCAACCCCTTAAGTATCATTCGCCAATCTATCCTAGCCAATTCACGCCTCATACCTTCAAAGTTACCCTTCTTTAAGTTCTGGACCATGGTCTCTGAATTAACTGTTTCACTCTCCATCCTAATGTAGAATTCCACCATATTATGGTCACTCTTTCCCCAAGGGGCCTCACACAACAAGATTGCTAATTAATCTTCTCTCATTACACAACAGTCTAAGATGGCCTCCCCCCTAGTTGGTTCCTCGACATATTGGTCTAGAAAACCATCCCTTATGCACTCTAGGAAATCCTCCTCCACCGTATTGCTTCCAGTTTGGTTAGCCCAATCTATATGCATATTAAAGTCACCCATGATAACTGCTGCACCTTTATTGCATGCACCCCTAATTTCCTGTTTGATGCCCTCCCCAACTTCACTACTACCGTTTGGAGGTCTGTACACAACTCTCACTAACGTTTTTTGCCCTTTGGTGTTCTGCAGCTCTACCCATATAGATTCCACATCATCCAAGCTAATGTCCTTCCTAACTATTGCATTCATCTCCTCTTTAACCAGCAATGCTACCCCACTTCCTTTTCCTTTTATTCTATCCTTCCTGAATGTTGAATACTCTTGGATGTTAAGTTCCCAGCCCTGATCATCCTGGAGCCACGTCTCTGTAATCCCAATCACTTCATATCTGTTAACATCTATTTGCACAGTTAATTCATCTATCTTATTACGGATACTCCTTGCATTAAGACACAAAGCCTTCAGGCTTGTTTTTTAACACCCTTTGTCCTTTTAGAATTATGATGTAGTGTGGCCCTTTTTGTTTCTTGCCTTTGTTTACTCGGCCTTCAACTATTGCTTTTTACCTTTCTACCATCTGTTTCTGTCTCCATATTACTTCGCCCTGCCTCGCTGCATAGGTTCCCTTCCCCCTGCCATTAGTTTAAACACTCCCGAACTGCATTAGCAAATGTTACCCCCAGGACATCAGTTCCAGTCCTGCCCAACTGCAAACCGTCCCTTTTGTACAGGTCCCACTTCCCCCAGAACTGGTTCCAACGTCCCAGGAATTTGAATCCCTCCCTCTTGCACCACTGCTCAAGCCACGTATTTATTCTAACTATCCTGCTCCCTCTATTCTGATTAGCACGTGGCACTGGTAGCAATCCAGAGATTACTACCTTTGAGGTCCTACTTTTTAATTTAACACATAGCTCCCTAAATTCAGCTTGTAGGACCTCTTCCCGTTTCTTACCTATATCATTGGTACCTACATGTACCACGACAACCGGCTGTTCACCCTCCCTCTCCAGAATGCTCTGCAGCCGCTCCAAGACATCCTTGACCCTTGCACCAGGGAGGCAACATACCATCCTGGAGTCTCGGTTGCGGCCGCAGAAACTCCTATCTATTCCCCTTACAATAAAGTCCCTATCACTATAGCTCTCCCACTCATTTTCCCGCCCTTCTGTGTAGCAGAGCCACCCAAGGTGCCATGAACCTGGCTGCTGGTGCCTTCCCCGGTCAGTCATCTCCCCCAACAGTATCCAAAACGGTATATCTGTTTTGGAGGGAGATGACCGCAGGGGACTCCTGCACTACCTTCTTGCTCTTGCCTGGTCTCTTGGTCACCCATTCACTATCTGTCCTAACCCTTACCTACGGTGTGACCAACTCACTAAATGTGCTATCCACAACATTCTCAGCATCGCGCATGCTCCAGAGTGAGTCCATCCGCAGCTCCATTGCCATCATGCGGTCTGTCAGGAGCTGCAGCTGGACATACTTCCCGCACACATAGTAGTCAGGGACACTGGAAGTGTCCCTGATTTCCCACATAGCACAGGAGGAGCATGACACGGGTCCGAGCTCTCCTGCCATGATGTAACCCTTAAATTAATTTACTTACTAAAATTTACTTGAACACCAAACAGCTACTTAGTAGTTCGCTGCCAATTAAACCAATCTAAAAGTCAGTCTAAAAGAGAGTTATATTTACCAGTAGAACAGCCAACCACTTACCAGCTTAGCTGTGACGTCATCTCTCGATTTCGCACCCCTCTATCTTTGTCTGCAGCTGGTTGGACTGGTCTCTGGGCCTCCGTCTCCTACTGTCGCACTCCTTATCAGCTACTCTAGTGTCAGCACTGATAGGAAAAACAAGACAAAACAGCACCTGCCACCCCCACTTGCCCTTAAAACTCACCCATTTACCAAACATACCAAAAGTTATCTTGTGCAGTAACCTTTTATGTGGCACCTTGTCAAATGCCTTCTGGAAGTCCAAATACACCACATTCACTGATTCCCCTTTATCCACCCTGTTCGTTACATCCTCAAAGAATTCCAGCAAATTTTTCAAACATGACTACCCCTTCATAAATCCATGCTGACTCTGCCTGACCGAATTTTGCTTTTCCAAATGTCCTGTTACTGCTTCTTTAATAATGGACTCCAACATTTTCCCAATCACAGACGTTAGGCTAACTGATCTATAGTTTCCTGCTTTTTGTCTGCCTCCTTTTTTGAATAGGGGCGTTACATTTGCAGTTTTCCAATCTGCTGGGACCTCCCCAGAATTCAGATAACTTTGGTAAATTACAACCAAAGCATCCACAATCCTTGCCGCTACTTCTCTTAAGACCCTAGGATGCAAGCCATCAGGTCCAGGGGATTTATCTGCCTTTAGTCCCATTATCTTACTGAGTACCACCTCCTTAGTGACTGTGATTGTGTTAAGTTCCTCGACCCCCCTATAGCCCCTTGGCTATCCACTGTTGGAATATTGTTAGTTTCCTCTACCGTAAAAATTTATATAAAATACTTATATGGATGGATGTGTGGAAAGCTTAGCTGCATTTAAAGAGCAGATTGTCATTCCCAAACCGGCCGAGCTTTTCCTCTCTTTCTCTCTCTTCGGCTATGTAGCTTCCAGCCGCTGCCTTTCGAAGCCTGCCTCTCGTCTGCAAGCCCAATCGCAAAGGAGTAGCAAGCAAATAGAACGATTCTGCAGCAAGGCTGAACGTCTACTTGTTTGTGGGGTGCAGCATCACTTGAAAGCTGATTTCTTATTACCCTTGGAGACACAGTTAAAGAGCACACTGCAGATAACGGTGTTTAAGCTGCTGCAGCCCTAGAATATCAAAGCATTAAAAAAAAACATGAATTGATTCAGAGAGGTAGATTCAAGGAGCCGTTAACTTATTCTACTTAATGACAGTCTCAAGGGTAGGACCACAGGGAGAGGCATGTGACATCTTCCCAGAGTTTAATGTAGTAATTGATTTTATATTGGAAAGGAACAGGCGAGTACCCATTTGCCCATCCTCTCTGGAAAATACAATTCGTGTCAGTTTGCAAGTCCAAACCCTTCCAGGAAACTAAATCAATCTGTTCAGCCCCTTCGTTGTTCAATTAACCATTTCTGTCCTTTTCTGACTGTGTTACTCACGGTCCGTGTTATTTTATTCTGAATAACAACATTGGGACAGGAGACTGGTGCTACAACACATTTTGCAAAGGTTACCGGCTTCAAATAATTTAGAAAACATATCTGTTGTGCTGTAAAATAAGGAAATCCAATACTTAAAAGGATTTGTGTCAAAATAAATCCATTCCCTGTACAATAAATGCAGAATGTATCCAAAGTACTCAATAACAAAAGCATGTGGCCACAAGATTAGATATGACCTTTTGGTGCAAGCAAAAAGCACTTGTCTCTGCATATTACATCAGGTGAATCCTGTTCATACATTTTTAAATAAGCTACTGGATTGTGTTACTTTTGTGCCCTCTAGTGACGGGTTTCTTCCATAACAGAATATACTCAGATAAAAGCACAAAATTTTGATGGAAAGAGTGGATTTCTTTCTATGCCAGTCGACAGAAAAAGCTGAACAACAGCAAGCCTTTCTGTCATAATCTTGATGTCTAAAAGTGTTTACATTCAGAGATAATAGGATGATTAATTTTAAAGGCAGGAAGGAAAGTGGTAAGACAGGAGGAATTGGGCAAGGAGTGCCACCAACAACAGCCACCTGCAATTATATACACCATTGTTGGAGAGAAGGAAATAGGATAGAGGGAACAGAGGGACAAGTAAAAAGCACAGAGAAGTGGAGATTGCAAGCAGTGATATAAAGCAGGTGGGGCAAAGCCTGGAGGGGTTTGAAAGTGGAAGAGAATTTTGAAACCAATTTTGTTCCCGCTTGCAATGGAGCTTGGATAGGATGGGATGAGGGAAGTGTGGGATTTGGTGCAGGATGGGATGAGGGAAGTGTGGGATTTGGTGCAGGATGGGATGAGGGAAGTGTGGGATTTGGTGTGGGATGGGATGAGGGAAGTGTGGGATTTGGTGCGGGATGGGATGAGGGAAGTGTGGGATTTGGTGCGGGATGGGATGAGGGAAGTGTGGGATTTGGTGCGGGATGGGATGAGGGAAGTGTGGGATTTGGTGCGGGATGGGATGAGGGAAGTGTGGGATTTGGTGTGGGCGAGGTTACGGGTTGCAGCAGGAAGATATCAAAAGAAGTCACTCTCATTAAACTGATGTCACAGTGGTAATTCTTTACGATCAGATGATATTAAATATCAAATCTATGGATAAAACGTCTGGTTCAGAGATTATGACCGCTCATATTGTAAATTTGTGATAAATCTCCAGCCCACGCTGTATATAAATCTCATTCAGCACTTCTTCAACAAGAGTGTTGTTTGAAATAAAAATTTTAACATTCAATAATTGGCACTAACTAAAATGACACGATTACCTTAACTCTCCCAAGTGGCTCATCAGCAGATAATAACACAAGTCTAAATCAGGTTATTAATACAAGTCTGCCCAATGCCACTTCGATACAAGCCATTTTCCATTGCCATGCTAATCTTTTTGTCTATTTTAAACATGGCTTCAATTGCAATCCATGAAAATTAAACTACAATTAAAATTAAAATAGGCAAAGGAGCTCAGGACAGGTAACTATATATAGCATCACTTCAATGCTGCCCCCATTTCTACCGAGGCTTCTTGAATGTGGAGCAAGAGAAAACCTTTGACATAGCTAACCTATCTCACACTCCAGTCTCCCTCTCTCCTCCATTTAAATCATTACCGTTATGGTTAGTGCGCCTCTGAACTTTTATTCATCCACACGTTAGATACGTTAGCCTGAATATGCTCTTCCCCCTTCTGGTGTCTGTGCTATGTTGAGGTCCGTACGCACTGTACAATCTCTCTAATCTCTTTTATTTTATTCCCCAGTACTCAGAACTAGGTAGGTAAAGAGTTCTATAGTTTTGAGATGCTGGGAAAGAATGAGCTAGACTAAGAGGTGGATGAGGAGAATAGGTGAAATGAATCTAAACTCCAACATGAGCAGTAAGGAAGAACAGCATGTAGGATGGCAAGTCTGGAGCTTGATGAACAAGAGAGAAAAGTTCAGGAGCAATGATGGGGAGACAGAAAAAAAGATTTAAGGCAAGCGAATCACTACAACAACAACTTGTATTTATATAGCGCCTTTAACATAGTGAAACATCCCAAAGCACTTCACAGGAGTATTAAGAGATTAAAAAATTTGATACCGAGCCACACAAGTAAAAATTAGCACAGGTGACCAAAAGCTTGGTCAAAGAGGTATGTTTTAAGGAGCGTCTTGAAGGAGGAAAGAGGTAGCAAGGGAGTTCCAGAGCTTAGGAGCCAGGCAGCAGAAGACACAGCCATCAATAGTTGAGCAATCATCATCAGGGATGCTCAAGAGGGCAGAATTAGAGGAGCGCAGATATCTTGGGGGGGGGGGGGGGGGGGGGCGGAGGTTGTGGGCTGGAGGAGATTACAAAGATAGGGAGGGGCGAGGCCATGGAGGGATTTGAAAATTAGGATGAGAATTTTGAAATTGAGGTGTTGCTTAACTGGAAGCCAATGTCGGTCAGCGAGCACAGAGGTGATGAATCTGACGTGAAGTTTTACCTTGTATCTGGACCAGAAGTGTGAGGGATGTGTTGGAAGATTCTTCTCAGATAGAAAGCATTCAAATTCAAGACTTGGTCTGACCTGGGACGGGTCTTTTGCAAGGGAAGCATTTAGCACAAAAGATAAACCCAAGCTTCTTGAAACAATGGAGGAATTGTGAGTATTATTTGATAGAAGAAGAAATAGGAAGGACAAGATAGAAGCAGTAGTAAGAGGTGGAGCAAGAGACACAAAGGAATGACACCTTTGAAGAACTAAAGAAAATACTTAATTGTTCCTTCAAAGGGGCTATGCACTCAGAAGAATGAAGGGTGCGTACACTGATACCATATAACAGGAAGTTAATATACAGCAGAATCCTAATCAAGAATGAGGACAGAATAAGAGAACGGAAAGTCTGGGAACCTCTAAAAGGCTCAGAATAAGAACCATCAACTATGGCATAGACAAAAGTAATTTCAGAGGAAGCTGGATAGCTAGAAGCACAACTTTGGTGGAAAACATTGTAACCATAATTTATTTCAGAGATGCACAGCAACAGACTCCTTCAAAATATATCAGGATTTCCAAACTAATAACAAATCAATCACTGTTCATGTGCAAAGTTACAAAGGCCAGATTACTCAACATGGATCTGACCAGAGCTTGAGGGGTAGTGGGTAAGTATTTAAATCACGTTTATCATCAATGTTCTGACCCTTCTTTAATCAATTAGAGATCACACTTTAAAAATCGACATTATTAGATCTGAAAATAAAACCCGAATTGTGTAGCTACTGCCTTTTTGGTGATTATAATTTAAATAATGGTTATAAAATCTCTGCTTTCACCTTTTTTTTAGGTCTCTATCGGCTAAATTTACCAATTAGCAAAGTACAGGTAGAATGCTAAATACTTTAACCCAGCCGAAAGAAAGCACACAGAGAAATGTAGAAGCATATTAAGCATTCCTACCTGAACTTTGCTTGAAAATACACTCTTAAAAAATAACAAATGTGCACTTAAATAGCACCTCATTAGATCCTCAGCGCACACCAAAAGCATTTCACTACAAAATAAATACTTGGAGGAAAAATTGCAGGGATATGGGGAAAGAGCAGAGGGAGTGAGACTAACTGGATTGCTCTTCAAAAGAGCCGGCACAGACTCGATGGGCCGAATGGCCTCTTTCAGTGTTGTACTATTTGATGATTCCATGATTCAAGGAAATGCTTTTGAAGATGAATCACTGTTGTTATTAAGATTTCAGAGTAAGGAGAAACTTATAAGCACAGATGCGAGAAAAACGATCATTTTAACCCAGTTTAAAGATTCTGCTTTCAAGTCCGCATCATGTAAAAAAATAAATAAACTTATTCTTTGATATTGAAAACTGAATTCTGCAGGGAGCAGATTGACAGCATCAGGTTTTTTTTTGAGATTTGCAATAGCAGGCTTTTTACATGCACACAAAAATATTCAAATAGCTCTCTCACAGTATCAGCTGTGGCTCAGTGGATAGCATTCTCGCTTCAGAGTCAGAAGATTGTGGGTTCAAGTCCCACTCCAGGGACTTGAGAACAAAAAAAAAATCTAGGCCGACATCTTTCAGATGAGACATTAAACAGAGGCCCCGTCTGTTCCTCAAGGGGACGTAAAAGATCCCATGGGACTATTTCGAAGAAGAGCAGGAGAATTATCCCCGGTGACCTGGCCAATAGTTATCCCTCAAACCACATAACAAAAAAAAACAGATTATCTGGTCATTATCACATTGCTGTTTATAGGAGCTTGCCTGTGTGCTGCGTTTCCCACATTACAACAGTGACTACACTCCAAAAGTACTCCATTGGCTGTAAAGTACTTGGAGACATCCTTTGTTTGTGCAAGGTGCTGTATAACTCCTGGTCAACAATGGTTCAGGGATGTTGTCCAGTGATTCGAGATAGTAAAGGCACTATAGTTAGCCTTAGCACAAGGGGGCGGAGATGGAAGAGTGGAAACAAAACAGCAAGGTTCCCATTCCTGGACACCATCAGCACTTCACACTAAAAGTACACATGGGCGGAGGTCACGTGCATGCAGAAATGGACTGAGCTGTACTCCCTGATGCTCACCATCCAGCATCAATCACAAAGCATAGATACTTAGGGGAGGTACCAGAAGGTGACTGGTGCCCATGGAACTGTACCCTAGCAAGGAGTTGACCTTCAAACTATACTCGTATTCATGAATGAGTGACAAATAAAATAGCTGGAGAAATAGCAAAACGACTGCCATTAGGGCAAGTTATGAAGAGAAAGCACCTGGCTCTGTCACCTGCTCATGATGCAAGATTCCTGTGACGGTTATTGAAATGGCACCAGAATAGAAAAGGGAACATTGCAACATTAATCTTAGCTTGCCAAGTCATCATCAGAGGCAGTCCCTCAGAATTGAGGAAGACTTGCTTCCACTCTTAACATGAGTTCTTAGGTGGCTGTACAGTCCAATACGAGAACCACAGTCTCTGTCACAGGTGGGACAGATAGTCGTTGAGGGAAAGGGTGGGTGGGACTGGTTTGCCGCACGCTCCTTCCGCTGCCTGCGCTTGATTTCTGCATGCTCTCGGTGATGAGACTCAAGATGCTCAGCGCCCTCTCGAATGCACTTCCTCCACTTAGGGCGCTCTTTGGGCAGGGACTCCCAGATGTCAGTGGGGATGTTGCACTTTATCAGGGAGGCTTTGAGGGTGTCTGTTGTGTATGGAGAAAGAGTCAGACTGAACACTGTGAGCTCAAAGTAAAGTGTGACCTTAGTCTTTTATTGCAGGTCTCCAGATTGCCTCTCCAACCTGTTAAGTCTCCTTAAATACCTGTGCTCCCAAGAGATTAAAGGATCCCTTGGGACTGCAGGGGATGAGCCCTCTGGTGGCTGTACAGAGTAAATACAAGTCCACATATGTAACAGTATCCTTGTAACGTTTCCGCTGCCCACCTTTGGCTCATTTATCGTGAAGGAGTTCCAAGTAGAACGCTTGCTTTGGGAGTCTCGTGTCTGGCACGCGAACTATGCATCCTGCCAAGTACTGTGGAAACGAACCTGCAAGAAGCTGGGAAGAAACAGCAGCTAGTAAAAACAAGATGGAGTGAAGGAAACTGATATTGGCCTTTCGTGCCTTTTTTTTTTTAAATTCATTCATGGGATGTGGGCACTGCTGGCAAGGCCAGCATTTATTGCCCGTCCCTAATTGCCCTCGAGAAGGTGGTGGTGAGCTGCCGCCTTGAATCGCTACAGTCCGCGTGGTGAAGGTACTCCCACAGTGCTGACTTTTGTTGTAGTGGTTTGGTACAACTGAGTTGCTTGCTGGGCCATCTCGGAGGGCAGTTATGAGTCAACCACATTGCTGTGTGGTCTGGAGTCACATATAGGCCAGACCAGGTAAGGAAGGCAGATTTCCTTCCCTAAAAAGGACATTAGTGAACAAGTTGTTTTTTTTAACGACAATCTGGTACTTTCATGGTCCCCATTACTGATACTAGCTTTTTAATTCAAGATTTATTTAATTAATTGAATTTAAATTTCCCAGCTGCCGTGGTGGGATTTGAACTCATTTCTCCTGGGACACATGACACAAAAACAGACAGTCATAGCAAGTGCATCGTTAACACTTACATTTTTGTTTTCTATAGTGTATTCAAAAGTGCTGAGCTAATTGAAAGATGGCCCGGAATTTCCTGGGAAGTTCTAGCATTGCCATGGCGCAAGAATGGAATTGCATCCTGTTTTCCGAGGAAATTTGCGCACAACTGATTTACGCTGGTTTTATGCCAGAACGTTGCTGTGCATGAATTTCTTTTATCATTTGTGCTGCTCGAGTTCCATCGGCCAAAATTCTACTTGTCTCATTAACACAGCACCGCCCCTATGCAAAGACAGGAGAATACACGTTTCCTGCATTTACGCTGGTTCTGAATGGGTGTAATTTTACATCCAAGAACAGGGGAGTTATCCCCAGTGTCTGGGCCAATATTTATCCCTCAATCAACATAACAAAAAAACAGATCACCTCGCCATTATCACATTGCTATTTGTGGGAGCTTGCTGTGCGCAAATTGGCTGCCCTGTTTCCTATATTACAACAGTGACTGCATTTCAAAAGTACTTAATTGGCTGTAAAGCGCTTTGTGACGTCCGGTAGTCGTGAAAGGCGCTATATAAATGCAAGTCTTTCTTTTCTTTTAAATTTACGTCCAAGGTTTTAGGACCTGAAGTCACCATTTCTGGTGCTCAATAGCAATATCTTTTTTATGGCAGCAGAATTTGTTATATTAAAAAAAAGAGAGAAAAGCTTCCACGGTTATATTTTCTTAAACATGCTGTGCTTAATGTGCATAAATGATGGTTTGAAAGCATCAAATTTTAATTTTCACAATACCAATAAGATAAATAAGGAAAATGGCATATATTGCATGCCATCCTTGGCCCCAATTGTTTTCACCGATTTCTGCTTACCCAGTTTTTATGTTCTGGTGTATGCCAAGTGAGATACTTAAAATTTTGGCTAACTTGCTGTTGGCAAGATCAGCATGGAAACCGATTTAATTTCAGCACACGACTGGAGCAAGTCAGATTTTTTTTAATTCTGTTTTATCATTGTATTTCTTTGACCAAGAATGGGTAAAGCCATCAGAATTCACACTAGTGGTTACTTTAAAGCAGAATGAAACTTTTTAAAAATTGCTGTGACAGTGATACTTTTTGAAATTGACCTTTTCACAGCTTGTGTAAGAACTGTTAACAATACAAACTCCTATTGTATAGAACAGTTGTAGCAACACTTAAGACATTTTAATCAATCAATTGCATTGATTAAATTCCAGCACAAAAATCAATGGACTATACCGCTGATTTGACGAACAAGAGTTGGGAACTGCCAACTGATCTTGCAATGTTGAGCATATTTTTAATACAGAGATGCTAAAAGAACCTGGTAGTATGGTTACGAATTTGACTTCTGCTACTGCTAACATCTCCAGTCATTGTCAGGATATATGTGATATAACAGGACATCCAACTGCCTAGATAGCGGCACAAACATGATGGGCCAAATGGGCCTCCTCTGGTGTAATTTTTCTATGATTCTATGATTTCCAGGAAATGTTGATTGTGGCTTAAGAAATTTTTTTTAACAAGTGTGCTTGAGAGGACTCAATGGACACTTTTGCTTGCTGAAGTTTTGTTCCCATATATGTTTATCATCAGTCATTTCTGGGCAATTTGTCACATTGCAATGGATCTGAATTCTTGTGCAAAAACTGTAAGGAATAGTGAAGTATAAAATGTTGTGAAGGATATCGAGACTGATATCAAGGCTTTATGTTTAGTTTCCTATTTTTTTTTTTAAACTTTCAAAGGGCTTTTTATCACTTTCTCCAGAAAAACGAAGGCTGAGGGGTGACCTGATAGAGGTCTTCAAGTTAATGAAAGGGTTTGATAGGGTAGACGTAGAGAAAATGTTTCCACTTGTGGGGAAGTCCAAGACTAGAGGTCATAAATATGATAGTCACTAATAAATCAAATAGGGAATCGAAGAGAAACTTATTTACCCGAAGAGTGGTAAAAATGTGGAACATGCTACCACATGGAGTAAATGAGGCAAATAAAAAGGGAAACTAGATAAGTGCATTAGTGAGAAAGGAATGGAAGGGCACGCTGATAGGGTTAGATGAATTGTGGGGCGAGAGGAGGCTTGTGTAGAGCATAAATGGCAACATAGACCAGTTGGGTCGAATGGCCTGTTTCTGTGCGGTACACTTGATATAAATCAATATAAATTCATCCTGCAACGTGCAGCATTTATCTACAGAGAAAGGGGGTAAGGGGAGGAGAAAGGGGGTGGGGGGGGGCGGAAGAAGGAAGGGGGGTGGGGGGGGGAAGAAGGAAGGAGGGTGGGGGGGGGAAGGAGGAAGGGGGTGGGGGGGGAAGGAGGAAGGGGGTGGGGGGGAAGGAGGAAGGGGGTGGGGGGGTGGAAGGAGGAAGGGGGTGGGGGGGTAAGGAGGAAGGGGGTGGGGGGGTAAGGAAGAAGGGGGTGGGGGGGTAAGGAAGAAGGGGGTTGGGGGGTAAGGAGGAAGGGGGTGGGGGGGGGGGGGTAAGGAGGAAGGGGGGGGGGGGTAAGGAGGAAGGGGGGGGGTAAGGAGGAAGGGGGTGGGGGGGGTAAGGAGGAAGGGGGTGGGGGGGGTAAGGAGGAAGGGGGTGGGGGGGTAAGGAGGAAGGGGGTGGGGGGGTAAGGAGGAAGGGGGTGGGGGGGGGTAAGGAGGAAGGGGGTGGGGGGGTAAGGAAGAAGGGGGTGGGGGGGGTAAGGAAGAAGGGGGTGGGGGGGGTAAGGAAGAAGGGGGTGGGGGGGGTAAGGAGGAAGGGGGTGGGGGGGGGGGGTAAGGAGGAAGGGGGGGGTAAGGAGGAAGGGGGTGGGGGGGTAAGGAGGAAGGGGTGGGGGGGGTAAGGAGGAAGGGGTGGGGGGGGTAAGGAGGAAGGGGGTGGGGGGTAAGGAGGAAGGGGGTGGGGGGGGTAAGGAGGAAGGGGGTGGGGGGGGTAAGGAGGAAGGGGGTGGGGGGGTAAGGAGGAAGGGGGTGGGGGGGGTAAGGAGGAAGGGGGTGGGGGGGTAAGGAGGAAGGGGGTGGGGGGGGTAAGGAGGAAGGGGGTGGGGGGGGTAAGGAGGAAGGGGGTGGGGGGGGTAAGGAGGAAGGGGGTGGGGGGGGTAAGGAGGAAGGGGGTGGGGGGGTAAGGAGGAAGGGGGTGGGGGGGGTAAGGAGGAAGGGGGTGGGGGGGGGTAAGGAGGAAGGGGGTGGGGGGGGTAGGAGGAAGGGGGTGGGGGGGTAAGGTGGAAGGGGGTGGGGGGGTAAGGAGGAAGGGGGTGGGGGGGTAAGGAGGAAGGGGGTGGGGGGGTAAGGAGGAAGGGGGTGGGGGGGGTAAGGAGGAGGGGTGGGGGGGTAAGGAGGAAGGGGGTGGGGGGGTAAGGAGGAAGGGGGTGGGGGGGTAAGGAGGAAGGGGGTGGGGGGGTAAGGAGGAAGGGGGTGGGGGGGTAAGGAGGAAGGGGGTGGGGGGGTAAGGAGCAAGGGGGTGGGGGGGTAAGGAGCAAGGGGGTGGGGGGGTAAGGAGGAAGGGGGTGGGGGGGGAAGGAGGAAGGGGGTGGGGGGGGAAGGAGGAAGGGGGTGGGGGGGGAAGGAGGAAGGGGGTGGGGGGGGAAGGAGGAAGGGGGTGGGGGGGGAAGGAGGAAGGGGGTGGGGGGGGAAGGAGGAAGGGGGTGGGGGGGGAAGGAGGAAGGGGGTGGGGGGGTGGAAGGAGGAAGGGGGTGGGGGGGTAAGGAGGAAGGGGGTGGGGGGGTAAGGAGGAAGGGGGTGGGGGGGGTAAGGAAGAAGGGGGTTGGGGGGTAAGGAGGAAGGGGGTGGGGGGGTAAGGAGGAAGGGGGGGGGGGTAAGGAGGAAGGGGGGGGGGGTAAGGAGGAAGAGGGTGGGGGGGTAAGGAGGAAGGGGGTGGGGGGGTAAGGAGGAAGGGGGTGGGGGGGTAAGGAGGAAGGGGGTGGGGGGGTAAGGAGGAAGGGGGTGGGGGGGGGGGGGTAAGGAGGAAGGGGGTGGGGGGGGGGTAAGGAGGAAGGGGGTGGGGGGGGTAAGGAGGAAGGGGGTGGGGGGGGGTAAGGAGGAAGGGGGTGGGGGGGGTAAGGAAGAAGGGGGTGGGGGGGGTAAGGAAGAAGGGGTGTGGGGGTAAGGAAGAAGGGGGTGGGGGGGTAAGGAGGAAGGGGGTGGGGGGGGTAAGGAGGAAGGGGGGGGTAAGGAGGAAGGGTGTGGGGGGGGTAAGGAGGAAGGGGTGGGGGGGGTAAGGAGGAAGGGGGTGGGGGGGGTAAGGAGGAAGGGGGTGGGGGGGGTAAGGAGGAAGGGGGTGGGGGGGGGTAAGGAGGAAGGGGTGGGGGGGGTAAGGAGGAAGGGGGTGGGGGGGGTAAGGAGGAAGGGGGTAGGGGGGGTAAGGAGGAAGGGGGTGGGGGGGTAAGGAGGAAGGGGGTGGGGGGGGTAAGGAGGAAGGGGGTGGGGGGGGTAAGGAGGAAGGGAGTGGGGGGGGTAAGGAGGAAGGGGGTGGGGGGGGTAAGGAGGAAGGGGGGTGGGGGGGGGGGGTAAGGAGGAAGGGGGTGGGGGGGTAAGGAGGAAGGGGGTGGGGGGGTAAGGAGGAAGGGGGTGGGGGGGTAAGGAGGAAGGGGGTGGGGGGGTAAGGAGGAAGGGGGTGGGGGGGTAAGGAGGAAGGGGTGGGGGGTAAGGAGGAAGGGGGTGGGGGGTAAGGAGGAAGGGCTGGGGGGTAAGGAGGAAGGGGGGTGGGGGGGTAAGGAGGAAGGGGGTGGGGGGGGTAAGGAGGAAGGGGGTGGGGGGGCCTGGGGG